>NC_142034.1:34250607-34588107 GCF_982192425.1 Myodes glareolus
CATTGGGTAATTGTGGGTTCTAATGACCTGAAAGGTGTTCAGTTTTCTTTGGGGGGGGGTGGTTCTTTTTC
This sequence comes from Myodes glareolus, assembly GCF_982192425.1. Taxonomy (NCBI): domain Eukaryota; kingdom Metazoa; phylum Chordata; class Mammalia; order Rodentia; family Cricetidae; genus Myodes; species Myodes glareolus. The sequence goes on from NC_142034.1 coordinate 34,250,679, forward strand.
TTTCGTTTCTTCTTTCATTTGAGAATTTTTTGGCGGGGGGGAGGAAAGTATTTTTTGGTTCCAACTAGAAAAACAAAAGCTATTTTGGTCTTTAGTGGAAACGAGGGCTAGGGACTTGGCCTCCACCACCACTACCACTCTGCTTCACTCTGCCGCTCTCTCGCCACAGCATCTTCAAGACTAAAGCAATATAGTTTACTTCATTCTTTTTCATCGAAGGTCAGCCATGCTTTCTGTATTATATTGCATATGAAATTGTTTACAAAAGAAACACTAACTCATACTTCTCTCTATCAGTCGGAAGTGACACACAGGGACAGGGAAATTAGAGGGCAGGTGGGGGGGGATTTTTGTTTTTTTGGTTTTGGTTTTGGTTTCTCTTCTTGATTGTGCTTTACTAACCACATCCTCCAAGGAAGGCAAAAGCCAGCCAGGCGGAGAGAGTAGAGGAAGAGGGGCAGGCTGCGGGTAAGCACATTAAACAGAGACACTGGGAAGCTCCCCCACCCTCAGCTAGGGCAGAAAACAAAGGTTAGCAAGTCCAGGCCTGGGCACAGACACTACACAAGGCAATGCTGGTAGGAAAGCAATACTTTAATACTGCTTACGTTTGTTTTCTTCTTTCTTTCTTTTTTTTTTCTCTCACCGAAAAGAAATAAACTAAAAGACAAAAACAAACAAACTAAAAATCATATAAGTAAAACCCACCCCTCTCGGGGAAGAACCATAATTCAAACATGGCTATTGAATAATCAGAAGGTATTGTCTCAGATAGGATGTCATGTCCGGGAGGCAGGGCACGAGGAGGGAAGGGAGCGGGACTGGGAGGCAGTTCCAGAGCCTCTGTGGAAGGCTCCTTCTGCTGTATTCTGTACATACTGTACCACCCCGTGTGGAGTCTGTGAGTGTGCTCTTGAGTAGCGTGGGCTAGCCAATCTGCCATTCATGGTGTGACAAACTCAGAATTCCATATGTAATAGGATGCAAGTCTAAGCGTTTCATGTGGACATAAATGTATCTAAATAAAACTTCCCCTAGCACTGTGGCTGACCTCACCCTTACTTTTATACTTTAGTATGAAACTGATGAGAACTTTGGTAGTGAGTATTTTTTTTATATATATATACATATATATGTATCTATATATATATATATCTCAAGCATCTTTCAGGTCTTTGTGTGTGGCTTTCTTAAAGCCCTGTTGTACAAAAAAATAAAATAAAATTACTATGTGGATGGCAGTCTCTCACATCACAGATGTGGAAAGTATAATTTTATATTTGTATTTTCAAATAAATAAGTTTGTGAAAGGTTTCCATCCTCTACTGTGGTCCAGAAATCAATGTGTTTGTCTGACAAAAAAAAAAAAAAGAATAAAATAAACTGTTTTGAACAGAGTCGTTTAGTGTTCTTGCGCTTGCAGAGGTGGGGGGCAAGCAAAACTGCTGTTGGGTTTGGGGTATCACTGAGTCGCACCTTCATACTCTTACCCCACAGCGTGAATGTTAGTCATGTGGTGTCCAGCCAAAAACGGGGGTGGGGGGGCTTTTTCCTGTCCCCTCAAGGAGCCAGTTTTGTAGAGTGACCAGAACGATAGGATGGAAGAGCAGACCCGGAACTAAGTCCTGTGCAGTGGAAGATGCACAGGACCTGGGGGCAGATCCGTGGTCCTTGGTGGTCTTAGGACCCAGGTGAAGGGAAGGTACAAAAGGGGTCAACTGGTTGACCTCCTTGCTGGCTTGAGACACAGTAAGGGAGTAGGCCCCAAGGCAAACTCCAGGAGTCTGGAGCCGGTGCTGAAAGGATGTCTGGGAGCTTGGCCTCTGCCCTCAAAGACTTCAAAGTTACCTTAATGGAAATAATTAGGATCACAGATTGATCCCAGAAGGATGGATCATGGGTAATCCTTGCCATTTTCTTATTATAGAAAGAAAAAAGAACAGAGGCCCAGCTCCTTAAGGGCAAATCCATGTCTTGGTGGTAACAGGTAACAGGCATGCCTGAATCAATGGCGTGCCTTGGCTACGGGGCCCTGGAGGTAAACAGCTTGCCATGAAATTTGTACGGGATGAATTGTGGGCCCGAGAGTTTCCCAGTAGCGGCTTCATGGGGGGAGGGACCAATTTAAAACAACAACAACAACTGCTAGAGTTTCCCTCCAAGTTCCTGTCTCCTGCTTTTCACTTCATGCTAAGGGCTTACACCCAAATCCCTCTGAGGCTTCAGACTAGAGCCAAGCCTGGCTTTGGTGTCCACAACTCTACCATGTTCCGAAACACTGGGAGATTATAAGGAGCCGAGAAAGCCCTGAGTGACTGTGCAAAGAACAGTGAGGGTAGACGTGTATTGTTGCCATGGGTGTGGCCTTGTCAAGGACCATTGCAACAGACCTGTGGGAAACTGGCAAAGTCTTCATCTTGGCCCAGTGTAAATGCTCTTGGTTTGGTTTCTCTGTAGCTTTAGAGCCTGTCCTGGAACTCAACTCTGTAGACCAGGTTGATCCCGAACTCACAGAGCTCCACCTGCCTCTGCCTTCGGAGTATAAATGTTGACAGCATGTGCGAGGGTTTAGTAACGGCTGCTCGGTGTGAACAAAGAGCGACTGCTTCCTTCTGAATGTCTGCCTTCTGAGGCTCCTCGTCCACAGAGACCTCCTACGCAGACCGGCTGACTCCTCCCCCTGCGCTGTACATAATGAACATGCTGAGGTTGCTGCAGTAATCAGTGCCAAACCCTTAGAATGTACACGGCCCACCTGACCCTAGCTTTTCTGTGTCTGTGTGTCTGTCCTCCCTTTATTTCCCCATGGCCCCAACCAGGTTTTCAGCACCAAGCCTTTTACACACAGCAGGAAAAGAATCATTCCTGTGTCCTGTGTAGGCTGAACTAATGCCAGCGGATTTCAGAATCCCAGGAGTTCTGAGCAGGGGAAGTGAGCGGGCTCCTGAGAAAGTCCATCCCAAACATCTTCCTCATCCACATCGCTCAGCTTGAAGAAATCCAAGGTCCAGCCCCTGCCCAGGGGCCTGAATAGAGAGCAGGCGAGTAGGGGTGCAGTGATGCTTCAGCCTCACCCCTGCATGTGCTGCAAGCTCTGGTGGTCAGAGCATTTCAGGGTCACTGACCCATGCCATGACCTCACAGCTCCTGAGTGGCCAGAGGACATCCCTTGTGTGCGCAGAGCACACAGAAGGCAGAAAAGTACAAGGTGACGGGGAAAATAAGCAAATGTAAGATTTAAATAGGAACAAGAAGGAGAACGTCCATGCCTGACAAAGATAAAAGTGTCCAGCAGGGCATCCTGTAATGACAAGATGCAGTCTTTTAAGGATGCTCGAAGGTGACAAGCCCTAGCAATACATTAAAAATGGAGAGGCATTTTAAAACTTCCTAAAAAGTTATCGAAGCCATTAAGAAGTGGAAGGCTATAATACACTGACCACAAAGGGTACAAATAGAGTAGGTGAAGGATTAATACTGGGAAAACTGACTAGCGCCAAGGAGATTACAAGTGAGCTTAATTTCTTTAACTGATGTGTCCACTGCTAAAACTCAGCTGCAATGATAGAAAAGTACAGAAGACATTTCTGCCTTTAGAACACATTGTCTTGATGTCAAAACTTAAGATGTGTGCATAGCTAAGATTTCACAAGGATGTAACTGCAGACTTTAGGAATTCAGATGCCAACATACCAAATATGGTTTTAACAAGTAAAGTCAGGGTATGTTGGGGTAATAAGACCAACTAGAACTCCTTCCAGGAAAACAAGGACATGCCAATAACAGGAATCTGTCAATCTAAGTCACCATATATAAATAAAAGAGAAAACGACACCATAACTATGTGTTTAAAAACCACAGCTGTGATTCCTAATTAAAACACTATAGAAATAGGAAATGAAATAGTTACATACCGTATAACAAAAACTATTTACCAAGTCCAACTTAATCAGTATCCTAAACGGTATTTCAGTTAAAATACCCAGCTTCTTGTGGATTATTTTAAGATATATTACATTTGTTTATGCTGGGAAGCATTTGTTTAATGATGCAAAGGTGTGTTGCATTCTTTCATGTTGCATTTCTTTAACTGAAACTGTTACTTTGCCTGTCTAAAACACCTGATTAGTCTAATAAAGAGCTGAACAGCCAATAACAAGGCAGGAAAAAGGATAGGCAGGACTGCCAGGCAGAGAAAATAAACAGGAGAAAAAGAAGATCAAGGAGCAAGAGAGATCAAGTAGCAAGAAAAGGGGCCAGCCACACAGCCAGCCATAGAATAAGTGTGAAAGTAAGAAGTAAGAAAAGAAAAAGACCCAGAGGCAAAAGGTAGACAGGATAAGTTAAGAAAAGCTGGCTAGAAAGAAGCCAAGCTAAGGCCAGGCATTTATAAGTAAGAAAAAGCCTCTGTGTGTTTATTTGGGAGCTAGGTGACAGGCCCCCACAGAGAGTAAAGAGTAAAAAAACATGTAATGATTATAGTGGTCTGTGAAGTTTGTCCTTCTATGTTCTACCTTTTTCTTAAAAATAAATAAATGAAAACATTACCAGGGCTAGAAAGATGGCTCAGCGGAATATGAGCACAGGCTGCTTTCCTAGAGGGCCAGAGTTTGATTCCCAGCCCCGACTTGGCAGGTTACAAACATCTATGACTGCAGTTCTGGGGTTTCTGAATCAGCTGGCCTCTGGAAGCACTGGGCACACATGGTGAACAGACACACGCAGGCAAAACTCCCATTCACATAAAAGCAATAAGACAGAAGAGCGCTACTAAACTATAAGCTCCTCACCCTTAGACTAACACAGTCTTCAATTCAAAGACTTGGGAGCTCTGTCTTTTCTGTAACGTAAGCCAGCAGAACACTCAGTCCTAGTTCCTCCTCTGCTGCTGGAATAAATACCTGGCAAAAGCAGCACAGGGGAAAACGGGCGTTGTTGCTGCTGTTTTGCTGTCTTAAGCTCACAGTCCATTGTATCAGAGAAGCCACAGTGGCAGGCTCTTGAGGGAGCTGGTCATGTAATGTGCATCCTCAGGGACAGAGAGCAGTGAATGCATGCATGCTCACCCTCTGTTCATGGTCTTCGCCAAAGCCCAGGGAATGACGTTGCCCACAGTGGTCTTGGTCTTCACATCAATTAGCATCATCAGTACAATCTCCCAAAGACATACTCACAAGTCAGCCTGATCTAGACAATCGTTGAGGCTCCCTAGGTGATTCTAAAATTTGTCAAGTTGACAAAACTATCCTTTAAATGGGAAAGGCTTTCTTAGATTAAGTTCATCAGACACCCGAGGAATTGTCCTCCCATTTCATACCAAATGCTAAGGAAGCAGGCACTCTTAGGTCGTGGCCTGTTGGGACCCTGTTCTTGTAATAAGCCATCTGTATCAATTACTTTCCTATTGCTGTGATGAAACACCATGACCAAGGCAACGTAAAGAAGGAGGGGTTTATTTGAACTTACGGTTCCAGAGGGATAAGAATCCATCACTGCTATCATTCATAAAGACGGGTGAGTGATCCAAGGTCAGTCCCACGAGGGGCAGCGGCGGGTCCCCTGGCGGACCTGAGACAGATAGATATGCCATGCAGAGAGAGCTGGGGTATAGAGTTTATTTAGTGGGTACTTGGAATGGCATAAGGGTTAGAGGTTAGAGAAGGGGGGACAGAGAAAGGAAAGAGAGGGGAGAGAGAAGAAAGAAGAGGAAGGGGAGGAGGAAGAGAGGCAGTAGCTACCTCTTCTGGAGAAGAACAGAAAGAGAGCAGGATGGAGAGGAGGGGGGGGCAGAGGTTGGGAGTGGGTGGAGCTTATCTCTTAAAGGGACAGGGTACCTAGCAGATTACAATAATCACCATCATGGTGGGGGAAGCATGGTAGCAAACAGGCACAGTAGCTCAAACAGCTAGCTGAGAGCTCCCATCTTCAAAAGGCAAGGATAAAGCAGAGGGAACCGGGACCGGCTCAAGTCATTAAGCTCTCAAAGGCTGCCCAAGTGCCATACTTCTAACAAGGCCACATCTCCTAAGACTCCCTAAACAGTGTCACCAACTGGGATCAAATATTCAAAGCCCAACACTACACAGGACATCTCATTCAAACCGTTAAACCATCACTCCTAAGTATAAATACAATTGCTCTCCCAACTTCTCATTCAGTCATCAACCCAACACATGAGCCAGCGCCTTTCACAAGAGGCTCACCGGGCATGTTAGATTATAAAAAGAGTTAATTTTGGTTCTGTAAATGCATGGAGTCTGTGTGGTTACTGCTAACAAACAGAGACTTTGGTTAGATGTTTTGCTTCCTCAAGTGCCACCTTTTCTTGTTTGGGCCATACTGTGTTGTTGATTAGTTGAGTTTCGGATATATTTCTATTGTGTTGCATGTAAATGTTGTCAAACACAGAGAAAACAAAAGCCAGTGTAACGGCTAATAGATATGCCGTGATTACTGGAGATGAAATCCTTCCTAAGCTTCATGATATTCTATCTGCACTAAGTTCTATTGCTTTTGGATAAACGCCTTTTCAATAATAAAACACGGGGGGAACTTAACCTTCATTTTTTTAATTTAATTTTAATTTTATGTATTTTTATGTGAATGGATGTTTTGCACACAAGCATTTTTTGTGCACCACATGTGTTCCTGGAGCCCTGCCAGCAGAAGGTGTAAGATCTGTAAGGTTGGAGTCACAGATGATTGTGAACCATCATGTGAATGCTGAGAGTGAAACCCGGCTCCTCCAGAAGAACAGTCAGTGCTCTTAACCACTGAGCCATCTCTCCAACTCCACGGTAAAATACCTTTTGGGGGAAGCTAAATGCAAATAAAATTAAAACCCTTCAGAGTACATTCACATTGAGACCATCACAGATTCTTAAAACCCTGGAGGGGCTGGCAGATCGAGGTAGTTCATCATATACATCACTTCCTTATAATCCCAGCTCCTCAATTCCATGCACACCCAGATTTGACTGATAGGTTAATGCCAGGGCCAGACATATCTGGATTCTTGCCTTGCCCCGGTCCTAACCAATGCGCACATTCTCTGTTACCGTGAGTCCTGTGTCGATGCTTAGGAACAGCGAATACCTTATTGGTGAATTTGTACCAAATTCAGGTGCTATAATTATGTCAACTTAAAAGCACAGCACAGAACATGAAAATGGGGGGTGGGTGATAAATGAACCCTTTTGCTTCTATTGAAGGAGGTCATCAAACCAGAGCAGCTAATCGTTAAGGGGACCATGGAGATTATTCCCTTCTCTTTCCCTCAACATATGAGAAGCCCAGGGCACTGAGAGGTAGCCCACAAAAGGCCACAGAGGAAAGTCCATAGTGAGTGGCTTGCAGGTGAAAAGCATAAGCCAGGGAGTCCTCGAGCAGAGCCAGATATGGCCCTGCATGCCTGTATCCCAGCACGTGAGTCCTTGAGGGGCTGTGATGTAGAAGCCAACCCACATTGCATAGTACCAGGATAGCAAGTAGCTATCCTGGCCTAACGGGATGAAGCTGGCCTGATCATGGCTGTCCACAGTGTGCCTTTCATAGGGTACTTTCTCCTGTACAGTGAGTGGGCTCATGCTCAGTTGTCCAACCTGTGACAAGGGGAGAGGGTCCTTCCCATGAGGGATTTGTTTATAATGTGCCTCTGACCTTCCTCCATATACAGTTTACATCAGCCTGCTCATCATGCTGGCACTGGGGACCTGGCTCTGTGTTTCCAGGAGCAACACCCTGTTTCAGGTGGCTCTCTGGCTCTTAAGGTAGAAGGCACAAATTCAGTGCCTCACCATGGTAGGGAATACCAGCAAAGATTCATTACTCAGAGAACCTGGGCAGAGAAAGGGTAATGCATCGAGAGGGTGGTACCCCGTCCCTGGACCACACAAGACAAGGAGGAATAAGACCACACAATCAGTGAAGGAGTGGGATGTGAGCCCATTAAGTTAGTGGAGAAATGCCTAAATGGTCCATGAAAGGGAAGCAGATGGAACACAAAGAGCCCCATCGTGTCCGTGGGACTGATGCCTTGAAAGCCTTCCATCCAGCCGTCAGCTTGACCATCTGAGTCTGGGGGTCTATTTCTGATGCTTCAGCAGCAATCTGGCTCTGCTCCTGTCCCTGGTGAGGACTGGAGCATCTTGATGGAGCCTTCCCGCTGACACATGGGCTTGCTCCCTTCCATTTTTCAAAGAGGAGGCCAGATTGACTGGTAGGTACTATCTTTTTCTGTTTTTTTTTTTTTCCCCCACGTCTGGATCAATCAGGATCTATTCAGGAAATCAAAAGTAAACTAACATGAACGGAGATAAATTAACGCGAGGAACTGGTTAACCATTTCTGTGGGTCTTCACGAGATCTGGGGAGACTCCCTGAGTTAGTCAGCTTAGGCCACTGTAATAAAAAATCAAGGTAAGCAAGGTGGCTCAGCTGGTAAGAGCTTATTACCTAGCCTCGTCACCTGAGTTCAGTCCCTGGGACCCACGCCACAGGATGGAAGCAGAGAACTGACGCCTATGGTGTGACAATGCATTATGGTAAAAATATCTCTTACATTCTAAGTGACTGGAACTTTTGATGGACCTCACAGCCAGTGTTAATAACACACTTGAAATCACTTAACACTTAAGACTGCTCTCCTACCGTGAACTCAGTCTGTTTAACTTGCCTTCAAGTAAGCAATGTAACAACCAACCTTACTTGCCTTGGATTTCGCATGTATCACTTTTTACAGCCTAAACTAACATGTAGCTATAATCTTAAAATACGAACTCTTCCATTCCCCTCAGTGATGCCTGCGTGTTTGTATGTGTTGTGGTAATCATTGGCTGCAAACAGCAAATACAGATTGAAAACATTCTTATAAGTGAACAGCCACCATAAATGTTAAAAATAACTGTCTTAGTTAGGGTCTCTATTGCTCTGAAGGGACGTCATGACCACAGCAACTCTTGTAAGAAAAACATTTAATTGGGGCTGACTTACAGTCTCGGAGGTTTAGTTTGTTATCACCATGGTGGGGTAAGGCGGCATGTAGGCAGATACAGTGCTGGAGAAGGAGCTGAGAGTTCTACATAATGATCCGGAGACAACAGAAGGAGAAAGTGTGCCACACTGGGAGTAGCTTGAGTATGTAAGACCTCAGACCTTGCCCCCATAGTGACACACTTCCTCCAACAAGACCACACCTACTCCAACAAGGCCACTAACAGTGCTGTTCAGTGAAAGAGGGAAAGAAGCCCTTTGTTAAGTCAGGCACGGGGACAGATTCACAAGACAGCCTTCAGACAGGCCCAGATTCAGACTCATGCAGAAGATGGACAGAAGGGTGGAAGACACAGGGAGAGTGAAGTTGAGAATTTAATCCCAGGATCCTTCTTGGTTAAATGACACCAAGGGAATGTATCTTAGTTAGGTTTTTATTGCTGTGAAGAGACCGTGACCACAGCAACTCTTATAAAGAAAACATTTAATTGGGGTGGCTCGCTTACAGTTTCAGAGGTTCAGTTCATTATCATCATAATGGAGCATGGCAGAGTGCAGGGAGACAGCGTGCTGGAGCTGAGAGTGCTACGTCTTGCAGGTAACAGGAAGTCCACTGACTGTCACGCTGAGGGGAACTTGAACAGAAGAGCCCTCAAAGTCCACCTCCACAGTGACACACTTCCTCCAACAAGGCCTCACCTCCTAATAGTGCCGCTCGCTTTGGAGGCCATTTTCTTTAAACAACCACAGGAAGTTTTTTTGATTCCTTTCCTTAGTGGAACACTTGGGTAATTCCAGATGCTGTCAAGTTAACCAGTAACCGTCACACCCTCCTCATTCTCTCTTGGACCTGTGCCCTTCTTACTGACGCTAATGAAAAGGCCCTCATTTTATTTCATTTTTGTGTACTTACTCGAATGGGTAATACGGTAACATGTTCCCAAAACTTACCAAATACTGAGAGAAAATGCTTCTTCTCGCTTAGCTCTCAGCAACCCTGTTGCATGCACTTCAGTGTCTGTGTGTGTTTGTGTGTATGTGTGTCTTATACAGGTAAACTTGTTCACTTAAAACCATTAGCCAGTCCCTAAGGGCCATTTCCCATCTCTTCTTCATCAGAGTCTTTTTGAGATTGCCCATCCAAAAGTATATCTAGATGCTCGGATGCATAGAGATGACCCAGTGGTTAAGAGTACATACTGCTTTTGCAGAGAACCCGAGTTTGGTTCCCAGCACCCATGTCAGATAGTTCACAGCTGTCTGTAAATCCAGCTCTAGGGGATCTAATGCTATCTTTCTGGCCTCTGAGACCACTGGTACTCACTCACATGCACAGACATACAAGTTAAAAATAAAATATTTTAAGAGATGCATATATAAAATATTTCCACACCCTCACACCTTATCTGAGCCTTTTAATATGAAGAAACTAATGTGTATAATTGTCCAAAGGTCGTGTGTGCTACCTTCCTCAAGTCTAAGGGACACTTTCACATGCTAAGCCCTCTTCACTTCGGCTACCACGAGATACAATGGTATAGTCTACGGTATTATAGCCCTTACCCCCCAAATTCTCGTCATTCCCAGTTGTCTTGTTAGCTCTTCAATGGCCAGAATTGATTTGAATGGCTGCCCCACTCGCCATTCTCTCTGCTGCTTGGCTGATAAATTGTTGAAAAGGAGGAAGTGGTTGCAGTCATGGCGTCTTTAAGGCCGTCCCTCAGGTTGCAGGCGTCCTTCATCAGCCCTCCAAAAGTTGGTGTGGGGCCAGAAAGACCCCCTGGGAGACAGGATGAAGCATGTGGTCACACCAACAGCCTGGCTCCCTTTATGCCCTCACCACCCCTCCCACAGGTCTCTGGTTAATTGCCATGACATATCGACGGGCACTCTCCAAGGAAAGAGCAGGCAGGCTGGCCCGCAGCCTCCCAGCTCAGCAATCATCACTGATTAAAAACTAGTTACGAAGCAATGAAGATGGAGTCTTGCATTAACCAAATGACCCTGAGCATGGCCCAGCCCAGATAGATGGGAGTAAGTATGAAAGCAAGACTTATGGCATCGGCAGACCTTCCGGGCTGTTTGAATTCTGGGAGATTTATGAGGTAGTGACAGCCTTTGGCTGGACTGGATTCTGGCTTTCTGCTTCATTCCCAGATGTGCCTGTGTGCTTATGATTTCCTGTGGACCTCACATCCTAATCTGTGAGTAGCCTGGTTTGGCTGGACTCTTACCTGAGTTTAATCTGAATCTTCTGATTATATGAAGTAGAAATGTATCATATTGCCAATTTCCAGAGAATCCGAATTAGCTCAACCACTCTTAATACTGAAACTATCCTGAACTTAATTCAATCTTTCTTTAATGATTCAAAAGATGCTGTGAAGTCTTGCATTAATCAGTCATGGTTGTGAATATCAGAAGTTAATACCGACAAAAGGTAAACGTGCCCATGAAGAATTCGGTAAAGGAAATGAAGGGAGCCAGCACAGGTAGCCATTTGACAAGAGTCCAGGTGTGACTGCGTGTGTCAGTGGGCATGTGGAAGTGTGGGCCGATACAATTTGCCGTATGCAAAAAATGACATGGTCAAAAAGTCAGCCTCTCCTTGGCTCCCACTTGCTCTCATGATTCCCCAGGAGAATTTGGTCTTGGCCAAGTTGGACCTCAGTTGGGCAGATTTAGATGAAAGGGGAGGGGAAGAAATGTCCAGTCCGGCAAAAAGCCCCAGAGCCCAAACAGAATCCTCTTTAACACGTGGAAAAGAAATGATGGTCTGGTAAGAGCTGGACTGACAAGGAGAAAGTTATGTTAAGAAGCAACTACCGGGGCTGGAGAGATAGCTCTGTGATTAAGAGCACCAACTGCTCTTCCAGAGGGCTGGGCTTCAATTCCCAGCACCCACATGGCAGACCACAACTGTCGGTAACTCCAGTTCCAGGGGACCCGACACCCTCATATAGACAGGCATAAAAGCAAAACAACAATGCATATAAAATTTTAAAAAATTAAAAAAAGAAGGAACTACCATGATGGTAAATGTAGTGTGCGTGCGTGTGTGTGTGTGTGTGTGTGTGTGTGTAAAATAAGGATAGCAGCATCTACTTTACTAGGTTCTGGTCAGCTCTATGCAACCCACAGGCTTTGCTATGGACTTGCATTCCTCACCCCCAAATTCATGTCTAAGTCTTAAATTCTCAGTATGGGAGGGTAAAGCCTTTGAAGTAGGTCATAAGGGTGGAACCCCTGGGGAATAGGATTAGTGCCCTTAGGAGACCCCAGGGAGCTCCCGCATGCCTCCCTTGCCCTGTGAGAACACAGTACAAAAGCACCATCTGTAGACCAGAAAACAGGCTCTCATTAGACACCAGATGGACCAGTTTCTTGACCTTGGTTTTCCCAGCCTCCAGAACGGTCTGTCATTAAAGCCACGGGGCCTGTGGGGTAAAACAAACCTGAGCAAAACCAAGGCCTTCTTTCTAACGAAAGAAATGTTTGAAGGCATAACCACACGAAGGTTTCAAATCACTTTATGGAAGATTTAAATTGTTTTTCACTGCATCTCCCCGAGTCACCCCGATGTATACATGGCGATAAGAAGTCAAGAATAAGAAGGCCTTGCTGCCGGGGAAAGGACCACTGAGGGACACACACACTAAGTCCTTCAGAAACAACTCTAGGGACGAGAGCCAGCTGGTGCCCGGTCGGCACCTCAGCCCTCACTCCCACAGTCTGGGTGGTGAGCAGCTGTGTTTGCCTCTGTGATGTGCATTCCCTTCCCTCCTCAAGAGAAAAAGGCTGGCGAGCAATGCTGTGCCTTCCAGCTGGGGGTGGAAAGCGGGGTAGCGTTGTCATACAGCCAATACAGGAACGTAGGGATGGACCTGAAGGCTCCATCATCAGTTCAGTGGGGCGGCCCTGTGGAATTGCAGACCAAATTTAATTACCTTTTTCCCAGAGCCCAGATCCCATCTTTACCTGTCCTTCATCAATGGCTGTGTGTCTGAGCAGTGGTTTTGGGCTTTGGGACAGATAGTGGCGATGTCTGCGCAGGGGAAGCAATGGCCAACAGTTGTCCTCTCCTGCCCCGGCCAGGCTTCACGACTGCCAGAGGGTACATTTGGCCCTGTGTGATTACGTGTGTCGTTCCTCTGGGCTTTCTGATGACCACGAGGCGAACACCTCGGCTCCCCACCATTTTGAATCTAGTTCACCTTCCACCAAGCCACCAAAACCAGCCAACTGTGGACTAAAAAATCAGAAACCCTGAGACAAAATGAATCTTGCTGGCTTTCATTTTCCCTGATCCTTTGTTATTCATCATAACAGAAGAGCTGACTAATGTAGTAGGACTCTACCCAGATACTTACACATCCAAATATGCAAATGATGAAACACATTACTTTTTATAATTGCATGATATTTCTTGCTTATATTATGTGTTGAGCATTAGCATACCTGGATAAACGGTTTTTGGAAACGTATACCTTACAGTTTTGACTGTGAAATGTCCCCATGGGTTTGCATGTTTAGAGGTCCCTTGCCAAAGGTACCACCTGGGAGATTGTAGAGCCTTTTGGAGGAGACAGGCCAGCCTTGCCCTCTGTCTGAGCTGTGCTGCCCAGTCAGCCAGGCAGACTAGACTCGCCCTCCCGACACCACAGCCACCAGCCCCTCTGCTCACTGTGCTGTCTCTGCAGTGATGGACTCCATCTCCGACAATGAGCTGAGGGCCTGGGGATGTAGTTCAGTGGGTAAAGCATATAGATTGATTGCCTATCATATACAAAGTCCCGCGTTTGACCCCCAGCACCACATAAACTGTGTGTGCTTGAGAACTGCCATGTGGTTGCTAAGAACCCCACTTGGGTCTTTTGCAAAAGCAGCAAACACTATAACGGCTGAACCATCCCCCCAGCCCCCTCAAGTTGCTTCTTATGAGGTACTCAGTTACAATGGCAAAAATAAAAAATCAACTAATACAATAATTAATACAATGTATAAATTAATACAATGTATAAATTAATCATTTGTGAGTTTTCTTTCAGGCTTGTAAAGAGAGCCTTAAGATTTTTTGATTGTTTTTTTGTAGCTTTGGAGCCTGTCCTGGAACTCACTTTGTAGACCAGGCTGGTCTCCAACTCATGGAATGTAGTGAGGAGCTGCAGGCAGGCCCATTAGGTCAGGCTTCTTGTTAACCCTTGTAACTTATATTAACCCATTATTATTATCATCTATGTTAGCCGCACAGCTCAGTACCTTTCTCAGTGTGGCAGCTCACATGTTGCCTCTTCGGTGGTCTGGGCAGGAATGGCAGAGAGAGCTTCCTGCTTCCCAGAATATTCCTGTTCTCATCGCCCCGCTTCTACTTCCTGTCTGGTTGACCCACCTATACTTCCTGCCTGGCCAATCAGCGTTTTATTAAAATACATAATTGACAGAATACAGATAATTCTCCCGCAACAATGGAAATCTGCCTATCTCTGCCTCCCAAGTGCTGGGATTAAAGGCATGCACCACCACTGCCTGGCAAACGTTTTTAGATAAAGGAAGCATTACGTCTTACAGAGTTGAGAAACACAGGTTCATAGCCTACTTCTCTTAGGAAGCCTTCTAGATGCTTCCGATTCAGGCCCTGTCTGCTGCTCCAACCTCATTACCTATGCTTCCCACCACCAACAAGGTTCCCTGTACCCCAACTTCTATCATACAAACCACCGTAAACTCATCATGGGTACCACCATCCTAACCACGGACTGGCCTCCCTGCAGTTGCTGCCCTGTCTCCTGCTTCCTGAATCACACAACAGATTCACAGACTGGAGTCACCCATCTGTCTCCCTGCTTGAGACCAAGTCCCGCTTGTGAGCTATAACTCCATAGGAGAAGAAATAAGCAATGCCAGGACTGCCCCCAGGTGGTGTTGGATGTGTGACATGTGTCGATGACAGTTTGCTATTTGAGCTCGCCTTCCTTACAAGCCATCCCACAGTTAGAGATGCACCAGAATCCAGGGCCTCAGGCTAGCTGTGCCCCTGCTCCACTCTGCTCAGAAGCTCTGGGCTGCCTCTCCCATAGGATTGGTTCGTCAATCCGTTTGGCAGCAAGCCAGCCTGCCATATGCTCCATCATCCAAATGTCCAATCTGCCAGGCAGAACACATTCGAGAGAAACTTGCTTTTTATAATTAAAGTTTTCAGCATTCTGCATCCAATGAACTCATCGTGGTGGCCTTGGGAGAATTCTGGGGAGCTGCACACCTACTGTCTGTCTGGCTTTCTCACAAATCAATGGAGGTGGGCCAACAATGGGGACCCTCTGCTGAAGAAAGAGCTACAAGCCAGTATGAGCTTGGCCTGGGGCTCTCAGCCTGGCTCAAAACTAAGACCTGGGGGCTGGGTGAGATTGGGGAAAAGGTGGAGAGGAAAATTAGTGAGAGAAGAGTCTGAAGGCCCCAGAATTCGGGAGCCCTGGCTCCACAAAGCCCTACCAAGTCATTCCATTAGGTAAGAAAGCAACCTCTGGAGTTAGAGAGGCGACTCAGTGACTAAGAGCGCTTGTGGCTCTTTCAGGGGACAGGGGTTCAATTCCCAGCACCCACATGGAGACTCACAATCACCTGTAACCCCAGTCCCAAGGGATCCAGTGCCCTTTTCTGGCTTCCTCAGACACCAGGCATGCACATGGTACACATACAAACATGCAGGCAAAACATTCATACACATAAAATTATTTAAAAAAAAAAAAGAAAGAAAGAAAACAACTCCTTGGGTGAGCAAACTTGCCAATGAAGGATCTACTTCCGGAAAACCAGCTCTGATACCCTTCAGTGGTACAGACACTGCTCATCACGAAAGAGTGTCTAAGCCACGTTGCAACAACATGCTGGATGGAGGACGGGGTCTCGAACCAGCTGAGGGTAGGGGCTTTGTATCACGTCAGACAAAACGTTCTCAGTTCTGCCATCTGCCGTACACTGGGGCTGGGACAGTGTTCTCATAGACAGAACTGCAGTTCAGCCCAGGCGGAAAGAGATCAAGCTTGAGGCGGGGGAGGTGAGTCGGTTGGTAAAGTGCTTTCCGTGCAGGCATAGGAACCTAAGTGTGACCCCCAGCACCCATGTGGAGAAGGTCGGTTGTGTGTGCCTGTGATCCCAGTGGAGACAGGGGAGCCTGGGTCTCTGGCCAACCAGTCTACCCAAATGGATGAGCTCCAGGTTCAGTAAGAAAGCCTGCCCCTCCCCAAAATAGGATGGAGAGTAATTGAGGAAGATGCCCGATCCAGCCCCTGGCCTGCACATATGTACACACACATGTACACGTACCTGTGCACCAACACATACAAGAAAAAAAGGAATAAGGTATAGATGGAGGTTGGGAGGAGACTGGGTAAATTATTTGGTGAAACTGGCCGTGAAGCAAACATGGGGGGTACCACTATGAGGACACATGGTGGTGAGAGTTTCCAGAAATGTTTGCAAATAAACAGATCAAGTTGTCTCTTGGGAAGTTAAACTGAACCGTGGGAGGTGGGCAAAGAGGACAGGATGTCCTTTGGTCTCATTGGCCAGGGCGGCTTTGCCTAATCTATAAGCTTCAGCTCCCAGGGAGAAACCATGACTCGAAAGAGAGAGAGAGAGAGAGAGAGAGAGAGAGAGAGAGAGAGAGAGAAAGAAAGAAAGAAAGAAAGAAAGAAAGAAAGAAAGAAAGAAGGAAGGAAGGAAGGAAGGAAGGAAGGAAGGAAGGAAGAAAGAAAGAAAGAAAGAAAGAAAGAAAGAAAAAGAAAGAAAGAAAGAAAGAGAAAAAGAAAAAATATGGGCATCTCCTGAGGAATGGTACTTAGAGGTTAACCTCTGACCTAATGTAACACACACACACACACACACACACACTAAATACATTTGAGAAAAAAATGGATCACACAGTCATCCATTAGCCTATCTGGAGATGGAACTCGGGCCACCAAGAAGCATCTCCAGATGTCCTCAGGCCCCAGGATGGTGTTTGGAATCCCTGTGCCCCTCTCTTGGTTCTGAGTGGTTCGAAGGGATTTTGAACCTTTGTACCCTGCATGAATTACAAAACTTCAGAACCCTTCTGCTCTTGGGTTGAAAGCCAGATCCTGCACCTTCCCTACCACTGTTTCTATGAAATCCTTCACGGAGCAGGGGTGTGGATCAGCGGTGCAGTTCCCGGATATCCCCAAGGCCCTGGGCCTGCAGCACTGCGGGAGCTGACTGGAGACGTTTTCTAAAGGTCCCACGGGCTCCCCTGGGTGAGAACAGAGGCAGATATCCTTGAAATCCTCTGCTGAGCTGTCCTGAGATACAAACCCTGCCTGCTGCGCTTTCCTGCCCTCCTCCCCTGAGCCCTTTTGCAAAGAATCAAAGGAGCCTTTTGTGTTCCCATCCCCTCCTCCCAGGAGCCTTCAAGGTGAGCCAAGTTGGTGAGACAGCGTCCAGCTCTGGAGCCTGCATTCTGCTGAGGGAGGGAGCTGGCACTCCATCTGCAGCAGAGGGACACAGCTCGCCACACAGAGCTGTCCCTGGAACCCTGCTCAGCACACACTCAAGGCAGCTGGCATCCAGGGGAATCGAGTGACAGCCACACTCCAGGGAACTGAGCTGGCTGAAACTGAATTCGCTGGAGTGATCTATAGTGACAGAGGAGCCCTTCATCTGGGACATTCAGCAGGGGGCAGGTCCGGGATATTTAACCTGCAGAGGACCAGACAGTCTCAGGACTATGGCCACCAGCTCTCCTCCAGTGGGAACGGCATGGCCAATTGTCTCCTAATTCCTTCTCCTTGTTAGTATTCTAGAAACTTCTGATGATCTTCTGTTACTATAGTCCTGTTTATAAGGTGGATTCTGCCCACTCAGGACCGCCATTACATCAACACACAATGGCCTCCATCCCAGGGTATACTTTCCAGTGAACTGTTTGGTTTTTTTCTGAATCCTAATCCAGCAGCTCGGGCTAAACCCACTGCTTGCCAGAGCTTTTCAACGCCAATGCCTTTGTCTCCTCAGACTCTCACCTCTAGCTCAAGTCTAAGGGAGCCACTGGGGAAGCCTTCTAAGCCGCATAGGTAGATTGAGCGCCCCCTGCTGATCTCCCCAGCCTGTGTTGCTTTTGCCACAGCCCTGGCTGTGTAACCTGTCCCTCCTGGAAGACAAAGATGTCAAGTGTCTCCAGTTCCAGGACCTCAAGCCCCCTTCATGAAGCCTGGCAATGGGCAGGCGCGCAGCAAACTCAAGTTGAACTGAACTTAATTTGGTTTGCCTCTTTCCGAGTAAATCCCACCAGGTTGGGACTGCACTGAGAATTAGCGATGATGAAAGAGTAAATAGTGAGCCCTGAATCCAGGTTTGGTTCCCAGCACCCACATGGCAGCTCACAACCACCTCTAACTCCAACCTCAAGGGATCCAGTGCCTCTTCTGATCTCTGTGGACATCAGGTTTGCATGTACACAAACATACATGCAGTCAAAACATCCGTAACACATAAAATGCAAACAAATTTTGTTTGTTTTGTCTTTTTGAGACAGGGTTGCATTGTTTAGCACTGGCTGTCCTGGAGCTCTCTTTGTAGACCAGGCTGGCCTTGAACTCATAGAGATCCACCTGCTTCTGCCTCCCGAGTACTGGGATTAAAGGTGTGTGCCACCACCACCTGGCTGCAAATAAATACTTTTGAAAGAAAGAAATTCACATCCTGTTAATTTGAGTGGACTGTGCGCTCTCGAGCTTCATCAGTTGTCCCAATGAGGTCCTTTAGAGTAAGACTGCAGACAGGAATAATACATCACCATTAACTGCCATGTCTCATTAGTCCCCCTCAAGCAGAAAGCTCTGTCTCTCGCTGACTTTTGTGACCTTGACACTCTGTAAGATTGAGGGCCAATTATTTTTTCAGAGTCCCTCAATCTGGGTTTCCTGGTGTTTCCTCCCAGTTGGAGTCAGGTGACACTCTTCAGTGGGACTAACACAAAAGGGACACTGTTCCTGTTGCGTCCTAATAGGCAATATACAATTTCATATTTGTCACATTACCAGAAATATATTCATTTATTTGCTTATTTACGTACTTAGAAAGGCTTTTGCTGTGTAGCTCAGGCTAGCTTCATTTTCATGATCCTCCTGCCTCCGCTTCCTAAGTGCTGGATTTATTTATGTGTCCTGTCACACTCAAATCTCTTATTAATGATTTTAACTTCAGTGTCCTGGCTAAGCAGGGTCTTTTAGGTTATATATTAATAAATTTACTCCTTTTTCCGTTGTAACTAGTAAATACCTCTGGGGAAGATACTGTGAAATTGTGTATATACCCATCTTCATGTTTTCTATGTGCTGTTGTTTACAGGACTGTACCACCACAGCCCACCTTCCTTGAGCCTTTTTCCTATTCTCTTGGTCTGAATGAAAATGGCCCCCATAGGCTCATAGGGAGTGGCACTATTGGGAGGTGTGGCCTCGTTGGAGTGGGTGTGGCCTTGTTGGAGGAAGTGTGCCACTGGGGCCGGGCTTTGGGATTTCAGAAGCCACAGTCATTCTCTCTTCCTGCTGCCAGCTGATCCAGATGTAGAACTCCCAGCCACCTCTCTAACACCACATCTGCCTGCACGCTGCCATGCTTCCCACCATGATGATAAAGGACTAAATCTTTGAACTGTAAGCCAGCCCCAATTAAATGTTTTCCTTTATAAGAGTTGTTGTGGTCATGGTGTCTCTTCACAGCAATAAAACCCTAACTAAGACTCCTATTAAATGTATTGTTGACTAATATTTCTTGTTTGAACTAATTATACTGTGCTGCAAGACATTAGAAAGTCTCTAAAGACATTGTGCCTTCACATTTATCCACTGGTATTTTACTATAGGGGAGATATTTAATTGTATCACTATGGATGCAGGGATTGTTGTTTAAAGGATGTGGCTCAGTCGGTAGTATGCTTACTTACTATCCACCAAACCCTGGGCTCAATCCCTGGCACCACACAAAGCCAGTGTGCTGGCTCTTGAATATTTTTCTTTTCCCCTGGTAGAAGAAAGCCTTGTTTTGACCTCTGCTGTGTCTATTCTAGAACCATCCATCTCTTCAGTGAGTTCTGGTTCCTTTTGAGTGACAATTTGTCTCAGAAATAAATAGTACTAAGGATGCTCAATGGCCCTGGGATATTGCTTCTCTGAATCTCTCTCCATGGATAGAACTAAAGCACACACACATACACACCACATAGACGTGTATATGAATATGTATACATACCTGTAGGCAGAGGCCGCCCAGACCTGAAATGATCACACAGAAACTGTATTAATTAAAATACTTGCTTGGCTTATTAGCTTATGCATATTTCAAGCTAACTCTTACATCTTAAATCAACCCATCTCCATTAATCTGTGTATCACCATGAGGTTGTGGCCTACCAACAAGGCTCCACTAGCCTCTAGCAGGTGTCTTTCTTCTTTGGTGGCTACATGGCATCTCTCTGACTCTGTCTACTTTCTCCCAGCATTCAGTTTAGCTTTTCCACCTAGCTCTATTCTGCCCTATCATAGGCCTGATCAGTTTCTTTATTCATTAACCAATAAAAGCAACACATATACAGAAGGACTTCCCACATCACATACCCACACCGATATCTCTGTTTAAATCCTTATACATCTAGACATATCTTGAAAACACTAATTCATCCTGACTCATCTAGTTCAATCCCAACATCTCCAAACTCATTGTAACCCCCCTTCTGTTGCTAACAAACCCCCTGTCTGACATCCAGGATCCCTTAACCCTGACGTTTTCACTCACTGAATGATGTATGTGTGTAAGTGATCTCTCATCACTTTGGGGGCACAAGGGACATAACTTGGACTTATGAATACCACATACAGGTAACTGCTGGTGTGACCTCTCCCTTTTGTGGGGGTCCCTTCCACCTTTCAGGCTCTCTGTTGTGACACAGTGTTCCTTCCAGAGCAACAGGTCTTCTTCCCAGCGCAGGCTCCAGGCCTCCACACTCCAGCTGCTGTTGTACTTCCTTCTGCCACATGTATGCCGCCTCACTCTGCTAGGCTCAAACCCCTTACCCACCAGTCACTGCTCATTCCCAGACGATGCTAAGGACTACAAATTGGAGCTGGAGAGATGGCTCAGTGGTTAAGAGGTTGCCATTCTCACAGAGGATCTGGGTTCAGTTCCCAGCACATACCTGGGTTGGTCACAACTGCCTTTGGCTCCAGTTCCAGGGAGTATAATGCCCTCTTCTGGCTTCTGAGGACATGATATCTCTCCAGCTTCAATTTGTAAGTTTTTAACATTTTCCAAGAAGAAGCAATGAGTGGGTTTCCCCCCTTTCTCCTGGTTTTAAAAACACATGGACAAAAGCACAGCTTACATATTGTGTTTATTTATGTTGATGATTAAATTGTCTCATCTTTGGTGTCTTCAGGATGCTACTACATAACTTTCTTTTGTGGCTTCTCGTGTAATGAGCTCTTCTGGGCACACTGTACATTTTGTGCCTCCTAATTAGAATGTATTAGTTCTCAAGTAATCTCAAGGGTCATTTGGGGGCAGCAGGATATAGACGCCACTGGGTTGGCCATTGCGCTCAGTCTTGGCAGAATACAGACCTATATGGGAGTGCCATGGCTCCAGGCTTCACACTGATTCCCCCGCCCCCCCAGATTCAGGATTGCATGGTATGGCCCTAAGCCTCATGGGTCTCCCCTTTGTACATCCCCCTGACAATCCCCATTTGCAATGAATACAGTGTAATTATTCAGTCTCATCCTATATACCCAACAATATCTGGCTGACAACGCCAACGTTATCATTGCTAACATGCATTGTGATAAATCATTTAAGAAAACTTCACAGTTATTTTTGTTGGGGTATATCCCATGTGGGATGCTAATTAAATTAATTTGTCTTTAAGTCACTTGGAATAGTTCTCCTCTGTGTTTATAATGCTGCCACGCTAATCATGCATAGGAGGAGCTGTTGTTTTCATCTTTCACAACTTCCAGACTTTGAAAATGTTTTATGATTTAAAAAAATATATTTGCACAATTCCAAAGGTACGCCAGCAAAACGAGCTATCTTAAGAGTAATCCTGGGGTGTAGCTCAATTTGTGGAGTGTATGCCTAGCGTGCACAAATCCCAGGGTTTGGTCCCCAGAGTCACATGGCACTAGGGGTGCTGGTGCATACCTGTAACTCAGTATTCAGGAGGTGGAGGCTACAGGATCATAAGTTCAAGGTCATCCTCTGATACATTGGGAGTTTAAGGCCAGCCTGGGCCAAAGATTCTGTTTTAGGGAGAGGGGAGCAAGGAATAAGGAAAGAGGAGAGGAGAGGAGAGGAGAGGAGAGGAGAGGAGTCCAAAGTCAGTCTCCTGGCATCTGAACAATTCCTAAACATACTGGGGGTAGGGGTGCAGAATCATAAGGGTCCATGTTACTGACGCCCTAGCCAGTTGTCGGTGATGTGTACCAAAGGGTCCTAACATTAGACTACAGACTCCATGCTGTATCGAAGACCCAAAAATAGCAACAGAATCAAAACCTCACCAGTTCCAGTCGAGGGTCTCCAGCGCTGGGGAGATGGGCACGTTGCCCTAGGAACATGGCCTCTTTTCATCTTGTTTCTCTGGTATCCTCAACACACGGCTCCTTCCTGTCATCCAGATAGCTGCCACCGCATCCCAGTGCCAGCTAGGGGGGAGTCAAGGGAAGGAGAAGGCAGCTCCCGCTGTAAGGTTATCCTCCGGAATTGCATGGACAGCTTCTGCCAGGATCCTGCTGACCAACTTGCTGTGAAGAAGGGTGGGAAACAGTCATTTACTCCAAAGCAGACGGCAACTAAAGCTAAGGCTCTGACACTACAGAGGACAGAGGACAGGGATCGGAGCATAGGTCAGGGTAATGTCAGGCAGGCATGGTGGCTTCTCTGCAATCCCTGCACTCAGCTGGATGAGACAGGAGATTCCCAGGGCAAACTGGCTAGCTAGGCTTACTAAACCGGATAGCTCTGGGTTCGGATGAAAAGAGCTTACCTTGATGGATAAGCTAGAGAATGATAAGAAAGATGTCTGACTTCACCCTCGGGCCTAGGTCCACCTATATGTGGACATGCATCACACATGCACACATAACACACACACACACACACAGAAAAAGATGAGAGAGGGCCTGTCACTCCCATGTCTGTCAGGTAATGTTGAGACATCTGAGGAACCAAGCATCTCTACCAGAAAAATTCTCTTCAATGACGCTTTCTAATGCTGGATAGAATTGAGTGTCTAACCAGGCATATACACAGACAGAATTTGAAAAGAAACCTACCCTTAGCTTATGTGGGGAGTTCTCCAGAGTCAGGTCTCTTATGAAAATCAACCTCTGTTTCATCGCGGAGGAAGGCACTTCCTCATAGGCTGAGAGTCATGCTCAAGGATGCTTTTCTGTAGTTTGTTTCTATAGCATTTCTTTCTGTACAACTCATGTTTTTATTTTACAGGGTCAGGGGGAAATGCATACATACATGCATATATATAGATATAAATATATAGATATATGTATATTTTTCCCAAATTGCCAATCAGTAATGTCAGACTTGGGACAGAGGACCCCCACACAAAGTGAGGATGGATGGCCGCTACCCTTGCATTAAGGGACAATAGAACAAGGTTATGGTTGTCAGCACATTGGTGCCATCAAGTGTCATCTGAGGGCAGTGTGGAGGGAGGAGCCTGCAGGGAAGCTCCCAAAAGGAAGTGACACCAGAGTCAGGAGAGACCAGGGCTACTTTCCAAAAAGGTCGTTTTAGGACACATCACTGGACCTGTCTGAACACTAGTTTCTCTACCTAGAAAACAAGGGAGTCAAGCTGAGTGTCCTTTACAGGCAAGTTGGTGGATTCAGAGGCAGCTCTTATTCAAGGGTCTCGTGCTGGGATCAGCGTAAGGAGGTGCAGTGGTGTTCTGAGTGTCTCTCAAGAGCCCATTGTGTAGGGAAGCCCCATTGGGAGGTGAGGCTAGGATGTAGGTAGTTCTTTGTGTCCTTAGGTCATTGAGGGTGACAATGGACTCTTTCCACAGTTCTGTGAGAAGGTCATCAGGAGAGGAATCAGCCTATCTCTACCTGTACCCCAGCCCCTGTTTCTTGAGACCAGGTTTCAAGTATCCCTAGTTGGCCTCAAATTTACCACATAGTCAAAACCAACCATGAATGTCTAATCCTCCTGCCTCTACCTTCTGTACTACAGGCTTGTATCACTATGCTCATTTTATGAGGTGCTGGGGACTGAACCCAGAGCTTTGTGCATGTTAAGTACTCACTCTCCCAACTAAGCCACACCCTCATCCCCCTGCCTACCCTCACTTCCTCTCTACTCCCTGTTCAAGCGGTGGTCAGGTGGTCACCTCTTCCTCCTGCAGACTCCTGACTATGTGTCAGGGTGTGCAGAGCAGACCCAATGACAGAACTCTCCTTCCTCTCCCCCAGCTGGAAAGACAGCAACTCTGTCATTGAAATGGCTGTTTTACATCCAAACCAAGCAAGTCCAGGCTTTCGAATGGAAATCCCTAAGAGAAATCTCTTTCCCCAGAGAAAGCAAAATGTCCCCAGAAATGAATAGAGTTACCTTCATGGTTTCCCATGGAAGCAAACCCAGTCTTTTTGTTTTTGTCTTTTGTTGTTGTTGCAAATCTGGAAAATGGAACATTCCTCTCCAAAATATAGGTGGTTGGACAAGGAGGCTCATTTCCTGCTAGACTTTGAACGAATCATTTCCCTCCTTCAAGAACTGATGTTTCTAGTTCAGGTTACCCAGAACATTCCTACTGTCCTCAATCCAACCCTGGGACAAAGACAGAGCTGGGGGACCTACATCCTTAAGGCTGCCACCCCACCCATAATGGTGTGCTCATACTGGTGGCCCCACGGCCGGGTCCCGAGGACAGCAGTTGCCCTGGTGTGTGGGCTCAAGCCTTGGTGTGCTGATAAGACGTGTTTATTTGAATACGAAGGTCAAGGAGTCGGGTAGTTGGTATTCCGGTCATACAGAGTCGTTTGCACAGTGTCACTAATAATTAAAGGGGGTTTTGACTAATCTAGTTGCTCTCCCTAAATATACTCTGCTCGAGAAGCTCATCAAAGCAGAGAAGTAATCTTTGAGGTTATTAATCTCCTCTGCCTCACAGCTGGGGCAAATTTATTTGCTTGAATTAGCATGTAATAAACTTATAATAAAGCTGCCAGAGCCAGGGCTTGGTAGGGGCAGCTCTGTAGAATGGGTAGTTGCATCTAGAAAATGGGGTACCAGTTCCCGGGTCACCTCTGCAGGTTTCCTAAAGATGGAAAACTGCCCCCAGAGGCAGCACAGAGAAGAAGCCACCTGGTATGGGAGATCCCCAAGATACAGCTATGTAGACCTTTGTAGACCAACAGGTCCACCCTCCTCATTGCTGCCCCCCACAGGCAGAGGCGGGGAAACAATCTCAGAATGCATAGATGTGTGGGAAGTCACAGGGACACCACTGGTGCCACCCTGCTGAGAATGTTGATGCAAGGTGTGGGCCAGCTGTCAGCCCACGGTAGCGTTGTCATTGGCCACACTCTCTGTGATAGACCCCTGATGGAGTCCTCTACCCAGAGTCCTCTGCTCTCTTTGACTGTTCTTTCTGCCTTTTCCTCTGGACCTCAGATTCCCCAAGGCTTCTTCCTCCTCCATCGGCCAAGTAAACATCACTCCTTCCTCCTGTGGGGAGACCTTCTAGATGTCTTGGTTCTTTCTGTCCACATTGTCTCTCTGCTCACTGAACTGAGAACACTCTGAGTGATTGGGCGCTCTAAACATTCTTGAGCTGGAGGGAAGGGAAACGGTCACCCCAGGTGTTAGAGCCACAGACGACACCCACCCTTTTTGCCTTCTGCCAGCCTTCTTCCCTTCCCTCTGTCTGTCCACACAAAATCCAGCTCCCTCTACTCTTTGCTTCTTGATCCCATAGGGAGGGCTGGTGAGATGGTTCACCCGGTAAAGGTACGTGCTACACAAGCCCAATTTCTATCCTGGAACCCACGTAAAAGGGGGAGGAGAAAGTGACTCCCCAAGTTGTCCTCTAATCATACATGTGCTGTGGCATGTACCTATACACACTTAATAATAATAAATATAAATAAAGGTTTTGAAAAAGTTGCTTTGGCTAACTCTTAGGAACCTATTTCTCACACCGGATTGCCTTGCCCAGCCTAACTACAAGAGGAGGTGCTTGGTCTTACCGCAACTTGATCAGCTACACTTTGTTAATACCCATGGGAGGCCTGCTCCTTTCTGAACAGAAACAGAGGAGTGGGCTGAGGGAAGGGGGTGGAGAGGAGGTGGGGGACAGAATAAGAGGAGAGGAGGGAGGGGACACTGGTTGGGATATAAAATAAATGAATAAGTAAAAGAAAATTTTAGAAAAATATATCCTAGGGGATCCCAGGCTGGTGTTGCAAGTCTGAATTCTAACTATTTGACAAGGGCACAGTGCAATAGAAAGTTCAAAGCCAACCTAGGTGATATTAGGGCAAGTTTAAGGCCAGCATTGTCTAAAACTAATACTAGATAGATGATAGATAAATAGGTAGATAGATAGATAGATAGATAGATAGATAGATAGATAGATAGATAGATAGATAGATAGACAGACAGATAGTAAATGGATGTGGGGAGCTGGAGATATGGCTCAGTAGTTGAGAGCACTGACTCCTCTTACAGAGTGTTGTAAGGAGAGGACCCACTTGTTTGTTCCTGCCGCCCGGCTAGCTTACACCCAAAATAACCACACAAAAACTGTATTAATTAAAATACTGCTTGGCCATTAGCTCTAACTTCTTATTGGCTAATTCTTACATATTAGTTTAACCCGCCTCCATTAATCTGTGCATCGCCACATAGCAGTGGCTTACTGGAGATTCTAACTGACGTCCATCTCAGGCAAAGGATTCATGGCTTCTCTCACTCTGCCCTTCTTCCCAGCATTCAGTTCTGTCTTCTCCACCTACCGAAGTTCCGCCCTATCAACTAAGCCAAGGCAGTTTCTTTATTCATTAACCAATGAAAGCAACACACAAACATAAGGACCTCCTACACCACCAGAGGACCTAGATAGGATCCTGGCACCCACACAGTAGTTCATAGCTGTCTGTAACTCTGGTCCAGGGAATATGATGCCCTCTTCTGGCCTCTGTGGCCAACAGGTACTCATGTGGTACACAGATACACATGTGAGTCAGACACTCATATAATAAATAAGCACATTTTAAAGAGGGTGGGACTTTAGGGATATAGCTCAATTAGTAGTGTGTAATGAATCTTTTTCTGTTCTGTCAGCCAGCTCCCAAATAATGACACAGAGACTTCTTATTAATTATAAAAGCTTAGCCTTTATCTTAGATTTGTTTCAACTAGCTCTTGTAACTTTTTTAATCTATGCTCTGCCATGTGGCGCTATCTCTCTTCCATCTTGCACCTCCTGTTTCTTCTCCATGTCTGTTGACTTTACCTTTCTTTTTCCCAGAGTCCTCTCTGCCCCCAGAAGTCCCACCTAACCTTTTTCTGCCTAACTATTGGCCATTCAGCTCTTTATTAAACCAATCACAGTGACACATCTTCACAAGTGTACAAATATCCCCCCACAGCAGGTTGCCTGCCTAACAATGGTGAGACCCAAGTTTCAACCCCTGTATCACAAACAAACAAAAACCCAAAAGGGATATTGTGGGGAAATACCCCATGACTCCCCACAACTTCCCCCTCGACCTGAGGTGATTTTCAGGGTGCTGATTGACCCTCACTTTTGAGAGTTGTCTACAAGAGAACAACCTTTCTGGTTCCAATGGTGACCACCCTGCCTAGCATTGCTCTGATGGGTCTTACTACAGTAACCTCCCATGCAGCGAGGGCAGGACAAGAGGAAGTGGATCCTGACTCCAGCTGCCACATCTGCAGCCAATGCCTCCTTCCGGGCTCATCCTTCATCCACCACTGTCTCAAAGATGGAAGGGCACAGAGGGCCAATGAAGAAAGGAACAGAAGAGATGCTCTGGCTTTCCAGGGGTTCCTTTGTCTAGACACCAGGTTCTAGGGCAACTCCCACCCTTCCACAGCCTCACTGAGGGGTTTTGGGTATCCGGAGCTACTGACAGTGTATACTCTCCTTTTAGAATAATATGCAACATCAACTTCCAGCAGCAGCAGACTGGCAAGTTAGATTACAATTATGGCATATCTCTTAATGTAAGGATTTAAGCAGGGGCTGCAGGGGTCCATGATGACCAGATTGCATTCACCTGGCCTGAGCTACACTTAGCAGAATTCCCATGCTAGAAAGATCACTAGAGGAGGAGGGACCAGTGGCCTTTGACAAAGGACCCTGGGAGACTCTAGTGAGGCTT
Organism: Myodes glareolus; assembly: GCF_982192425.1. Lineage (NCBI taxonomy): Eukaryota > Metazoa > Chordata > Mammalia > Rodentia > Cricetidae > Myodes > Myodes glareolus. Next base: position 34,279,112 of record NC_142034.1, read on the forward strand.
TTCCTTAAGCTGTACAGACTGAATAAGAAGGTGAGTGGTGCCTGCCTCAGGGCTGGGGCACTGAGGAAGCAGAGGTGGAGTGGTGTGAGCTCAAGAGGCATTCGCAACAATGTTTGAAGGCTCAGCCCTTGACCTTGTCCATCTCTGTATTTCTCTCCGCGTCTTGGATGAAACAGAATCAAAGACCAGCTTATCAAATTTGCAGTTGACGCAAAGCCGGAGGGATTGTTAATAGGAAGAATGGCGGAATCAAGGTTCAAAGGCATCTTGACAGGTTGGAATAATGGACTGAAAACATGTAAAAGGGATAAATGTAAATTCCTGCAGTTAGGTGTGTGTGTGTGTGTGTGTGTGTGTGTGTGTGTGTGTGTGTAGATGTTTCATAAACAGATGTAAGAAAGAAAGCTTGAAAGCAGAAATGACCGCTAGACAAGAAGCCAGCGTTAGTGTTCAGAGCAAGAAAAGGGGAAATAAAGCGTTAATTAAATGTATGAGAAACTGTATTATATAATTTAAATGGCTACACGCTATGCAGATGGTGACGGCACTGTCCCTTGTACCCACTTTGCAGATGAGGTAACTGGGCTCAGTGATGCTATTAACAGCCTCACTGACTCCTGTAAAAATCTGATGGAATTGTACTTTGAATCCAGGGCTAATGCAGTGTCTATCTCTTTCTGTCTGCAAGGTTAGTCTTGATTCATCTAATCTAATCACAGCAGTTCTTTGCTCTTTGCCAGGAACAGTCTGGAAAGTGACGCGCCATTCAGAGAGACACAGGGCAACTGTGTGGAGGAGTTTTCCACGAAGTTTTCCCTTTTGTTGAAAAGAAGCCCTGGTACGGAGGCACAGTGGCACAAACCTATAATCCCAGTACCCGGAAAGCCGAGGCAGAGGGTCAGTGTATGTTTAAAGGTGGCCTGAGTTACAGTGTGAACCCCTGGATCAAAAGAGGAGGGAGAGGGAAGGAGGAGGTGAAGGAAGCAGAGGAGGAGGAGGAAGAGGAGGAGAAGCAGCAGCCACTGTCGTAGACATAACTGTCCCTGCCTATCTTCTATCCCCAGCTATGGGCTCTGACACTGGGAGCGTCGAATGACTATTAGACAGCTGAATGCAGCAGCTGGGGGTTGAAGAGGTAGCCCTCTCCTTGGCTGTCCAGAAGACACTGGACTAGCCAAGTACAGCCCACCTGAGATGCCTCCCAGGGAGATGATAACCCACGTTCCTGACGAAGCCCATGTGACTTCAGGGGTTTTGTTCTGTTCGCTGTAAGCATCTTGCCTAATATTCCAGACCTTGCAAGATTTGTTGGGCCTGACAAAATTACTTTTTGGAATATATATGCATGTGTGTATGCACACACACACACACACACACACAGAATGGGGGGGGGGAGAGAAAGAGAGAGAGAGAGAGAGAGAGAGAGAGAGAGAACTGTTTCTTTCAGCCCTACATATGTAGACCTGACACCGTTTTGAGAACGATCTGAACCAGAAGCAGGTGGCATTTATGCAACCCTGACTCCAGATTCTGGGCCCAGCAGTGCTTTGGCGCTCGCCATGTACCAGTGTGCACAGTGCTCCTGGGTGGTTCTTAAGACTCATCCCACTTGGTACACCAAACTCTCAGGTTTGCAGCCTCTGTTTCTCACCACTGCCCACTGTGGGAGCTTTTCCCAGTCTGCGTGTACCAACTCCCTTTATCTTAACTATAGTGTATATCCAGGTTGACTCTGTGACCAGGTCCCTGGCTAAGAACCAAGGCAGTATGCATGCATGTGTGTGTGTGTGCGCATGTGCCCCAAATCTGAATCTTTCCCTGAAATTTTTCTAAACAGGCATCTGGGATTACAACATGGGAAAGTGGGCTTTAGACCTGGAAAAAGCCACACACCCCAACTCATGGAACAAACTGGCGTGCTAAAGAGAGGAGGAAGCAAGGGCAGCCTAAGATCAGGGTAGGAAGAGATGGATGAGGGTAAGCATGCCACAGCCTCCTCCACTTTGCATTTCCCACATAGTTACTGCGACCCTCTGATCTGGGAGAATCTCACAAGTCTTCCTGTTTTCCAGAGCTGCCTCTAGAATCATCTTGCTGGCCCAAGATCATGGATTTCTTGATATACTGCCCAAAGCACCTGGTCTATCGGAGGAGCCCAGTGAATGTTGGATGAGCATGTGTGTGTGTGTGTGTGTGTGTGTGTGTGTGTGTGTGTGTGTCTATATGTGTGCTTGATAGGTTTATGGCATTAGAGCTCAGAGAATTCAGGATGGGGTCTTGGCCTCTCCCATCACCATGGTGCTCCTTGGTCCTGGAGGTGTGCTCATCCATTTGCAGAGGAACCTTCCATGGGCAACCCAGTGAGAATGAAGCTCTCCAGAATCTGTGTGCCAGGATGTAGCCATGTGTGAGAGTGGAGGTCAAGTGTCCAGCTCTGCTTCTGCTTGACATTGCCGAAAGTGTTGTCAGCCCAGGCTTGAGAGATGACAACAGATGCAAGGTGACAATGAGCCGAAAGATGAGGAGCATCTTGATGAGATGTAGGCTCTGTGTGGTCATTAAACTCATGTCTTTATCCAGTCAGCAACTCCGCATTGAGCATCTACTTCATCCAGGTTGGAAGATCAAAAGACTTAACACAACAAAACATTTCCAGGAAAACCTTCACAAGCCACGCAGTATGTGTTGAAGCCACTGCCCTGGGACTGCTAGAATAAAAGCAGCCAGACAAAAATGAAAACATGTGTATGGCTGAGACCCCTCTGAGTTTCCCCAGCATGCTGAGCCTCCTTAGCTTCAGGCTCCTAATGGGGCTTCTGGTCTCTTTGTTGATGAGCCTTTAGCTTCCATTAAGACCATAGGCTTCTTTTTAAAATATTTTTGCCATCATTTATATTCATTCACCTCGTGTGTATGTGTGTGTGTGTGTGTGTGTGTGTGTGTGTGTGTGTGTGTGTGTATGTGTGTACTATGGCATGAGTGTGATGGCCAGAGCCAACTTGAAGAAGTCTACTCTTTCAGTCCCTGTGTGGGACTCAGGAATTGAACCCAAGATGTCAGACTTTGTGGTAAGTGCCTTTATCCACTTAGTCATCTTGCTAACCCAAGACCATGGACTTCTTGATATACTGCCCAAAGCACCTGGTCTATCAGAGGAGCCCAGTGAATATTGGATGATCATGTGAGTACATGTATTTGTGTCTTTGTGTGTGTCTGTATGTGTATATGTGTCTGTTTACCCAACGTACTTGGTATATCAGTCGGGTGAATTGGATGTGTGTGTCTGTGTGTATCTGTGTGTATCTGTGTGTCTGTGTGCCTGTCTGCCCAAAGCACCTGGTATATCAGAGGTGCCTGGTGAATGTTGGATGAGTGTGTGTGTGTCTGTGGGTGTGCATGGTTGTTCATGTGTCTATCTGTCCTTTCAAAACACCTGCTATACCAGAGGTGCCCAGTAAATGCTAAATGAGCATGTGTGTGTGTCTGTGTCTGTCTGTCTGCCTGTCTTTGAGTATAAAGAGACCAGTTTCCTAGAAGAAAAGTAGGAGGTCCTCAGACTGGGAGGACCTGAGACCTTAGGGGTCCTGAAGGCTTGTGTCGTAAAGACGACACAAGAGATCGTGTTTACAGCTTCAAAATCCTGTCCAAAATTCTTGGTTGAGCGTGAACAATAGTACAGTCTCTCCCTCTCTGTAACACAGTGGTGAGGGCTCCTTTGTCTGATTAAGGGCTGTCGGGATTGATTGATAGGCTCCCTCCGGACAGCCGAAACCACTCTCCTCCTGACAGCGCCAGTGATAGCCAAGCGGAAACTGACCCCGGCTGACACGCTCATCTCAAAATATCTCTGTTTCCTTGCCGCCAGGATAGAAGAGCTGTCACAGTAAAAGTAAGGGCCCCGCTGGGGTCGGGGGCACTGGCTTCTCCCAGGACTGGTGATGAAGGATTTGGTGATGTCAGGGTTCAGTTGAAGGCCAGACCACATGGACCCTGAGAAACTGGCCTTGGGTGGATTGTGTTCTGAGTAGTGGCTCTGTGTCCAGATCTCGAGGCTGAGCCAGGATGAGCAACACACTGTCATCTACAGCATCAAGACACATTTACTGAGCTTGAACTGTGTCTAATTTTGATTCTGTCGAATCAAGGGACAATGGCACCATTACAGCCCTTTCCTATGATGTCTTGTAATATACTAGCAGCGGTGACGCTAGTCATTGCTGTGGCCTGTGGTGGGGGAGAGGGGATCCCAATAACTGTAGGGCAGGTTTGAAATGTGTCCCCAAAGCTGACTTTTTCAAGTCCTCACACCAGTGTCTCACAATGTGGCTTTATTTGGAGACAGGTTGTTGCTGGTGTGCTTCCTATGAGGCCAACCTGGCACAAGTGGATCTGTATCCATGTGACGAGCGTCCTTAGAACAGACATTGAGATGGACACACAAGAGCAGAATGGCACATGACCTGGCATCAGAAATCAAAATGCAGCCCGTGCAAGTGAGGAATATTGGGGCACACCACACCACGCCAGGGATGGCCAGTAAGCCTCTGGAAGCTAGCAGAAGTGAGAGAGGGTTCTCTTCACAGCTCACTGTGAAACAGTAAGGATGCTTAGTGAACTCCCAGGAGCTAATGGAGGTGAGATCTCCTTGCAGCTTTTGGAGGGAGTGTGGCCCTGCTGGCTCCTTGTCTTCGGGCTTCAGTCGCATGCTGAAGGACCATGTGTGCTTGGTAGGCAGGACATGTGTGACTCTTGTCTCCGCTTTAGGGAAAACAAAACTGAGGCTAACTCCCTGGCACCCCGAAACCATCTCTATTCCAAGGCATGCTGCTGATGACATCTTGCTAAAACTGAGCTAGCAAGCTAACAGGAGTCCAGGGAGAGCAGGTTCCATAGTAAGAGATGCTCCCCAACAGGCAGAGTGACCCAGAGACTGCCACTTCCTCAGGGAGAAAGCGGGGCAATGAAAGCCCTGACATGACCCACCCCTGTCCCACTCTCCGGGGTCCTCGTTCCTTGCTCTGGCTTCAGTATCTCCCCACAGCGGGACACAACTTGAAGACATTACTCTCTGTTGTTAGTTGGTTTGGTGTTTTGAAGCAGAATCTTATTCCGTAGCCCAGGCTAGCCCCAGACTTACAACAATCTTCCTGCCTCAGCCTCCTGGAGGGTTGCAGGCATGTGCTGCCATATTCGCCTCAGAGTGTACTCTCTAAAGAGTAACTGGGGACCCGTTTGGCAGGCCCAGAGCTTCCATCAGAAAGCTGGCTTGGGAAAGAAACATAAAGAAATTAAGGGACTGTTTCCACTCTTGGAGAATCATGGCTTCCTGAGGATGCTGCAGATGGCAAAGGGGCCTATGAGCTTCCTCCTACACAACAAAGAAACAAGCATCCAGGAAAGTCCTTAGGATCCAGTGTCCCTTCCTGCCACTCCTCTCCTTAGGCCACCTTGTCCCGGGTGTAAAATGGGACTACTGCTTCCTTGCCAAGGAATGGCTAGAGAGATCAGGGTTATCTAGATGGCCTGGGAATGATTACATACATGGGATTGTGGCTCACTGACCTGGGACAGTGACCCAGGCTAGAGACTGGGAGAAAGAAATTTGAATTCTTGGCCTAGACATGGGTCACTGCAGCCTCTGTGTTGGTCCCTTCACACCGCACACTTGGTGGGGGGGGGGGGCGGGACGGGGGCCTGCACTGCCTGGGACTTCTATGTAGCTTGGAACTGTCCCCACAATCCATTGGTACCTGGCTCTCCTCTCTGAACTGGAGACAATCCTGTCTGCTTTTCTGTTTCTAGGGTATAATGCAAGTCCCCAATGAATATTTGCTGATCAAATGGAAGAATAAGACCCCAGAGGGGAAGACAACCTCTTTCCTTAGAAAAACAACTGGAGACTAGGTACATAGGAGGCCAGCGAAGCCAGACAAGCATCTCCTCCATCCCTCACACCCAGGCTTGCCTTAGTGCTGCAGGCAGGTGGAGCCAGGGAACTGCCACCCGGGGAGCTATCTCATCCCTACCACAGACCCTCCCCCCGCCTCCCCACATACCCTCCCGAGCTTCCAGGGTACCATCACTCAGGTCCATTGTCTCCAGACAGACAGTCTCCTGTACCCTCAGGGTGAAGGGGTCCCAGGGCTTCTCATAACTTTCCAGAAGGGCTGGAGACAGGCCAACAAAGGTCAGGAGAAGAGGGGACACCTGCTCTAGAGAAGGGAGAAGGGGCAGTAGATGGGAGGCAGAGGCTGGTCCTCACCTGTGTGCTTGACCACAGACTCGCCTCTTTCTCCAAGGAGAACAACCCTGAGGCTTTAATTATGGCTTGCCACTCATGTGCCTTCTCTTGAGAGATGGCCAAGCTGGACAAGTGAAGGAAATGAAGCTCTCACCTCAGGTGGCTCATCCTGTCAGGAAATTTCAAACTCACAGCACTAATATCCTGGATATAGCAGGGTGGGGCCGCCTGACCGCTAGCCCTTCCCTGGTTCTCTTTAAGCTCTCTGGATGACTTTCCACCCAAGATGGGCCAGGGTAGTCTCCTCCTTTTCCCAGCCAGATAAGTACTGACCCATGGCCACCCAGGGAAAACTGTGAGCTTGCTTTATGGGGGACTCATCCGTCATTTTAAAGATGCTCCAGAGGGGAACACCATAACGTTACTAACGGTTTATCATCGCCTTCTACTGGGAGCCAAGACCTTTTCTAATGCTGCATCCTCTTCATCCCCTGGAGCATCCATAAACTGGTTTAAGTTAGCATATGCTTTTAATAAGAAAAATCCAAGACTAGAGTGCTTCTGAAGGTCACACAGCCGGGAGCGAGACCGGAACCCAGATGGCCCAACATCAGAGCCTAATCTTTGAAGCCCTTACACTTGTCCTAGTTAAGGTAGAAGATGTAAAGGTGTGTCTGTCTGCCTCTGCCAAGTGGTACAGACTGTTCTTGAAGCAGTCAGCAAAGGGCACCAGCTCTCATCATGGAGACAGGTTGGCCCTGAGCTCTGGCAGGCTTATCCAAGAGCCAGGAGTCCTCACCGGGGCATCTTAACACTGGTCAGGAACTTAGTACATGAGAGCAGCTTCCTGAATCCTGGGAGGGGGTGGTTGTGACACAGAGAAGCCCAGCAGCAGAACCCAAATCCACTAGAGTCACCCCTGGTGGCCTCCCTGAGCCAAGCTGGAAGAAGTTACTTGAGGTCAGCTTGCGTAGCTGGGAGTTACTCCTGGTTTCAGACTGAGGACTCTCTAGGGCAAGAGGATTAGACTTGGTGCTGATGAAGGAGGGCGGGGCATCCCTACTTTTACTTGCTATAGGGGCAAAGAAACTCAATCTGGGTCCTGGGTCATGGTTTGCTATTCACAGGGTTTCCTCAAAAATCTCTTGTTCCCTTGAGCCCCACTTTCCTCATCTCTACCACCCAGGTGACATCCTCTATCCGGGTCAGAAGAAGATTCAGAATGTGGTGTGTAGGCACTTGCTCCTGTGTGCAAGCCTTCTGTGATGTGGCTGCAGAAGTGGGGAAGGAGATGTCTTGAAGCCCTAGGGTTCGTCTCAGCCTCTTTGTACCGCCCCCCACCTGGGCCAAATGTGTGAATTTGAGCCTCAGTTCTTCAGTTCGGTGGGTAAAAGGTCAGAAGGGTCTGGTGTCAGCTATTTCCAGCACCAACCCTGCCCCGGTAGGGTTAGGTTCTGATGAACCCCAGCAGGCGGTGGTGGCATAGGGCTTATAACCCCAGCACTCGGGAGACAGAGGCAGGTGGATCTCTGTGAGTTTAAGGCCAGCCTGGTCTACACTATGAGTTTCAAGACAGTCATGGCTACACAAAGAAACCCTGTCTCAAATAAGTAAATAAATTCCGCAATAGGTCATCGGGGCCAGTCCCCCTGAGCTTGTTCCCCAAGCTTTATCCACCAAGCCCGAAAGGACCCCCCCAGTCATGACAGTCATAGCTCAGGTTTGCCTGTCCAGGCCAAGGGTCTTGGGTCTCAGCTCTGGGCATATAATTCTTGGAATTTCCTATTGTGTGAACAATTCACGGGCAGCAGCAGTTTGCTTGGTGATGTCACTGGAGGTCGAGTCCAAGAAGCATGGCTGACTTCCTTTGGCTCGGATTCTCAGAAGGGCAGACTGGTGGTTCACTGTGCTCACAGAGGGGCTTGGCACAGCGCGCAGACACCTCCCCTCATGTCTCAAGGTTTATGTTCATCTGTGTGTATTCTTGTCACCCAGATGAAAGAGGTTACAGGCTCTACACATGAGCAAGAAAACTTGACCAGACAAGCGGGGCCACGCAGTGCTAGGGAGGAAAGTTTGTCCAGACCCAGAACCCCTGCCTGCTCCTCATTACTCTGTCCCCCTCCTTACAAATGTCTCCTGGTCAGCCAGGCACACAGAGCTGCTCCTGTCCCCGGAGGAGGCCTCCGAGTGGCTCCATCTGGACCCGGTGTAGGCTGAGCCGCGTCTCAGACTACAGGGTCAGGTTACTGGGAAATCTGTTCAAATAGCGCATTATAGTTCTATGAATCCAGCTCCTTCTGTTGTCCTCATTGAAGCGCTGAGCGCCCGGGGGCAGCCTGCCCTCCTTCACAGACACATTTGTCATGGGAATTGATTTATAAAGAAATCAGGATGATGGCTTGATTGCTTTTGTTTGAGACGGGAGGACAACTGCCACCTGTCTCTGCCTTCCTGGACTTGACTGGGATGCGGGGAAGCTCCGGTTCTTTGTTCCCACGCAGCAGGGCTCTGGAGAGAACCCGGGGAAACTCAGAGCTAGTACAAGTTGGAATGGTGGGAAAGTGAAGCTTCTAGAATGGTGGGAAAGTGAAGCTTCTGAAACTGTGGCCTTGGGGCCGTAATGTGTGGCTGGAGGATCCAGATTTGGAGCAGGCAGAGATACATGCCCAGGGATTCTGCACCTCAGGGTCGGAAACCAAGAATGGACAGACACAGCTTAGTTCACCTCCCAATGACAAAGGCACTAGAGCAAACCCCAGGAAGTGGAGAATGTAGGCCGTAAAGCAGGATGGCCGTAGAGGTTCTCCGTGCCCCGTAAGTGTGGGAATGGCCAATGCTAGTTCACTGCCCTCAGATAGCCATTGTACTTGGTTACCTGTGAACAAGGTTGCATTGCCCTGAAGTACAGGAGAGCTCATAGTATTTCAGACCGGAGCCCCACCCGTTATTCAGAGAAGGGACTTGTGTAGATGCACCATGACAGACAGCTGGCAAAGTCAAGGACTTCCCGCCTCTTGATCATCAGACTAGGCCAGAAGGAATATCAGCCACCATCCTCAGCCATCAGACAGTGAGGGAAAGGAAAGGTTTCCAGGGCAACCTTGACCTTCAGCCGCGAGAATGAGGCCTCTGTCAATCTGTATTCTCAGCCACATTGCCCTGAGCCTGTTTCAGGTTCTCGTGTTTTCTGGGACTGGACGGCAGAGATTCTACAGTGAACCACAGTCCCAGACAGACGCAGGTCCCAGTGTCCCTATGGCACGGCAGCGCCACCTCTGAAGCCCACACCTCTCCAAGAACAGCAGAATGTTCAAGCCCCAAATGAGGAGAGGAAGCACAGTGTGGGAGGAGCTTGAGTTCCTCCGCACCCTGTACCGAGTCTGCGCTGTAGGGGCGCTAGGTTGTAAGCATGCTCAGAAACTTCCAGAGTGCCTGTGGTGCGATGGCTGCAGGTGGCTGCAGTCAAGTGACTGCAATAGGATCTTGGAAAGACCCAAAGGCAGGTGGGCACATATGCCAGGGCAGCCCAGGGTTCTTGCCAGGGAAGAGAAGTGGCGCAGGAACTTCCCAAAAGAGGTGGGGTGAAGAACAGTGGGAGGAGCTGGCAGGTCTGGGTGTGTGGCCTTAGGTAAGACCAGGAAGTGAAATGGGCCGGTATGAAGCAGCACCCACTTGCTGGAAGGGCTGGAAGAAGGGCAGTGTGCTCACCTGGCTGAGGAAGTTGGAAGGCAAGGCTGGACCAAGGCTGTGAAGTTTGGATGGTCCTCCGGGGCCACACGCAGGCCTGTGGTTCCTGATGGCTCCAACCTTTGGAGTCCTCGCCTCTTTACTGAAGACTGGGCCTTTGCTAGCCACGTGCTACAAAGGGGGCTCCCAAATCAGGCTTGTTTTTAAGTCTCCCCACAAACCCTAGTGGCCAGAACAGGAACTGAAGATAGATGTCCCACACACCAGGTCAAGTAGAATTGGGCCACAGGAATGGTGTGGCCTTGGCCCTCATGGCTCACTGGGAGAACCCTGAAGAGGGAGAAGCCCATTGCAAACCCAGGCTTTTCTCTCTCGGCTTAACACTGTAGGAGGCTTAGATCTCAGGCCCCTCCCAGTACTCCCTGCAACCCATGCACTCCCCACCTGCTTTCTTCTGACTCTGCAGCTACGGGTGGGGCTCTCCTTTGCCTTCTGGAAAAGCTTGACCCCCAGTTCCCACATTGCTCTCATCCTCTCTTATCTTCCCTGAACTTTGGTGTATACATAGATCGACTTGCCTTTACACAAGAAGGGATGATTTAGTCAAGGGACGGATAGCCGTCTTGGGATTCTCTTTGTAGGAGAGGGGCATCTGGGATAACACCACACCAACCATTTTGGATCCTGGTGCACTTAACCATGTCACCATGTGAGCTGTACGCTCTCTGTGGGACTCCGTTTCCGCAGCTGGTACGGAGACCGTTATCGTAGCAACCCTATGCTTTGCAAGATTGAAATCTCCTGAAGAGGCACGGGAACACAAAGCTTCCGGAGCAAACAGCACGCTGATGCGTCATCTTTCCATCCTGTTAGCAAGGCAGAGCCCCTGCAGAGCAGGGCAGGAGCCTTGCCAGAATGACAAAAGCCACAGAAACACAGACTGGAAACCAAGGTCAGCATCGCGGGACCTACTTGTGGAACTGGAGTGCAGTCTGCGGGAAGGATGACCAGGGACAATTTCCTCCATTACTAGGAGCGGAGAAGACAACTACTCATGTGTAAATGCACACACGTGTACATACGCATACATATGTATACATACACAGACAGTACTCTTGTTCCCACTCTAAGTACAACCCCTGTGTTATTTAAAAGGAAGGTGAAGAGGAGGTACAGTGATGCCTCTGGAACTGGACTGTGGACACAGTTTGACTTTGCCTTATTAAAGGTGATGGATGCTCTAGGCAATGCTCAGCATCTGTGTTTGAGCTAACAATACTACAGATTTAAGCTAATAATACTACACTGCAATGTGAAACAAACCAAACGCGCAGTTACCATTTCTCCTGGGTTTCCTATGGTTGGTTTTTTTACTCTTTGGAGGCCCTCCTCCCAGCTCCCAAATAAATACATGGAGACTTATTCTTACTTATGAATGCCTGGCCTTAGCTTGGCTTGTTTCTAGCCAGCTTTCTTGTCTATCTTTTGCCTCTGGACTTAAAAATTTCTTTATTATATATTTCTTTCATTATTTCTTATTCTGTGGCTGGCTGTGTGGTTGGATGGCTGACTCCTGGCATCTCCCTCTCCTCCTTTTCCCTCTCCTTTCTCTTCTTGCTTCTCTTTTTTCTCCTCCTATTTATTCTCTCTGCCTGGCAGCCCCACCTATCTTTTCTCCTGCTTTGCTATTGGCTGTTTAGCTCTTTATTAGACCAATCAGGGGTTTTAGGCAGGCAAAGTAAGACAGCTTCACAGAGTTAAACAAATGCAACATAAAAGAACGCAACACATCTTTGCACCATTAAACACATGTTCCACAGCATAAACAAATTTAATAAATCTATTTCACAACAGTCCCCAGTTGCCTGGGAGGTTCTGCTGATGTGAACCAGGCTGAGATTGGCTAGTTCACTCATGTGCTGACAGTCAGCTGGTAGACTTACTGGCTTGTCTGCAATGCTTTGGATGGGAGAGCCTGGTTTTGCTCCATAAGGTCTTTTATCCTCCAGAAGGTTAGGCTTGGCTTGTTCTTGCAATGATATTTAAGTCCTGGGCTGTTCAGTCACTTGAGGACTGCATTCAGTTTGCTTCCATCCATTGGCATACCAATACCATTGGTCAAAGGGCCTTTGGTGGAAGCTACAGTGGAAGAGGTCTGTAGGGGCTGATGGCAAGGGACAGAGGATGGCGGGTAATTCAGGCTCTCAACCTAATCACCTACAGTGTCCTCTGAACTTAGCTGTCACCGCTACTGCTTTCTTCTTCCACTAAAATTGTGTGTGTGTGTTTCATGTGTATATTGGGTGCACATGTTTATACATATAGACATCAGAGGTCAATCTCAGGTGTCATTCCTTAGGTACTAGCTATGATTTTTCTTTTAGACATGATCTCTCACTGACCTGGAACTGGAACTCACCAAGTAGGCTAGGCAACCCTGAAACTCACCAAGTAGACTTGGTCAACCTGGAACTCACCATGTAGACTAAGCTGGCCTAGAACTCACCAATTAGGCTAAACTGGCCTGGAACCCACCAAGTAGACTAGACCAGCCTGGAACCCACCAAGTAGACTAGACCAGCCTGGAACCCACCAAGTAGGCTAGGCCAGTTGGCCAGAAAGCTTCGGGCTTCTGTGTGGCTCTACATCCCCAGCCCTGGGACTGCAAGCACACACCATATACTTGACTTTTCTTTTTTCACGAGGATTCTGGAGATAAAACTCAGGTCCTCACTACTTTCAAGGCAAGCACTTTACTACTGAGCCGTCCTCCCAACTGCCCCCTCTTTAACTGAGGCTAGGCACAGTCCACAAAACAGAAAACTCAGCTTTTAGGGATGGTTTGTTTCATGGTGCTGGGAGTAGAACTCGGGGTCTCACATGCCAAGCAGCAGTCTACAACTAACTACATCTTTAGATCTAGGTCAGTGGTTCCCAACCTTCCTAATGCTGCAACTCTTTAACACAGTTCCTGGCACTGTGGTCACCCCCAAGCATAAATTATTTCCACTGCTACTTCAGAACTGTAATTTTGCTACTGTTATGAATCTACTGAATGACAATAAATTCACCATGTGACACAGTTTTGTTTTTTTTTAAAGATTTATTTATTTATTTATACAGTATTCTGCCTGCATATATGCTTGCAGGCCAGAAGAGGGCACCAGATCTCATTACTGATGGTTGTGAGCCACCATGTAGTTGCTGGGAATTGAACTCAGGACCTTCAAAAGAGCAGACAGTGCTCTTAACCACTGAACCATCTCTCCAGCCCCATGTTGTAAGGAGCCGCCAGGATGTCGCCTTGGCGAGATAGTGCCAGCAGTCCTACAGCCTGGAGGTATACAAATCCTTTGATGTTGCCGCACAGGCCAGTGTGCTTGGAGCCTTGTTTTGCATTTCAGAGACTTGGTTTCCTGACCTGTCCTGTGGCCTTGGGCCCTAGCAGAATGGCATCAACCAATCAGCATTCGAGCCTCTCACCCTAGAAAAGCGGCTGTCTTTGGGTTTTTCGCTCTCTCTCTAAGTTCTCTCTAAGCTCTCTCTAATCTTTCTCTCGTCCCTGCGCTCTCTCTTCCTCTCTCCCTTGCTCTCCCTTTCTCTGTCTTTTCTCTCTCTTCCCTTCCCCCAATTTTCCTCAACCGAGTGCTCCGAATAAAGACGTGATAGGGAAGGAATCTCGTTTTCATGGCCGTTCATTCCTGCTGGTCAGGAAGCGCGCCGCACCATGTGACACAGTTTTGATGGCAGCACCTTGCTATCTAATCCTAGCTACCTAGGTAATCTAATGTAATGACTGTCTACCCATTCATTGACTGTCTACTTATCCATTGATAACTGTCTACCCATCCATTGACTGTCTACCCATCTGTTGACTGTCTATCCATCCATTGACTGTCTACTTATCCATTGATAACTGTCTACCCATCCATTGACTGTCTACCCATCTGTTGACTGTCTATCCATCCATTGACTGTCTACCCATCCGTTGACTGTCTACCCATCCACCAGTTTGCCTGTCTAGACCTGACCTGGATCCAGAGCAGAAGACAGCTGCGACATTCCAAACCCTGACTCCAGCAGCCCCAGGGACTGTTCCTGGTACCAGTCTGATTTGTTATCTCATTAATTCAGACTTCCTCAGCCCACTGCTGAGCTCAGCTGTAACCTCTTTAAACTTGTATTCATGCTGCAAACTGCACATATGTGTAACTGAAGATAAACTTTATGCGTGGTGTGTGAAATGAGAGATACTATTAACTAATTAATTAACTAAATTGGATTCAAGGAGCCTACATTCACCTCAACGAGATTACCTAGGTAGGCAGGATTATCCAGCAAGTTACTGCCATCAGAACTGCGGCACCAGATGAATTTATTGTCTTTCAATAAATGCTGACATTGCAGAAAGACATAAACGTATTTATCTGTGTTCCCAACATACCACATTCATGACAATTGCCCAGACCACCCCCAAATTCCCAGACTCAAGTAATCCTCTTGCCTCAGCTTTTGAGTAGCCAGGACCATGGATACAAGCCACCATGAGCAATCACAATGTATCATGTTAAACTGAACAACTGAGTGGCACTTGGTACATATACGGTATTATAAGATCATTACCCATATCCAGCCCCCAAATACCTAGTTATTCCTGAATAAGGTCACATTCAGAAGTTACTCCTCATTTCCCCTTCACACCTGCCAGCCCCTGGGCAACCAACAACCATCTGCTTTCTGGTCATTTCATATAAACGGAATATGTGACTTTTTATGTACAGCCTCTTGATATTGCTTTCAAAGATGTGTGTACTTGTGCATGCTGCATCACCAAAGATGTAATATGTATCTCTCCTCATTCTTTTTTCGGCTGGATACTATTCCTTGGTATGTGTGCCACAGCTGACTTCCCCACTATCAGTGGATGAACATCCGGGACACTCCACTTGACTTAGGTGAATACAGTGATATATCATGTTTGTGCAGTTGTCTGTTTGAATACCTACATTCAATTCCTTTGGATCAACTGCCCAGAAGAAAGTAGAATTCCTGGGCCATGTAAGAAGCCTATGCTTAACTTGTTTGAAGAGTCAAGTTTTCTGAATTTTTTTAAAAAAATGGCTGATGTGAAATTACTTGTAGGGCAGCTTAGAGAAAATGTATATAGAGTGTTCTTCAGGCACAACCTCAATGAATGGTTTATACAACTTTCCTTTTGTTCTTTAATTCAATAACCGTTTATTGAGCCCAGGATCAAAAATTATGTGAGATGCTATATAGATATATGGATATATAAGATATAAAATACCTATAAAACATATGTCTATATCTTATAGACATATAAATATGTCCCCAGGGCCTCTTCCAGCCTGTACTTATGATGCTTGCCTTCTTGCTCCTTGCCTGGTGTGTCCTTCACAAGCTGAAGACAAAAGACTCTCTCTTCTTCTCTCCCCTCACCAATTCCCCAGGAGGCTGCTGGCCTCATTGCTCCCACCTGAATCAGTTCAGACCACCTATTTCAAATCTGTCGGCTCTTATAAACGTAGCCACACACCCGCAAAGTGAGATAAGATGGCAGTGGGATTAGTGTGTGTGTGTGAGTGCAAATGCATCCCTGTCTCTTTCCTCCCGTAAAGATGAATTCATTACAGCAAACACTTACCAAAGGAAGGATAAAAAATAAAATAAAATAAAGGGTCCAATTCTCCAGACATTCAGTAACCAAATGTCACCCACATGGTAGGCAATAAAATAAAAATATATGCTTAGCAGAGGCAATCTAAATATGATGTATATTTTGAAGTTGGGTAAGGGAACAGTAGCATAAAAATAACAGCCGGTGTCCAATCCAGGAAAGAGAACGTTTTAAAGCATAGCGTTTCTTTGGGCTGCCATTTCTCTAATATCACAGTGTCTCCAACAGTGAAGCAGGTCGGTTTTAATCTGACAGAAGTGCCTAGTATAATGAGGGTATGGGAATTCTCACCATGGCTCCAATGGGACTTAGAGTCTGTCTCCCTGCCGCCTCCTCCCCCACTCTCCTGCAGACAGCCCAGGCTCAGTGGCCTAATTCTGAACCCCATCTTGCGTCTCAAAGCTTACTCGTAGGCCTCATGCCTTCTGGCCTCCACAGCCTGCCCCTGAGGATGGGAGAACAAGTGTTGCTCTTGTCATTTTATAGATCAGGAAGCAGAGAGCACAAAACTGACCTTAAACCTAGACCTATAAAGTCACTCATCCACCTGTTCACCTAAGAAGAAAAAGATCTTCTTTTCCTGCCTTAGAAACTATCATTTTCTACCCCCCCCCCAAAAAAAAAAAAACCAAACAAACGAACATGAAAAGACTGGCCAAGCCAGTGACAGCCCAGTGTGTCAAGGACCAGCTTCGATAGAGCTCATGCATTCCAGGGTAGGAGCGTGAGGATTAGAATTATTAAGCAAAAGGAACAGAGATATAGGAGGAATAAGAGACAGAAACACAGAACAGCATCAGGAGGGACATTCAGTAAATACTGAATCCACCTCATTTATTTTTCACATGCTTATATATTTCACCCCAAAAAGGAAGGTGGGAGGCAACAGACTTCATTAACATGCTATAAGAAACAGACTTGAATTCTCCAACCTTTGGTCCAGGTGGAACGGATCCACCTCTCTGCCCAAAATACAAATTAACCACACCCTCGGTCAGAATCTCTCGCTTGTAGCCACACCTGTTGTCAAAAACTTTGAGAGAGCAAAAATCAGCTCAAACTCTCTCCAATCAAGGTGAAACAGGCTCACAGCTGTGGGCCCTCACGCCAGTGGAGAGGTGATGGTTCAATGGTCAAGAGTTTCTATGCAGACAGAAGAACTGAGTTAAAATACAGCCACCCAGGTAACAAGCGGGGTGTGGCCTCACATGCCTGTAAGTCTAGTGCTGCCGGTAGGAGTATGGCTGGGGCTTGTTGGCTGCCAGTCTACCTGGGAGACATAAGCTCCCGGTTCAGAGACTACCTTGTTGGATTAAGGTGGAAAAAGATAGAGGAGGATGCCAGCTGCCCTCCTGTGGCTTGCATGTGCGCACGTGCATACAACACATTCAATAACCCTTGGTAGCTCAGCAGAAACCAGAGTCCCAGTTAATGTTAGTTAAGGAACTAGAAACCATTTTTTGGGCATCAGTGAAAATATAACGACAAAAGTAAACTTAAGGATACATCATAAATATCAGAGTATATTTTTTAAATTAAACGTTGTTTCTTTTGCTTATTTTTGTTTGTTTGTTTTGAGACAAGGTCTCACACTATAACCCACATAGTCCTGGAACTCAGGGTCTAGCCCAGGCTAGCCTAAAATACTCAATGATCCCCCTGTGCCAACATCCTGCTAGGTGGAATTGCAGAAGCATCATCACATCACTTCTGTCTTTCTTTTTCTTTCTTTCTTTCTTTCTTTCTTTCTTTCTTTCTTTCTTTCTTTCTAGTATTTTTTTAGATTTATTTATTTTATACATATGAGTGTGTTGCCTGTAGGTATTTCACCACAAGTGTGCCTGTTGCCTACAGAGGTCAGAAGAGGGCATCAGGTTCTCTGGAACTGGAGTTACAGATGGTTGTGAGCACTTCGTGGGTGCTGGGAGCTGTGTCCCGAGTACCCTGCAGGAGCTG
Organism: Myodes glareolus; assembly: GCF_982192425.1. NCBI lineage: Eukaryota > Metazoa > Chordata > Mammalia > Rodentia > Cricetidae > Myodes > Myodes glareolus. The sequence goes on from NC_142034.1 coordinate 34,296,697, forward strand.
CAGGTGATCTAAACTGCTGAGCCATTTCCAGGTCTACAGTTTACGTGTTTTTTTTTAAATTATCTTCTGTGAGTCTTAGCTACTAGTTTTATGCAGAAAACAGAAGTCCAAAATACTTGTGTGTTTTATCTGTGACCAAATGAAAGCCCTAGACTTGGGAGGCACATTGCTCATGTGGGGAAAGGGCCCAGCTCCATGACTCCAAGCAAGTTACTTGACTTCTCTGGGTGTTTATTCAGCTCCCCAGGATACAGAGGGAGGAACCAGATGATTGATCTCTAAGCTGTTTTTCAGCTCTAAAATGTCTTAATTTCATCTTTAGAACAAAATGGTCAATGTCACTCAGGAAAAGCCCTTAAGCAGTGGTTCTTCATGGAGCCTCAGTTTCTTTCTTTCTTTCTTTCTTTCTTTCTTTCTTTCTTTCTTTCTTTCTTTCTTTCTCTCTAGTTATAAACTGATTGGCCTAGTAGCTCAGAGTTCTTATTAACTCTTATAATTTATATTAGCCCATTATTCTTATCTATGTTAGCCACGTGGCTCGGTACCTTATTTGGCAAGGCAATCTCGTCTTGCTTCTTCTGTGGCTGGAAATCGAGCTTTCCTCTTCCCAGATTTCTCCTGATCTCATCGCCCTGCCTCTACTTCCTGCATGGTTGTCCTACCTATACTTCCTGTCTAGCTATTGGCCAATCAGTGTTTAATTAAAATACAGTTGACAGGGTACAAACCATTGTCACACAGCACTTCCCCTACTTTTTTAAAAACAAGAATTCTGAATCTAAAATCCTTTGTTTAGCTTTTCTCCCAACCATTATCTATAACAACTTGTAACCAACATTCTAAACAAAGGAAAATATCCATAGTTCATTTTTTGGGAATTTGGGCACAGTTTTTCAGGCTACTTCCTACTGATTGGGGGAGCTGATAATCTTATGGGGACCTAAGAAAATTTAGAATTATGCTCAAGTCCTGACTGGAGTATCCTGTGAGGCTTGATCATCTCAGGCAGCAGTCTTGAATCTGTTCTGGATGTAGAACTCAGACATCTGGGCCATCTGTTCCTACCAGATATTTCTCAGGTGATCTTCCTTGATCAAACCTGATTTTTTTAACCCGAATAAATCCACAGCCTCTCATTTCCTACTGAAATAAAAGCAAAACCTCTTCTCCAAAGTAACATACCTTTTGACTCCAATTTTGAAGTCAAGGTATTTTTAAAATACTTATGTTTTATTAATCCAGCAGCATTTATATTCAAATGTCTTTTAGCGGCTGTTGCTTCTTCCTCAGCTGTCAAGCAATTCAAAGACAACATAATAATATACAGTATCCAGACTCTCTGTGTATTTTCCATCTTCATGTGGCTTTACTTTAAATTCTATTGCTTTTAGGAGCCTCAGTTTCTAATGCACTCCTATGAAACAACAATCTCATAGATTGTTGATATAGAAGATAGTGAGCTAAACACCAGCCCTGTGTCAGTCATGAACTCAGTATGTAGCCTTGTGCTTTAACCTCTGCTCAGTAGATAATAGCAGCCTGGAGATGAACCTGCATTTAGTTCAGGAGGAAAGTGTGCTGGGATTGACTAGTGATGTCTACCACAGGCGTGGCTGTGGGCAGCTGGATGGGAATCAGCCATCTGGAGTGGCCACTCTCCGAGCTCTCTTCTAATTTAACAGTCCTCCTCTGTGAGTGCAGTACAGAAACAGATCTCAGAGTCACCGGTGGTGACAGGGAGCAGAACTCCATTTGTTCAACTGTTTTTATACCATCCATGACTGGGGTTTGAATAATCTGTCCCCTGATGCTACTGTATTTCAGAAATTGCTACCTTAGGCAAATTCTCCACTTTTCAAGTCATTTCCTGAGTCAGTCTTTTTAAACCCCACATTAAATATTGATCTGCCCTGGAGAGATCTAACTTATTTAGTGGAGACATGGTTGACTCCCCAGAACTGTCAAACTCAGAAATGGGGCCATACCCCTCCTGAAGCAATAACCATCTGGGATGGTGATAGACAAGGACACCACAACCAGCACCTCTGCTCCGAGTCTCAAGGACAAGCCTGGCCTCCCTGTCTCAAACATTCAGATGCCTCATTGTATGAGCTCCTCTGAAGACCGTTCCCAGGATGTGGGTATCTGTATGCCAAGGTGGCCTCTCTCTCTCTCTACGCAGGTCACACTTTTCATCTGATGGCCTGTGAGGACAAACCTGTGAGCAGAAACCCTGCTGCTTGCTCCTAGTGTGCTGCCTCTGGGGCTGTTGCTACCAAGCTGACCTCACACTCTCTAACTATCCCTTGATTCCCCCTTCCTGGCCCACTAACATAGATGGTTCTCATCCTCAGCCCTAGTCAGTTCTGCTGTGATAGTTGATTAACAGCAGGTTGGCTGGCTCTGAAAGAAACCCTCTGCTTCATTTGCTTCAATGAGGAAAAGGAGGAAAGACTAAGAACAGAGACAGAGACCTACTCAACCTTCTACCCCTTAGGAAAGGTTCCTGTGCTCCCTTCCAGCCAGCCCAGCACATGGGGTGACCTGGAAAATCCAGGGTCCCGTATGACCTTTCTCTCACCATGGCCCTTCTACCTCCCCACACAGAATCACGTGCTTCTATTTCCGACACTCTGGGCCATCCCATCATTGCTGGAGTACAGCCAACAAGAGTCCTCAAGACAGGAAATACAGACTCTCTTCCTGGATTGGCAAATCAAACAGTACTACTTTCTTGCCATAAAATTACATCATACACTTCATGTAACTTTACCCAGAGAGCCTAGAAAGGAGAGTCCTTATCCTGGTAAGGGAAATAAGGAAGTTGAGACTCTGAGGCTGTAACCACCAACAATACGGGGGTGGGAGGGCATTGATTCAAATGAAAGAAATTTAAAATTCAGTTCCCTAAATCTATCATGCTCCAAATGCTCAGTAGCCACAAATGGCTAGTGGCGACCATGTTGACAGCACAGAATCATTGAGCATTGATGTCACTGTGGAAGGTTCTATGGGGCCATGCCCTGAGGGTCCCACGCTGGGTAGGAACTGAGTAGCAGGTAGTGTTTGTCTATCCTGACCCTCTCTGCTGTGGAGCCAGAAGGAAGAGGTGAAGCAGACAACATCAGAGCACATTCCCACAGGGATACCTTCTGAAGACACAAGAGAGATAAGACCTTCTGAGGGTCCCCTGCTTCACTGACTACTGCTGTCCACTCCGGGGGCCACCCAGTCATGATGCTGTCATATCACCTGGAAGGGAGACCTGGGGAGTATCTCCTCTTAACATTTCTGACCCCTGGGTTCTTGGAGAAGGGGACTCAAGCACATACTTGGACAATGGATGTCCCTAAGACTTCTTGGAAGTGGTGGAGGTCACTCAAGGTAATTGATTTACAAAATTTTTTGTGTGTTTCTTGCTTTTGAGACAGAGTCTCGTTATGTATCCCAAGTTGTCTGCCAGCATGCCAGGTAGTGTAGGTTGGCCTTGAGCCCTCAATGTTCCTCTCAATTCAGCTGCCTGAATTTCTGGGATTACAAGTGTGCACCATCATACTCAGTATGTAGAGTGCTGGCGATCGAACCCAAGGCTCCACGCATGCTTCCTGGCTGCATTCCTTTACCTCGCCTCCCAGCTTGCTGCAGATGGAGACGCCAAGGTCACAGGGAGGGCTCCCTGAACTAATGAAGTGATGTTTGAAGTGACTGTAGCCTCTGAGTGCGAGGAATGCTTGGGAAGGAGCACAGCTCATAGGACACCTTTGAGGACTCTGCTATTGGCAAGAAACTCTTCTCATATTGTATTCTCCTGTTGGCCCTAGAACCTCAGAGAGTGAGCGGTCGGATTGCATTAATCACAGTCTGGAGAGAGGCAGAAAGCTGTCCCTTCAACAAAAGCAGAAACAAACAAACAAAAACCATAAGGTCTGTGTAGCACAGGCTAGCCTTGAATTCCCTATGTAGCTGAGGATGACCTTGAACTCTCCAGTGTTGACATTGCAGGGGTATACCACTATCCCGTTTATATGATGCCAGAGAGCAAACTCAGGACTTCACGCATGCTCGCTAAATATTCCACCAACTGGACTGCATCTCCAGTCTCAAGCTGTCACTTCTTGGCTCCTTCATCTTCCCTGGGTCTTCTCTGTCCCCCAGGAGCAGGTCTCTTCAATGAAGTGTGACTTAATCAGGAGCCCTAGGTATTCCCAGAACTTCCAAAGTTACATGAAGAAGGCCTCTCTCTGAATACCCTGAGCTGTGGAGAAACACCTGGAGTGGGAAAGGAAATGAAAGGGAAGCAAGGCTTTCCTACAGCAGGACAAGCAGCGTGACCTCCGCTGCTCCAAACTGCCCAGAGAGAGGGTCGCCAGCCAGCACAAGCTACCAACACCCTATTTCCTGTCCCCCCCCCCCCTCCTAGGACTCATCCTTGCTTCACCTGAATCCTCGCAAGCTCCCACATCAGATGCAAGGTGACCAACTGTCCCTGCCACCTCAGCACCCAGAGGGCTCTTAGCTTGTGGGATTTGCGGTTTTAAAATAGGACAGTCCCAGTTAAATGAGGACATTTGGTCACCCTGGATGGTGATGACATCTCTGAGAGTGTTTGCCTATTTTAGGACTAATGGGCTGTAGTGTTTCCCTAACATCCTGTGAGATCTCAAGACTTTGAGGTGATACCTAGGTATGAGGAGGATAAGGCTGAAGCAAGTGGAGGCAGTGGGTTTGAGTACCCATAGCACGAAGATGGACCTCTGCATCCATTCCAGTTCCCAGACCTGGATTTCCACTCCTCTCAGTCATAGGACAGCACTCACACTGCACACCTCTTCTCTAAGCCCCTTCCCTTGTGGGAGAGGAGCAAAGAAGGTAAACTCTGTGGTGTCACTAGGGACTCCTGGACACATTACTTCCCTGTGCCTCAGTTTCTTCATCTGCCATGGGACTAGCAGTGTCTGATTCACAACATCACAACAGGTGCATCACTGACTCTGCTGTGACTCCCTGGGCCACACTCACAGGTTCTAGGATACACTAGAAGAACTTTAAAAACTAAGTAAAGTGGCCGTCCTCATGGCCACTGTTTAGCACTGTGGGAGAAGAGTTTAACAGCAAAGGCCCAGAAGACAGAGTCAAGGAGAGGCTCAAGGCTTCCAGCTGGTCTCTGGTGCATTTGTATACGACAATGTGTGGTAGCACAGGTCAAGTTGTACTGACCAGGTCAGCTCCTCTGAGTATTAGTGTCCAGGGTTTTTATTGGTGGCTTATCTCTTGGGCAGAAAGCAAACGGGCTGGCCTTAGCTCCACAGTCTGCAGCTCCCCTATGGGTCAAGCTGATACGGTAGGATCCAGGACCCTGACCATACATCACAACATTAGCAAAAACCATCTGGTGAGGACAGAGGCCCCAGAGAAGAAGTAAAGGTAGTCTATCATACAGGTAATTGCAAGGGCTCCAAGGCTAGTTCCCCTGAATTTTTTAAATGTGAAAGTTTTTTTTTTTTTCAAAAATGTCCTCATCCCAGATCAGCTGAGGCAACCCCTTAGAGCTCAGAAGTGTAGTAACACCCAATACCACTTTTGTTTCTTATACAGGGGTGGGATCTGCTTCACAAAGTCACCTGTATGTTGTCACAACTGCTACCCTACGGGATCAGATGGTTTCACTTGAATCCTCTTCCTCGTGGAGGATTTACCAGCCTCTTTCACAATGGGAGGATATATATTCAGGTAACACGCTTGACCTCTCTCTCTAATCCCACCCAGAGAAAGGGGAGGACACCCAGCCTCGTGAGTTTGGAGAGTGAGCAGCGCTCACCCAGCTCACACCACTTCCGTTCTCCCAAGCTGTCTCTGCACACAGATCATTTCACTTGTCCACAGACATAGCCCTTTGGGGGGATGCCCCCCCCAGCTGTCCACCTCTACCTGTACTGTGTCTGGAGATGACATCAGGTTTAGAGATGAGGTTTCAGCTGTGGCTGACAGATCTTAAACCACAATCTCAAGCAAGTTATCAGCTCTAAAGGTGATTTCACCTGCCATATTCTGTAGGCCTTTGAAAGGTTTAAAGAAGACCTATTCATCTAAAGGTGATTTTAAATTCTATATTCTGTAGGTCTTTGAAAGGTTTGAAGAAGACCCATTCATCTGAAATATATCTCTATACATCTAGAAAACCTAACAAGTTTGACTATTATAGATGACTATTAATCCATAATTTTTAATTATAAATTACATTTTTAAATGAGTTATATAAACGTAATACCTTAAACAAGAGTAGAAATACACACATAACAAAATTGGTCTTAAATTTGTATCAATAAATCAAAGTCCATACCAATGTATTCCCTTTTTTTTCTTTAGAAAAACTTTGACTGTGACTATTAAACATTTATAACCAACCTCCTTTAAATGAAAATAAACACTTATAAATAATCATTTTGGGAATTTGGGTGTTGTTTTCTCCAAACTGCTTCCTTCTGTTTGTTGGGTGAAATACTTTTAGGGTTCATGGAGACCTTTCAGGGGATCTTGTTCCATCAAACCATATTAGCCTGAAAGGAATTCATAGGTTCTCATCTTCTGTGGAAACAAAAGCAGAACTTCTTTTCAAAGCAGCATATACTTAGACTCAAATTTTGAAATCTTCTCTCTGTTTCTCTGTGTGTTTCGGTCTCTATGTGTGTCTCTCTTCTCTTTGTCTCTCTCCTCTCTGTCTCTGTCTCTGTGTCTTTGCCTGTCTGTCTGTCTGTCTCCAGGGTTTAGTGGTCTAAGAATCCCCTCCAGGAAATACCCCCTTCTTCCAGCAATTAATCTCAGCAATTTCAGCACCCTGTCTCGCCCACACTAGAAGCATGTAGCAGACATCTGTAAAGCTTTCCAAAACACTCCAGGATGGTTAAGAGCGCAGACTGTAAAAGAGTTAGATAGCCCTAGGTTCAAATCCCAAGACAGTCAGCTTTGATCTCAGGCAGTTCACTCAGCTTGAGTCTTGGTTTCCTCATAACGCTAAAATGAAGTGTGCCACAGTACATACTATGGTTGGTGACTTTATTATGGGCTTATCAATATTACAATTGCTAAATTAACACAGTCACTGCTTCAGCTACAGCAGAGCCAATAGAGATATAGCCCTTCCAGGCAGACGGTTGATGGGTGGATATTGTGCTTAACCATGGGTCACAAGGTCCTTTGGTGAAGGTCAACTTGAGAGGATCCAAATATCTGCATCTTATTTGAGAGCGTCTGTGACTAGAAGAGGAGGATGAATGGGGCGGCAACAGAAGGTCAGAGGGTATAGGCCAGACTACGAGGCCTGACTAGAGAGGCCTCCAGGGCCCTCGGGCTGATGTGTGACAGCATTTGGGAGCGATCAGAGAAAGAAACAGACTGATTATAAACAGTCATGATGAATGCTAATGGCTCCTGTCACACATATGGTTGTCTGGGTACCCCAGAAGGTACTAGCCCCAAAACAGTCTGATCGGTTCAGGGGTTTGTGAGGCTGCAGCATGTTAAGTGAGCACTAGTCACCCATTAACACGGAGAAAAGGCAGAGGGTAGGGATCTGCCACCTGCAGTCAGTTCTGTCCTGCCCTCAGGGACAGGGGTACAGCGTCTCATAAATGACCGCACACCCTAGCAACCCCTGCTTCGTGAGTCAAATGCAGGCGTCAATTTCACTGCTCAGTGTGCCATCTTCTAGGTGTGACCAGAGAGTTCGACTGTCAGAGCTCCGACAAGGTCCACCCCACGGAACAGCCAGTCTACCGGCTAAACGAGAGGAAGCAGAGTTGGATAAAAGCCGTAAGGAAAAAAGGTGGACAACGATCCAGCGAGGCGAGCAGTCAGAAATTACAGCGTGCAGCCGTCTGGAGCCAGTTCAGCATGTGGGCAATCCCCCTCACTGAGCCGCTGGTCTGTCTCCGTGTAGAGCACACATTGACCAGTCTCAGTAAACCAACTACTAAGGGATAAATCACAGAAGCCTGGAGTCATTAAAAGAAAGGTAAATCTGTTCAACACAACCAGTTTTAAGAATATATAGGGGGGAAAAATGCTACACATTCAAGCAACTGTACCATTACAAATAGGAAACAATTAGAGATGAAGGTTACAGGTCTGACTTAGTGTTGGGGCCTCCTTCCTTGAGGAGGCGGGATAAACGGAACTTCACTCAAAAACCATATTGAGGTCTCTTTCTTTTTTTTTTTTTTTTGCCGCTGCGTGGTGTTATTTTGGTAGCAGGAAAGCAATAAAAATGGAGAAAGGGGAATAAATGGGGACTTAAGTTTGGTCCTTCCATTAAAAAAAAAAAGAAGAAGAAAAAAGAAAAGAAACAATCTTCCAGTTGCCGGCGGACACGCACAGGCCTTCAGTCTGCCTGGCTCTTCCTGGTGACTCGCAGCGGGTCGTAGCTCCTGACCAGCATCTTCTCCAGCCGCTCGCAATGCTCGCGAAGCTGCTTCTCCCGGGGCAGAAGGAAGGTGAGCACCTTGTTGCGAACGATGCCACGGTCCTCCTCCTCCCTCAGTCGCTGCTTCACTCGCGCAGCCTGCTCCTCCTGCTGTGCCAGGACGCTGTTCATCTCGCAGAAGGCGTCCTCCAGGTACCCGATGGCCTGCAGAGCCTCCTTCTTGAAGTCCTCCAGCTCCCTTTGCACCGCGGCCACTTTCTGCCTCAAGATCTCCAAGTCGGCGGGCAGAGGGAGGCAGGAGGGCCATGACTGAGACAGGGAGAGGTCCCCAGACTGGAGCCCACTCTCCACCATCTTCTTTCCCTGTAAGGTATTCACCTTCATAAGAAAGGACCCCGCCTGAAGGAGGGCTTCCATCATCTCCTCCTACAGAGAGGAAGCCAAGAAACCGAGTCAGTTATTTGGGGGCTAGAGGCGCTATCATTTGGAGTAGCTAGACCCATCTCATTGTGACATCAAGGCCCTTCAGCCAATCAGACGGAAAGCCCCTGTTCGCTACTTTGCATATTGCGGCTTCCTCGGTTGATAACCTACAGTTTTACCTGTGCTTCCCAAGTTTCCTGAGGCCAGGCTTTTCGTTGCTTTGTCTCCCTTTCAGAACAAGAGCCCAGGCGTTCTTCTAACCCCACTGGGCAAGTTTTCTACCAGAGAGTGGAAAAAACTGGCCAAGACAAGGCAGGCCAGGTCAGGTTCACAGACTGCTGAGACTGAGCTGCGGTCCACCTCACAAGGAGCATGCCTGGTTTTACGGCCTGATGACTGGGCTGCATTCAGTCTCGCGGAGGTCATCATAACAGATGATGGCTGCCCCACCAATAGCTCTGAGATGCTAGAGAGTATTCCAATCCTAAATCCATCTTCCTTCAATGATGCCAGAATACTTAGGTAATCTTTTTATTGTGATATATGTGCTTGCTTATGAAGTGTGGTTCACAGAAATACCTATCAGATAAAAATGAGCCGTTCATATTTATTCAGTAAAAACTTCCTGAGTGCTGGCTAGGTTCTAGAAGGAGTGGGGGAGTAAGGACAGGTTGCTCAGCACACCTGGATGGTGGCAAATAAGAGAGGGAAAAGTGTGTATGGGTAAATCCTATGGTTTTGCCTGGTTACTATAGTCTCTAACCACATTTGACTCAGTCAAGAGCAAACCTCTGTTTTGCAGATTGCAATCTCTTGCTCAGACCTCCTTCCAGGGCTCCCAACATAAACATCTCCCTGACAACCAGCCTTGAAGTCAATCCATCTAGCCCTAGATAAATTACTTTACCCAAACTGCCTCCTGTTCTGCTGTCCTTTGAATGACCCTACCTGGGGCAGCAGCATCTAGGGACATGATCTGAATATCTGTCCCCTTCCCAATTCATTTGGAAACTCTTACCCTATCAGTATTGAGAAGTGAGGGGCTTTAAGAGGCAGCGTGTAGTAAATGGATGTCACCATCTCTAGAGTGGGTTCCTTATCATAAAAAATCTCTGCTTGGCTTCTTTTTGTGTCCCCGGCCATCTTTACCTTTCTGCCATGGGAACCTTCCACATGGGGTAGACAACATGAACATGAAGGTCCTCACCAGACACCAGCCCCTTGGTCCTGGACTTCAGCTTCTGGACTTATGGAATTATAAGGAAATAAATTCTGTTGTTGTTGCTTTGTAGATTCCTCTGCATCTGATGTTTTATTTTGTCGCTAGAGAACAACTCAGAGTAAGCCTCTTGGGATCGAGCTAGACTCCACATCCAAGCGACCACAGCGGCTGTTAGGCCTCTCATCTCTGAGCACCCTGTCGCTCACCCTCTTGCCCTGGAGTCCCGACTCCCCCACTTGGAAGCGAAGTCTCATTAGGAGAACACCTTTCCCCCTTGAGCCCCTGCTTCCGTCCCGGAGTTTCTGAGAGCTGTGCTGTACAGCTCTCTGGGAGAGAAACATACATCTCTGATGGGCAGATGCTGCCAATTTCCAAACTGTAAACACTCCCAGCATGGATAATTTTCAAGCTACCAACTTACTGTCTCCAGGAGGTGAAGCACCAAATGAGCCCTCCTGAGCCTGGATAAGCCAACTCCAGTGCCACAAGCAGGGTTGCCGCCTTCTCTGGGATGCAGATAGGCTATCTAGTGGCCTCGTGTAGTCATCGGAGAGGCCACATCGCAGGGACAGCTGTAGCCAGATGAAGGTGGGACTTTGAATTACAAGAAACTCCAATTACTGAAAAGCAATGCTGAATCTAAAGAGCACCTACTTTTCTGGTGATTCAGGAGAGCTGGAGTAGGGAACAGTTTCCGGGGTCCCAGGCCAATCATCTCCCCCCTCTGAGCCTGTTCCAAGCTGGGATGTAAGAGTTGAGAGGAGGCTTCTCTGCAGACTCCAGTGTTCAAAGCTCCCCCCCCCCCACTCACCCCCAGCCTTCCACAGTCTCCCTTTCCTTCTGTCACTTACGACCGTTACCTGTTTCTTCCAGGACTTTTAGGTCCAGTAAACTCCAGCAAACAGAGATCATGTATGCCTAGACCTGTTTCCATTCAAGTGTCCTGCCTGCTGACCTGCACACAGTGGCGCTCAGATCACGAGAAGAAATGGAATTTCATTCCATAGGTGTCTCTCCAATGCTGGGCGCCCCTAACTTTTCTGCTGACACATTGACACCTACTGGCCTTCATTGAAACCGCAGCCTCAGAATTCCACCTAAGAGTGGGTGGGGACCAGCAGGTTGATGGAAGCTGCATGGGGTCTGTGCTATGTTATTAGGGGTGCCTATTGCACACATAATGGGTTCTCCATCAATAAATAACATCTCCTGGATTAGTGAAAAGGAGAACAAAAGTGTATCTCTTCTAGTCTCGGCCTCTGTTGTGTGTCTCTCTCTTCCTCCTTCTCCATCTTCTCTCTCGTTCTTTGCCTCAGGGACTGGCAGAAAGGTCAACATTGGGAGGATTTTATCAGTTTCTCTGGTGCTGTTGAATGAGGCTCCGGTTTGCTTCTCAGAGCCAGAGGGGTTTCCCTTATCCTAGGGGCAACAGGAAACTGAGAGCCAGGGCTGTCACCAGGCCTGGGGTCTCCTGAGCCTTCCGGACAGTGACTCACACTGAATGTGCCAGGAAGTTCCACAGTCAGGCCTGGCCTTGCCTACCACCTGCCTGCCCATATGTCTGAGGCATTAGGAATGCTGATTTACCTAGTCCCTTCAAGGTATCAAGAGAAAGAAATTTAGACCTAGCAAAGCATCCATGACCTTGAATCCCATCTTCAGGAGGGTCTCTTGTCCCAGTCTCTTTCAGTTTGTCACAGTTTCCCTGTGACTCAGGATGATACAGAGTCATGAGGGATGTGGAGACTTCACGGAGACCCAGGTCTCACCCCATGAGCTTCCAGTTCAGTCAGAATGGGTTGAGGCTAGTAGATAGCAGGCCTTAAAGGTACTGAGTTTAAGCATAAGGTGTGACCCGGAGTGTAAAACCCATTTCTTCTCGATCTGGACACCTCAGGAATGGAAAGCATAGCTTCCCTCCCCCTCCACCGCACTTCTCCCCCCCTCCCCCATGTGTTTTCACTTCTGGCAGTGGGGTAGACCCTCATCCTTTGGGGAATTAGAAAGGACACCCACTCCTATCTCCCCTGTCGCCACTTTGTCAAGTCACAAAACCCAGAGAGACCAGAAGTGCCTCGTGTTCTGTTAGAACGGCGTGCCCAGCCTTGACTAATCCACAGTTGGCTAGAACCCAGCTGTAGAGGGTTTCTAACCCACGGCTGGCTCACAGTCATACTCTCTGCCTGGGTTGGACTCCAGCCAGTTCCCTTGATACATAGGCCTCCCAATATCAGAACCAACTGGGGATTTGGTTTTTTTCATGCTTTTTTTAATTGATTTTTATTGAGCTCTACATTTTTCTCTGCTTCCCTCCCTGCCTCTTCCCTCCCCTTCAGCCCTCTCCCAAGGTCCCCATGATCCCAACTTACTCAGGAGATCTTGTCTTTTTCTGCTTCCCATGTAGATTAGATCCATGTATGTCTCTCTTAGGGTCCTCATTGTTATCTGGGTTCTCTGGGATTGTGATTTGTAGGCTGATTTTCTTTGCTTTATGTTTAAAAACCACTTATGTGTGAGTACACATGATATTTGTCTGGGTCTGGGTTACCTCACTCAATATAATGTTTTCTAGATCCACCCAATTCCCTGCAAATTTCAAGATGTTATTTTTTTCTGTTGTGTAGTACTCCATTGTGTAAATGTATCACATTTTCCTTATCCATTTAGGTTGTTTCCAGGTTCTGGCTATGACAAACAAAGCTGCTATGAACATAGTTGATCACATGTCCTTGTGGCACGATTGAGCATCCTTTGGCTATATACCCAAAAGTGGTATTGCTGGGTCATGAGGAAGGTTGTTTCCGAATTTTCTGAGAAATCGTCACACTGATATCCAAAGGGGCTGTACCAGCTTGCATTTCCACCAGCAATGCAGAAGTGTTCCCTTTACCCCACAACCTCTCCAGCATAAGTTGTCACCAGTGTTTTTTATCTTGGACATTCTTACAGTGTAAGATGGAATCTCAGAGTTGTTTTGATTTGCTTTTCTCTGATGACTAAAGATGTTGAACATTTACTTAAGTGTCTTTCAACCATTTTAGATTCCTCTATTAAGAGTTCTCTATTTAGGTCTGTACTCCATTTTTTTTATTGGATTATGTGTTCTTTTGGTGACCAATTTCTTGAGTTCTTTGTATATTTTGAAGATCAGACCTCTGTCTGATGTGGGGTTGGTGAGGATCTTTTCCCATTCTGTAGGCTGTCGTTTTGTCTTGTTGACCGTGTCCTTTGCTTTACAGAAGCTTTTCAGTTTCAGGAGGTTCCATTTATTAATTGTTTCTCTCAGTGTCTGTGCTACTGGGATTATGTTTAGGAAGTGGTCTCCTGTGCCAATGCGTTCAAGTGTGCTTCCCACTTTCTCTTCTGTAAGGTTCAGTGTGGCTGGCTTTATGTTGTGGTCTTTGATCCATTTGGACTTGAGTTTTGTGCATGGTGGTAGATATGGATCTGTTTCCATTCATGAGGATATCTAGTTATGCCAGAACCGTTTGTTAAATATGCTTTCTTTTTCCATTTCATATTTTTTGTTTATTTGTCAAAAATCAGGTGTTTGAAAGTTTGTGGATTAATATCTGGGTCTTTGATTCAGTTTCATTGGTCCTCCTGTCTGTTTTTATACCAATACCAGGCTGTTTTCAGTACTGTAGCTCTATAGTAGAGTTTGAAGTCAGGGATTGTGATGCCTCCAGAAGTTCTTTTATTGTACAGGATTGTTTTGATTATCCTGGGTTTTTTGCTTTTCCATATGAAGTTGAGTATTGTTCTTTCAAGGTTTGTGAAGAATTTCGCAGGGATTTTTATGGACATTGCATTGAATCTGTCGATTGCTTTTGGCAAGATTGCCATTTTTACTATGTTAATTCTACCTGCCCAAGAGCATGGGAGATCTTTCCACTTTCTGGTGTCTTCTTCAATTTCTTTCTCTAAAGATTTAAAGTTCTTGTCTTACAAGTCTTCCACCTGTTTGGTTAGAGTTATCTGAGATATTTTATGCTATTTATGGGGGGGTGAAGGTGATATTTCTTTGATTTTTTTTCTCAGCCCATTTATCATCTGTGTAAAGGAGGGCTACTGATTTTTTGAGTTAATCTTATATATCTGCTACATTACTGAAAGTGTTTATGAGTTGTAGAAGTTCCTTGGGTAGAATTTTTGGGGTCGCTTATGTAAACTATCATATCATCAGCAAATAGTGAGAGTTTGACTTCTTCTTTTCCGATTTGCATCCCCTTGATCTCCTTTTGTTGTCTTATTGCTCTAGCTAGGACCTCAAGAACTATGTTAAATAGATATGGGGAGAGTGGACAACTTGATCCTGATATGGGGAGAGTCTTGATCCTGATCTCAGTGGGATCACTTTGAGTTTCTTCCAACTGGGGATTTATAAACAAGCAAACAATAAGAACAGGCAACCAGCTGTATCTTCCATGAAGAACAGGTGTATTGTTAAGAAAAGACCTTACTTAACCTTCAAATGAACTTTTTAAATAATTTATTTAGTTTTATAATATTTACATTGGTGTGAGGGTGTCAGAGCTAAAGTTACAGATAGTTGTTAGCTGCCACGTGGGTGCTGGGACTTGAATCCAGGTCCCCTAGAAGAGCAGCCAGTGCTCTTAACCACGAGCTGTCTCTCCAGCCCCCATCAGATGAACTTCCTATGTCAACTTTCAGGTGGTGGCTATCTCTCCTCATCTCCAAGGAAAACAATGCTGGGGAAATGAATTTCAGAGCAAGATGTTATTACCATAGAGCATGTGAGAAGCTATTTCTAGAAGAGAGAACAACTGTGGCTTCTAGCCATTCTTTTCCCAGAATTCCCTGTCCTGTGCCTCTCATAATGGTGACACTGGCCTAAGAGAGGTCAATACAAACACCTCTTTCAGCCAGGCTTCCGCCTACCCACCTAAGCATCACTCACCCATTCACCCTTTCACCCTTCCACCCATCCATCTACCCAGTTTTCCATCCATGCATATGTATGCTTGGCACAATCCTCCACATGCTTACTCTGTGTTCTCTGAGCCAGGCAAGAGGAATTCAAGAGAAAGAGCAAGTCACAGAAGCTCCTGCTCTGAGACAGCCAGCACTTCGTTGCAAGAAGACAAACAGTGAAGGAAGCCGTCAACAGATAAGGCCACTGGCACCAAGTCCCTGAAGGAAAGAGTGAAATCGTAGGAAGCCCTTGGGCTCAGCAGAATGAGGCGTTTGTAAGGTGGAGCTTTGGGGATGATGAGACATGCAGGCTGAGAACTGGGGAGAATGTTCTAGGGGATGGGTGTAGGGTAGGAAAGGGGCTGGAAGAACCAAAGGAAACCTGGACCTTGCTGTGTGGCAGGAGGCAGCAATGGGGGAGGGGCAGGCCCAGCTGGGGAGAGTGGGAAGAGGGTCTCCCTCCTGCTGGGCGTGTGAGGGCCACGTGGGGGCTGCCGCAGCTCTGAGCAGTTTCCAGCTCTGCAGCTGCTGTCCCAGGCTGGGCCATGAGTACAAGGACTGGAGTGGGGGGCGGGGATGAGGCGGAGAATAAAACTGGGTACTGTTCACCATGATTAATTAACCCAGCGCCATAACCCCCAAGGCACGGCGCTAAAAATACCTGCTTCCCTCTGAGATGCGGCAGCTGCCACCCAGCAACTTTTAGCCATGCCATTTGTCATAATTTGACACTGCTAAGGAGTGTCCACGGGGCTGTGTTTCTGCAAGAATCAGACTCGTCCGGAGCCCACCAGCCAGCTGGTCCTTAGAACCCACCCATGGTACATTTCCGCGGCCTCTTCTTCCTGCCTCGGAGCCCCGGCGGAGCTGCATCTGGATGTGACTGGCACCTGCTTGAAGCTGGCCTCCCTCACGGAAGGCAGCAGACCTGCCTCCAGAGGTGTGAGCCAACGCATTCACCAGGGCCTCCTCGGATGCCATGTTTCACACCACTGCAGCCCTGCACCTCGGATTGCAGCCATCTATCAGAGGCCCTGCCAGCCCAGGGCGGCACTTTAATTAAAATATGTAAAACATGCTGGGGAGAGCTGGCTCTGAACGCACAGGAGCCTGCCTTGGACAGAAGTAGTGCAGGCCAGACCAGCCTGGAACTGGCCCTTCTCCAACCAGCAAGGGTAGAGCTGCCAGGAGGGCGCTCCTGAAGGCTGGGGGGCAACGATGTCTGAGATGCAGCATCCTCGGGGGCACAGAAGCCTGGGCAAGAAGGTCTGTTCAGAAGAGAGGTGTAGTGAGTCCACAGACCAGCACTTCTGTCTCATGAGCATGCTGGCAATGTGTGACGTCAGCTGCTAGTATGGGGGCTATAATGGTCTATCCCCATTTCCAATACTCATTTTCTCAAGACAGCTGTGAGACTAATAACTGATAAAGGTTTTTTAATGGAGCACTGGGGATTTTATTTATGTTTTATTATTTACATGTATGATTGTTTTGCCTGTGTATATGTCTGTGCACTACCTTGTTGGTGCCTGGGCCCTTGGAAGCCAGAAGAGGGTGTTGGATCCCCTGGATCTGAAGTTACAGACATTTGGGAGCTGTCATTTGGGAGCTGGGAACTAAGCCCAGGTCCTCTGGAAGAGCAGCCAGTGCTCTTAACCACTGAGCCATCTCTCCAGCCCTAGCAATGGGAATTAAACTCTGGGTCTCACACATACCACTGATCTGTATCCCCAGCCCTTTCTCTTTTCTCCTTCTCCACCTTTCTGTCTCTGTCTCTCTCTGTCTCTCTCTCTCTGTTTCTTGGGTGTGTGTGTGTGTGTGTGTGTGTGTGTGTGTGTGTGTGCACGCACATTCATGGGTAGATGGGCACATGGAGGAACACATACATGAGTGCCTGTGGAAGCCAGAGGACGCTGGTGTCATTCCTCAGGAGCTTCCCACCTTGTTTGGGGCTGCAGGGTCTTTCACTGGCCTGCGCCTCACCAAGGAGGCCATGTTGGCTGCCCAGTGAGCTCCAAGAATCTTCCTGTCTCTGGCTCCTCAGCTTTTTTTTACATAGAGGCTTGGGATCGAACTAGGTTCTCAGGCTTGCAAGGCAAAAGCAAGCACATTGCCAACTGAGCCATCTCCCTGGCCACACTCTTCTCCTTCCCTTCTCTAACTTTTTATTTTGAAACAGGATCTCACTAAGTAACTCAACTGATCTTGAACTTCCTCTGTAGCTCAGGCAGGCCTTGAGGAAAGGTCTTCCCATCCTTTCCTCTATGGGTGACGCCATTCTCCAAGTTACTTCCGTTTCCCAGGACTCTGCGTCTTCCCAAGTGTGATCCTGCTTCAGTCTTTGCTCGCTGCCGAGGAAGAGGGGTAGAGTCTGCATCACTCAGGGCAAGGATGAGCAAATTTTTTGTGCAAAGTCAGAAAAAAAAATTTCTTTTTAGGTCAGAATTTTCACACAAACTTCTTAATCAGGAAATGCCACGTTTGCACATTGTTTAAAACACCGTTTAAAACTGCTTTTCCATCATCGAGGGCGTTCACGGTTCATACTAAAATGTCAAAAAAAACATCCAGGAGCGTCCAGGCCACGCTCTGACCCGAGTTTAGCCTGCGCTGCATTTTCTATACAATGATGTGGACTTTGGAGCACTGAGGAATCTAGGTCTGGGGAAGCAAGCTGGATTCTGAACCCCACCTGTGACAAAAATAGAAAGAAAAAAAAAACAGAAAGTGTTCAGGATCTGGAGAAGCAACCCGCAGGGATGCGCCTGGAAGCTATTTTCGCAGAGTTGGAGGAGGAGGTGAGAGGTACCCCACCCAGCCGACCATGGCTCTGACCACTCCCTGCTCTCCCCAGGGGAGCAAAGGGGCGGGGCGCCCATCAACTCCACTGCCAAGAAAGCCCGGAGCCGCATTCTGGGGGCCAGAGCTACCGCTTGCGCTTGCTGTCAGGCTGAATTATATGACTTTAAAAACCAAATCCCCTCTTTCCTGGGTTACTCAACTGTTTGCCTGGCAAGGCAGGAGATGACTGGTGACAGGAATCTGGGCCTGCTGGCCGCTCCAGACGGAACAGCTTTGATAACCTGGAAAACTCCAGACACCGGGACTCCTAATGATGAGTAATGAGCCCTAACGTAGGAAAGTTACTGGGTACCCTGCGCGCGCACGGCTCCCACCGCCCGGGCCTGGGCCTGGGAGATGAGTACAGTGTCTTAGCGTCTTAGGGAGGAGCTTGGCCCCACTCCCACTCCTGCCCAGCTTCGCCCACAGTCCCGCAGCGAGAGGTTCCTAGGCCCTTCAGCCATTGGCTCGTTTAAGAGTTGTCCTGGGTTTCCTAGTGGTCAGAATTTATCTATGGGTTGTTCAGGAGTACAGAAAGGCAGAAGCTGAAGAATCAGAAGTTCAAGTTCACTCAGTTACATACTGGATTAAAGGCCAATTCAAACGAACTACATGAAAACAGTGTCTCAGAAAAAAAAAAAACAACAACAGTGCAGCTTCCTCATTCATTCATTCATTCATTCATTCACTCATTCAGTCTATTGAATCCAAATATAGCTGAGCCTGAATGGGGCTTCTATTCTGTGGGGATTTCCAATCTACCCTGACAGTGGACTCTGTAGCTCAACATCCCAGACTGTGATGAGCGGCTTTGAAAGAAATGGCTGGAGGGTGTCCAACCGTCCAGAGGAGGGGACGTTGAGTTAGTCTATCTTTTCTGGCAAAGGGAGCAAGAAAGAAGCTGGGGATGAGATTCAAAGATCCCCAGAAACATGAGGCTCGGGGGTTCAATTAGACTCTGGTGTTAAGTTGTACCTACATCTCTTCCTCCACGTTTCTCTCCTGCTCATATTAGTGGGGTCTGTACATGTCAACCTTTGGCTTCATGGAAATGTAATCCCAGAGAGCCTTAAACTTTGGGACACATTGGAATTATCTTAGGATATTGTTAAATATCGTTCAGGCCTAGGGGTCACCTCCAAGAAAATAAATCAAGAGGTTTTTGGTAGAGCAGAGTCAAAATGGTTGTCAGCTTGATAGCATTTAGAGCCACCTAGGAGACACAGTTCTGGGCACATCTGCGAGGGTGTTTCCAGAGTTCACTGAAGAGGGAAGGGTCGCTCTGGATGTGGGTAAGCAAGGGTCCTGAACCAAACACAGAGGGATAAGCGAGGTGAGCATTATCATCATCTCTACCATGAACACACTGTGACCTCCTGTTTCCTCACTATGACGGCCACCCTGGAATAGTGAGTCAAAGCAGACCCTTCTTTCCTGATGTTGCCTTTGTCCAGTATTTCATCACAGCCATACACGAAGTAATCAAAGACTAAGGCTCAGTTGGTAAAATGGTCTTCAGTGCATGAGGACCTGAGTGTGATCCCCAGAATGCACATAGAAAAGAAAAAAAGAAAAGAAACAGGTGTGGCAATGTATGCTGAGATCCCAGTGTTGTGGAGGCAGAGACAGGAGGATCACTCGGGCTTGCTGGCCAGCCAGACTAGCCACCTCTTTGATGAGTTCCAAGCCAAAGAGAGACTCTGTCTCAAAACGAAAAAGTAGGAAGTAGTCAACTCCTAAATGACGACACCCAAGGCTGCCTTCTGGCCTTCATACACACACACACACACACACACACACACACACACACACACACACATGCATGTGTACATATATACAGAATGATAAGCATCCTCTATTGCACGTCAGCTTTTGGATACTCTCTTGCAGAATGTTCAGCATTCCACATATGCCCTGAAATGATTTCTTTGCAGAAGGAACACTGTTAAATGATTGGACAGTGAGCATCACAGAATGGATGATAAGTTAATCAAAATAAATGACAACCTGCCAGGCTTGGTAGCACAGGCCTGTAATCCTAGGCCTGGGGTAGAAGAAACAGGATGGTTAGGAGTTCGAGTTCACCCTTGGCAACACAAAGAGTTCAAGGCAGGCCCGGGATACGCAAGACTCTGCCTCAAACAAACACAGCCATAGGCCTTCCAACAGTTGATGTCTTCTCAATGTGCTAGGCACAGGCCGTTCCATAGATCACCTTCTCACAGCTTCCCAGCCACCAGGCCAGGAGTGTCCAGCAAGGCTCTCTGGCCCAGATAAATGAGGTTCATGAACCTTGAGGCAGCAGCTTCAATTTGCTCATCTTCCATTCAGACTTAGCCAATAAGACTAAAAAGCCATAAAATATTTAAACCATGGCGCCACTTCTGCTGTGGAATCCAAGCCGGCGGTAGTGTCAACTGTGACTGTTGACTAGCAGTCCCGAGGGATGGTTCAGGATGCCGCTCTGTCAGCTGAAGCTTGGCATGTGGAAGGCAGCCGGTGGTTTAGCAGAATATTGTCAGAGGTGAGGCCTAAGCCAGATTCCTGCCTCTCCTCTCTCGTCAGGGGTTTGAGCATCTCTAATTCCTGCTGTTATAGGTCTGGGTTTGATCTCATCTCTCAGAAGGCAAACCCCAGCCGCCTCTCCAATCCTTGGAACACTGACTGCATTTCAGGTTGTACTCGGACCTACAGACAGACACACCTCCGGCTCTCAGACAGCCGCTGGTCTGGACACTCGGTTGGTCTTGTGTATCATTGTTGTTGGCTTTCATCATTAGGCGATTGTCACAGCCAAGATGGAAACCCCAAATGGTTTTTCTCTGTAGGAAAACTGTACTAAGGGTGTGATGGGGTCTGAAAGATGGTAAAAGCTGAGGACAGATATGGGGGCTGAAGAAATGGCTCAGGGGCTAAGAACACTTACTGCTTTAGCAGAGGACCTGTGGTTGGTTCTTAATATCCACATAGAGGCTCACTACCATCAATAATTCCAGTTCCAGAAGACCTAATGCCTTCTACTGGCCTTGGTAGATACTGCACCCTTGTGGTGCCCATACAAGTAGGCATACCACGCAAACACTTTAATAAACCAATTATTTAAAAATATCATCTCATTTTTTGCTTTATTTTAAAAGATTTATCATTTTGTTTTATATGTGAGTATGCTGCCTGCTTGTATGTTTGTGTACCATGTGAATGTTTGGTACCTGCAGAGGTCGGAAGAGAACATCAGATCCCCGGGAAGAGTGGAGTTATGAATGATTATGAACCACCATATGGGTGGTGTGAGTCAGATTCATGTCCTCCGCAAGGAAACAAGTGCACTTAACCCCTGAGGCATCTCTTCAGCAACAAAATTAACAATTTTTAAAAAATCTTTTAAGTCAGGTGGTGGTGGTTCATGCCTTTAATATCAGCATTTGGGAAAGAGACAAGTAGATCTTTGTGAGTTCAAAACCAGCCTGGTCTACAGAATGAGTTCCAGGATAGGCTCCAAAGCTGCTGAGAAATACTGTCACACACACACAAACTTTTAAAAGCTAGATATGGCATATATCTGTAATCCCAGCACTCCTACACAGGATGGGAGGTGGAGACAGGTGAAATGCCCAGAGTCTTGTGAGACCATGGTCTGCAGTATATAGCATGGAGGCCCCAACAAGATTCCCTGGACTTCATACAGGCTCTGAGACAACATACACATGAACACATGCATGTGCACACAGGCAGGCATACACACACACACACACACACACACACACACACACAATAAATAGATGGATAGATAGATAGATAGATAGATAGATAGATAGATAGATAGATAGATAGATAAATGTGAGGGGACTGGAGAGATGGCTCAGTGGTGAAGAGTGCTTGTTTCTCTCATCCATGCCTTGTGGCTCACGTCTGCCTGTAACTCCAGCACCAGGGTGTCTAGCACTCTTCTCTGGCCTCTGTGGGCACCAGAAGTCACACACACCGAAGTAAAAATAAGCAAAACTGGGGCAATATGACGGCTCGGTACATGGTTCTCTGCAGAGGACCTGAGTTTGGTTTCTAAAACCCATGTCAGGTGTCTGTAGTGCCTGTAATGTCACAGGCAGCTCCACAGAGTCTGGTGCCCTCTTCTGGCCTCCAAGAGTTCCTGCACTCATGTGCACATAGCCACCCACACAGATACAGAATTAAAATGTTTTTTAAAACTTAAATACATCATTTTTAAAAGAAAAGGAAAAAAAGCCAATAACCAGAAAGAAACATTCAAAGCTATCTTCTGGCCTTCATAAAGGGAGAAAATTTGGAAAAATTTCCAGAAAGCTAAGCTAAGAAGGCCCCACCAGCCAAGTTTGAGGTGGTTGTGATAATTAATTGGCACTGTCAACTTGTTTGGATGTAGAATCACCATGGAAACACGCTTCTGAGCAGGTTTGTGACGGTAGATCCAGAAACGTTAACCTGTCTCTGTTGTGGTATGGGGTCCGAGACTGAATAAACAGAGACCTGAACTCCAGCGTTCATCTTTCTGTTTCTTGGTTTCAGACGCTCCCCCCCCCCCCCGCCATTCTCCTGCCTCCAAGCCTTCCTTACTGTGACGTTTCTGTGAGCTGAAATCAACTCTCACCCCTTAAGTTGCTTCTTGTCTGATGTATTATTTCAACAACAGCCGAGTTTCTGACCCAACAGTGTCTACGGTCACTCCCTGAGGTCAGGTGGGCTGCCTCCCCTACCCTCTGAATGTCATAAGGGAGCCAGCTAGAGGCCCATCCTCGAGCCCTCTCTTCCCCCTACTTCCTCTGCTGAGGGCATATAAACTGGAGCCCCACACTCTTTTGCCAAAGACCAGGCACTTCCACCCAGCCTATACCCTGTAAATACACAAGATGGAATGGCTAGCTTAGGAGGGCTCACAAGCCAAACCTGTCTCTTGCAGCATGCCTTGTTGGGTTCCCTGCATCATGGTTGAGAGAAGTTACAATGGCCGCACTAGCTGGGGACATCAATTCAGCAGCAGTGGTTAAGGCTGCCTCACTTGAGCATTCCAGGGCTCCAGGGCAATGAAAAGGCTGGTCTCTAGGAGAAGTATTCACAGGGTCCAGCCAGGCTGAGCTCTTGCCAGAGTCCATGCACAACAAGGGTACCAGGCCCCTCCCTGGACACAGCCTCGCGGGAACAAAGCCTTAGAAATCAATCAACCCTTCAGGACGCGCCTTTCTGTGTGAGCAGATCTCGGTCCTCCCTCTTCCCACTGGGGGAGGCCAGAGTTCACATCAAACGTCGTTAATCATCTTCCTGGGGGTGGGGGCTTATTGGACAGTCCTATTAATCAGAGGCCTATCACACCCGCAGCCTGGCTGGGTCGCCATTGTCCTGTTCCTCACCTATCATAGAGAGATTAGATTATCGGTGACAACTGAGACACCCTGTGAGTCACAGGAAGGCTGGAGAATGGGGTTGCTGGTACTTTTTTTTTTATTATTATTATTTATCCTCCTGGTTTGAGGATGAGCTGTTTCTTGTCTTGTCACACTGCATCCTTTTCTTCAGAGAATCAGCTTTAAGAATCCAATTTGTAAAGCCGGACAATCATTGGCAAATCCATAAAACAAAATTTTTAAAAAGCCTCAGTGACTTTATAAAAAAATAGATAAAATAAAGCAGAAGGATTAAATGGGGCCTGAAAGGATTAGAAAATAAGTTGTATTTGGCAACAATTAATCTCTGAGAAGCAGAGGTTCTTCTGCTTCTCACAGAGAATCACAGAGGGGCTCTGTGAAAATAAACAGGCAGCAGCATCCAGCATCCACAAGGAAGCGAGGATTTGCACCGGTACCCCTGGCCTCCTTCTAGGGCAGTGGTTCTTAGCCTGTGGGTCATGAGCCCTTTGGCAAACCTCTATCTCCAAAAATATCTACATTATGATTCATAGCAGTTGCAAAATTGCAGTTATGAAAGTGGCAACAAAAATAATTTTCTGGTTGAGGGTCACCACGACATGAGGAACTATATTAAAGGGTCACAGCATTAGGAAGGTTGAGAGCCACACCTCTAGAGTCCGAGGCCCAGTATGGACCTGGAGTTAAAAAAAGAATGAAAGGCTTCAAAGCTTTCTCCCAACTTTCCAACAACCAGTAGCCTCCTACCAAGCAGACCGTGGCTGCAGAGCAATACCGGAACCCAGCTCTCCATTCCACCCACAGTCACTCTGCCACTACTGAGCCAGTTCAAGGTGAGGCCCAGAGCATAGGAAACATCCAAACTAGCCAGGTACAGGACCTAGTGACCGTAGAATCACTACGTAGGTGCCTTCCAGATCGAGAACAGGAATCCAGAGCAAAGCTTAACACAGAGGCGGGGCTCCAGAAAAAGAGCAACAGAGGCCCGTCCATCTTGGCTGCTGCTCCCTGATGAAGCGTAGGATGGGAATTCCAGCCTGTCAATCAGTCAGGGTGTGTGAGGTTTGGGACAGTTAGGGTTTTATGTGAATACTCTTTAAGTGTTGGCAGTTTAGATGACCCCCCCCCACACACACACAAGACACACCATTCACACCATTCACACCATTCATATTAAACAAGACCTATGATCCATTCCATTTGACATTGGGCCTGAAGTTTGTGACACTGATTTAATCTGTCTCAGTTCAGAGAAACTAATGACTATAGCAGTCATATGACTAAAGAGAGGTGGGGCCAGTCTGAGAACACGGCTCAGACTTCCAGCACAGACCTGTCTGTTCCAGCTCTGAACATAGGAGCCCAGACAGGAGCCATCGGCAGGGTCACTCATTTAAGGGCAACAAAAGTGGTAAGAATTAGTAGGGAAGTCTAGACGCCAACCCTTCATGTAGGTCCTGAAAGGTCTCACCTCTAAATGGGGCTGTGAACTAAGAGAAGGGACAGATTAGACAGGTCTGGTGGCTGGTGGCCCTGCCTCTGATGCTGTATTCATTTCATTTTCTCACTTGGCAAACTAACTCCGAGTGATTTTCAGTGTGTAGAGATCTCTATAAGCCTAGGGCAGTGGGACAGGGGGGCTATTCTGTGGTCTTTCCCTTAGAGTTTTGCTGAGAGCAAGATGTAAGTGTATCACCAGGTTGGCCACAGCAAAGTTCTGGGCCTGGGGAGCCATCGTTTCTTTCCAAAGCCTGGCTCGGCCACTTACTAGTTCTGTGACCTCAGACAGATCACTGAGCTTCGTTTTAAAATGGACATAATATGTCCCTAGGGAGATGGCTGTGAAGATCAAAAACGGCACAGAACAGGGAAAGAGCCTTAGCTGGGGATTGCTCAATGGTTGAAAGACTTGCTGTCCAAGTGTGTGTTGGGGGGCGGGGACCAGCGTTCAGATCTCCAGAAACCACGCAAAGCACCAAATAGGCATGGTGGCCTGCCTGCATACCCAGCCTCGGAAGGCAGAGACTAGGGATCCCCAAAGCAAGCTGACTAGAGACAGTAGACATACTGGTGAGTTCCGGTTTTGATTGGGAGGTACTGTCTCAAAAGATAAGTTGGAAGCAATGAAACTGAGGAAGATCCCAACACCCACCTCTGGTCTCTACATATGTGCTTGCTCACCCAAGCATCTGAGCATGTGCACACATGTGTGTATACACACATGCATAGACATAGATATGCACACACACACACACACACATAATAACAGAATCTCAGAAATTGTTCTGATTCAGGCTGAGCATGCAGGTTTATGCCTGTAACCGCAGTACTCTGAAAGCAAAGACAGGAAGGTCCAGGGTTCGAGGTCAGCCTGGGCTATATGACAAGAGCCTGTCTCAAAATAAAGTAAGAAAGGGCTAAGGATCTGGCTTTGTAGCATACCAATTATTTATTACATGTGAGGCCCTGGGTTCATGTCTAGTACTGCAAGTCTGGAGTGAGAAAAGGATGGGGAAAGGAAGCATTCTGGTCCAGCTATCTAATTTTAAGAGCAATTAACATAAGGTCCAAAGATGGGGGAGAAGGTATTTTCTATGGCAGGCAGGAGTGTGTGAAAATCCGTACTTCCTTACAGGCCTGGGTCCCTTTAATCACTTCCCAAGGCCCGTGCAGACCTTCTTGTTTCCCTCCTGTGATTTCACGGGAAACAAGGAAAGTTCCTTGTTTTATTTCAGAGCAGAGTCACACAGGCCTCTGGGCCCCCAAATAATTCAGCAGCAGGAGCAGCGTCGGCTACAGGGTGTCACACATCCGCCCTGTGCTCCTTGAAGCAAGATTTGTGAGACAACTCTGACCGTGTTTGGCCATTGCAAGTCTGAGACAGCTTCATTTTTAAAAAGGATTGTTCCCCAAGGCAGCTTCTGATCATTAGTGGGAGGTGGGACCTCAAAGCAATTCTGGCATCTGGGGTGGGGGGAATCCTGCACGTAGCATCATGGTCAGGCTGGTTGATCATTTGTGAAAATGGAGTCATATTAACTGTTGGCAAAACTTGACAGGCATCATGCCTGCCTTTAGTAGGTGATTAATTAAAGGCTGCTGGCTGGAGGTAATAGCATGGAGTGACAGGCCCGGATTTGGTGCTTTGATAGACTTCAGGACAGATTCTGACTCGCCACTTGGCTCCAAGGCCTTGGGTTAAGTTTCTTAAACTCTCTGAGTCTCCACTTATTCTTGTGTGAAATGAGGGTGATAAAACCTACTTCGCAGGACTTTGGAGAATTAAATGGGAAGTGTATGTGATCAGGAACTGTGAGCTTGCTCCACCCACCAAAGCAATGTCTAAGAGAGCAAGGCGGGGGTTCATCTATGGACAGACATTCAGTGAGTGACTCTCGTATGGAGTCCCTTGTCAAGTGTCGGCCACGAATCAGCTCAAAGCCAAATGCAGGTTCACGTCAGCTAAAAGGAGAGAATAATGAATACGTTCATGCTTTATGCTTCTGTCAGGCCTCTGATCTAAGGGCCAATTGTTAGACTATTTAAATGAGTTTGCCCTCCTCCTTGGAGCTGATCTGGAGTCCAAAGTTGGAAGCCTGGCTGAGTTCTGGTTGACAACACTATTTTGGATTTACTGATCTTTTGGCAACCTGACGCCATCCAAAGAGGGATGGGTTTAGAGCACACATTTTGCATGGTCCAGTGAGGATCTCAGCCCCATCTTCCCGTTGGGGAACTGGTCCCTGAGAATGTGCACCCTCTCTCAGGAAGGCACAATGGATTAGATATCACTCTCGAGCAGGATTTAAGGTGGGGGCGGGGGAGAGGAAGCCTGAACCCCTGAGCCTGATGAGAGATAGTAACCAGTGGTTGAGCATTCCCTGTGGCCTGAGTGTGGTGCGCTAAGCCTTCTGCCCACCTCTTCATTCAGTCTTCCTACGAGGCTCTTTGAAATGGATGCAGCCCTTTTCAAATGAGACCATTCTGGCCCTGAGCCACATAGCTCCCATGGGGCAGGGTCCACACTTAACGGCTTGAAACCTATACCGGGACTTGATGTCTAATGCCCTGGCTTCCTATACGCCTAACAGGGACACTCTCTTTTCCCTCCTGCACCCTGCCCCATCTGGGCATGAGGAGTGGGGGGGAGCTCACTTCACACCCAGCAATGTCATGCCCATGAGCAGAGTTTTATGTGCCTTACTTGGGGCCATTTCTTTGCACACCTGGATTCAAAAGATCTCGGGAGTAGCAGCAACACGGACATGCTCACGTGGGCATGGATCCTTAGCTACAAACACAAGACTGGGACCTCGCCCAGACTGGAGTGGGGGAGGCAGCTTCTGTTTCGTTTCAGATCCCTCCATCCCTCTAGACATTCGGGGACCTGCACCCCAACAGGGCTGTTGCAACTAGTCCTCACCTGTGTTGTGTCCTTGGCTCAATGAGCTTGCCAAAGCACTCACCCTGCCGCTTCGTTTTGGAGCGGTCGGTGTGAAGAGAAGAAAGGCAGAGAAGAATAGTTACAACCCAAAATAAGCCTATTGGCAACCCGGGAAGAGACTCGGGGCTGGTGGAATCAAAGGAAGAATTTGTAAGCGTTCAGTCACCTGAAATCGTGGTGCTTTCCTCGGCTCGCTTAATAAAAGCTGACAGTCTGCATTGTTCCACCAAGACAAGGTAGCCGGACCTCAGTGACAGGGCGAGGAGAACAGAGGGACAAAGGCACCAGCTCCGAGAAGGGGGCGGGGAGGGGTTAAAAAATAAAGAATGAGGGCTGGTGGGGGGTGACTCTTAATTGGGGGGCCTGGCAGGAGACCCTGGGAATGGCAGTCCCTGACAGCGGAGACCAGGGGCTCCAGATGGCTTTTTGTCTCCATGCAATAAAAAATACAATCTGACAGGCCCTGGGATGGGACTCGAGAAACAAAAGTCTTTAGGGTGGGGTGGGGGGAGCAGGAGTGAGAGTGGGCTGGCTTGAAGGTATCAGAGTCAGAGAAAGAGAGAGAGAAAAAAAAAAGTAGCCGTATCTGCAAGCTGTTCAAAGGATGCCTAATTCCAGAGGTGCAGGGACAAAGCCAGTTGCTTTCTGGTCTTGGCAGGGGGACAAATCGGTACTGCACTGAACGTTTGGCCCTTGAAACAAGGTGAGACTTTGCCAGTTGTACACGGATGTGGGCTCTTTGCATCCACCCCCCGCAGCCCGAGTCGTTAGGGGATGATATAAGGATACAAGGCTTCCTGGTGCAATTTAATTGCTCATAGACCGGAAAGTGATGAGCTCCATCGAATCGCACAGACGTCGTGTAGGAGACCAGCTGCCGTCTTAATGTGGCTTCTCAGAGGGGAGACACACCCCCACCTGCTTCACCAGGAGCGTACAGACGTCCAGGGAAACAGCGGCGCCCCTGTGGCCTCTGATGGGGCTGTCGCTTTTTATTAAGTAATCTGTGCCTTTCAAATCGCTGCATGTTTTCTTCCCAAAGGTCTTGGTGGCTGTGTGGGCCCAGCACACAGCAGGATCCCAATAAATATTAAACAGGGGCGACTGGTGACATCTCCAGATCTCACTGTAGGGGACAACGTGTCATCCAGAGGGATGGACCCCCATATAGGAAAATGGTGCGGTCACAGCGGCCAGATAGCAGGGAATTTAAGGTATGAGGATCCTAAGACAGGAAAGTAGTGCGGGGAGATTAGTGGGGATTCCTACATCTGCTGAGGATGTAAGAAGATTGGCATCTCACGGAGTGATGGGGGAAGAAGCAGCAGAGGCCTTTTCAAAAGGCAACACATCCATGTTGATCAAAATGTAAATGCGACAACCCTCATGGCCCAGCTGGCACAGGCATCCATCCCGCAGCAGAGCTACAAATATGTGCAAAGCTGGAGAAGGATGCAGGGCTGATAAGGACGTCCATGCAATGTGAGAGAAATTGATGGTGCCTGGTCTAATATTCTACAGCTACTAAAATATAACGGAGGCAGGCAGCAAGATGGCTCAGTGGGTAAAGGTGCTTGCCAAGCAAGCCTTGCTGCCTAGGTTTGATCCCCAG
Organism: Myodes glareolus; assembly: GCF_982192425.1. Taxonomy (NCBI): domain Eukaryota; kingdom Metazoa; phylum Chordata; class Mammalia; order Rodentia; family Cricetidae; genus Myodes; species Myodes glareolus. The sequence continues at coordinate 34,325,989 of NC_142034.1, forward strand.
AACCCACATAAATGTAGACGAGAACCAGTTCTACAAAATTGTCCTTGACCTTCACATTAGCATTGCGACACACTCCACCCAACCCCGTGTCTCATACACACACACACACACACACTAATAATAATAAATTAGAATTGTTTTTAAAATGGGCTGGGAATGTAGATCGCTGTTAGAAGAACATGCTAAGCTTGTAGGCGACAATGTCTAAGTAAATCCATACCTGCTAATGTAGAAAGAGCTTTAAGACGCGAGTGAGGGGAGGGGAGGAACACGTGGAAACAATGTGTATAGCATGACGTTGCATGTGTAACAAACAGAAAACACAAAGATCTAAATGTTGGTCTGCGAGTCTATCTATCTCATAAATGCATAGGCAGGGCTGAGGTTGTTGCTGGGTGGTTGAGTGTTTACCTAGCATGTGTGAGGCTGTGGGTCCAACCCCCAATGTTACAAAACAAAGTAAAATTCATAGGCAGCGGTTACCCTCGGAAGATTTTGGCAAGGGGTTGGCAGGAAGAGGATGGAAGAGGGGCACTTTCACAGGTGGTTTGTTCGGTTTTTAGAAGGCAGATGTGTGCACCACTCATAGAATTTCAAGTTTCAAAGATACGCTTGACAACATTAATGCATTTTCAGCATGCACTTTTGGAGTCTAATCAGGCCTGAGTCCCAGTTTTGCCCTCCCCGCTCCCCTGTTTATAATTTCAGGCAAATTACTGCAAATCTCTAAGCCTCGGCTTCCTCTTTTCTAAGCTTCCTCTGTGGTAGGCTAGGGGTGGTCCTACAACCTACCCCGCAGGGGTAGTGAAAGAGTTCATTGAGATATGCATGGAAAAGTGCCGTGCCTGGCACACACTCAGCACTCAACAAGCAGGACTAGTGAATGTCGTTCTAGGCCAAGTGTCCCCAGGTATCCATCAAAGATGGAGAAGGGTTGGAGAGCAGCAGAAAGGCCCAAATAGTCCAGTGAACCAAGGTGGGTGAGAGGGGCATCTGCCGACTGAGAAAACTGAACGGGTCTGGTGGAACCTCATTGATTCTGTCCTTGGGAGTCAGATAACATAGAGGTGAGCTGAACTCTGGTCCCAGCCACGGAAGATGAGTGGTCCCCTTGCCCTTTGGCAATGATGGAGAAGTTGAATGCACAGGGTACCTTTCCTCAAGAGACCTCTCGAGGGTGAGATGGCTAGGGAATGCAGGTCCTTGGATGTCACGGGGTTTTGTTCTTGAGTGGCATACCTTCTTGTCCCCCAAACAATGACAGACTAGGGATACCATCTGCAGAGCTATGAGCTCTCAGGCAGAGGCACACTTGAATAGCAGGCATTTCAAGTGCTGAAGATGGAAATACAAAGTGGGGGGTGGGATTTAATCTGGGATAAAGGGGACAATCCCCTGGCAAGGACCTCAAGAGGACTGAGAGATACACACAGCCCCTTAACATCTCTTCAAGGAAACTGAGCCCAGAGAAGAGGCTATGCCTTCTGAGATGCCCAGCAAGTAAGTGGTCCAGAGTCAACAGAATTCTGAGTTTTTAGTTCAATGCTCAAGAGAAGCACAAAACAAACTATTTACATAACTCAAAATCCTTTAGTATCTATCTTAAGATGAAAAGGAAGCCAGTAAAATCAATACATTTTATTTAACCCAGTATAGCTAAAATACCATTAGCTATTATAGCTAATGATATTTATTAATTAATTATAAATTAATTAGCCATATAATTTATATAAAAATTACTGAGACGTTTTATGTTCTTTCTTTTCATACTAAAACTTATAGTCGGGCATGTTTAACACTTAACAGGGGTCTCAGTGAGAACCAGGTATGTTTCAAATACCAGTTGTTCATGGCTGGTGGCCTCAAGATGAGAGAAGGCATAACCCTAAACTTTTGGGCTTGGGATCTGCCTGCAATCCAAGAGGATATGTGTGGTGGGGTCAGGTTGGGTTGTTGGGTTGGTTCAGACTGGAGACTTGGGAAAAAATCCAGGATTTGGTAGTTGGCCAGTCGCTGAGTGGGTACAGTGATTTGGTGAGAAATGTATTTTAACACCCAGTCTCCAGTCGGTGGTGCTGTCTGAGAAGGTTATGGAACCTTTAGGAGGTGGAGCCTTGTTCATTACGGGTGGGCTTTGAGGGTTTATTAGCTTCACGTCACTTCCTGTTCTCTGTCTATGTTTCCTGTGTATGGACAGAGATGTGGTTGGCCAGTTCTATCTCCCAAACAGTTTTACCAGCTGGGAATCAAACACTCAACACCTCAGTCACTCAGGGACATACTACGCTCAAACCACAGCAGTTTGTAAGGTGCGGTTCTTTCTACTTTCGTGGGGTTTTTTCCCTTTCTTGTTACTGTCTGATTGGTTGCACATTTTCATTTTTTTTTTTTTGTATTGTTTTATGTTTTTGTTTCTGAGGGGTTTGTGTGTGGCTTTATAGTTGATCAGGAAGTGATGAGTTGGAGGCCAGCCTGGGCTATATAGTTCTAGTGCCAGCCTAGGATACCTGGACTATATAGTTCTAGTGCACACACACACACACACACACACACACACACACACACACACGGTGGGGGTGGAAAGAGAGAAGTTCAAAGCGGTGTGGTCAGCTGTGTGAATAGCAGAAGACCTCATTTTGGTAGCTGAGAGGAGGGGTAGAGTTGGAGCACTGGTAGACTCCTGAGCTGACTGACATACCCCAAGTCAGAGAGGTTGGGGAATAGCTGCTCCCTCAAGGGAATTTCCTTGAGGGTCTAGAAGCCACCCCTGTCCAGAAGAAGCAGGGATTCATTTCCTGAGGCAGGAGTAGGCTGGCCATGGGCAATGAGGCCTCCACAGTTGCTACCCTTGGGATCGGAGAAATAGCTCCTTGTCCCTTCATCTGTGGCCTGGGAGCTAAGAACTAAAGCTGAATGGTGTCTGCCAGAAATCACACAGCCAGAGGCAGGCTGAGAGATAGAGACAGGGCTCGGGGATATGGTGCTTGCTAGCAAAACCCTGGAGTCAGTCCATCCCTAGCAGAAAGACAGTAGGAGGGGCCGAGTCTGGCCTCATGCAACTGCTGGCGATGAAGGGAAAACAGGAGACACGGAGGGAGAAGCATCAGGCATTGTCAGAAAGTGCTTCTGCATGGGCAAGTATGGCGCCTTCTCATGCTACCGGAACAAAGACAACCGAGTCCTTGTTTGGCTTCTTCAGAAAACAGGAAGTGACATCCAGATGAATGACTAACCTGAGTGGGCTGTGGGGACAACTGGATAGATGAGAGCCAGGACTTTCACGTTCTGGAAGACCAGCTGGCTTAGGGAGCACCCCCAGGGTCCATCTTGGAAACACAAAACCCAGTGACTGCTAACTTTGGGGAAGACAGTCTGAGACTCAGAGGAGCACCTGCAGTCTCCATCAGCTGGGACCATAAGATACTGAAGAAACAGCATCATAGTCAATAGGGTTCTTATCAGAAAATGGTCCTGGGTGACACAAAGGAGAAGCCGAGGGGACCCAAGGAATCAACCCCCTGCCTCTCTAGGACTTGAAGAATCAGGCAAGATCTTTGGGGGACCCTTGGGAGAGGCTCCCCTGAGTCTGATGGGATTTGCCCGCCAAAGAAATGTTGGCTGAAGGGTTAAATAATTTTGGTACCTAAAGATGGCCATCCATTCTCCTCATTCAAACATCCCAGAACCAGGCGCACAAGTTCCCAGTATAGAACTGGCTCCAGGCTTAGAGCTGACTTAGACACGGAGGCAGGGGACTAGGGTAAGATGTAGGATTTCACAGCCTTTCCTCAGTTTCCCAGCTCTGTTGTCCTTTGCTCTCACCTAAGGTGAGAGAGGCTAATGGTTCTACCAACCCTCGAAGATTTAGGGCTAGAGGATTAATTAATGTGGCTAACATGCTCTGAGATCCCTAAATGAGAGCATTCGCCAGGGGCCAGCATTATTAGAGTGATGGCGGCTATTAGGATCACGCTACTGTTATTACGTTTGCTCTCTCAACCCTTAAATCACACTCCATCCCGCAATCGCTTGCGTTTTATGTAATTATAGCTTATATAGGTAACAAATGAATATTTCCGCAAGCCTGGGAGAGAGCCTGCTGCATACATTAATTTGCTTGATTAGTTCTCTATTTGATGTGCTTTGTTCCCCGAAACCCCCCTTTCCTGCCCAGCTTCAACAGAACATTAATGAGTTTTAACACCTTGCAAAAGTGGTCTCTGTCATGGGAATACCTCGAGTGTACTCTGGGTTTTAAATCCACACGTTCGGAGGCCTCCTAAAGGTTAGACAAAGGTTAACAAACAATTAATATGTTGAATCAGTGGCTAAATCTGTTTACCCAATCTCTACAATCTAAAGGCCATTAGCCATCAGCAGCCTCTTCACATTGATCTCTCTTTCCTAACTTTACCCCCTCCGTGCTGCTCAGATCCCTGAATAATTTGAGTTAAAAAGAAAGGAAGGAAAAGGGAGAAAACATCTTAGTTGAGAGCAGTAATTATCTCTGAAAAGTGTTTGGGAAAGTTTTGGGTTTCTCGCTGTTTAATGCTCACAGTCTTGGAAGTCCTGAGGGACTGGGTTGAGTGAGCCACACAGCTGGAGAAGACACGTAAGGTGGGCGGCGACTCCGCCTTCGCTGTGAGAGGAAGATGAGCCAGGCCTAACGTGGAGACAGGACCTAAGTGGCCTCCTGTTGGACCCTCCCCTTGTTTGCAAGCAGAGGATGGAGAACAGGCATGACACGCCGACCTCGGGGGCTAACTGGAAGAAGGCTTCTGGCCTCCCTGTCATCTGTGGAAACATTGTAGGGATAATGGAGCCCAGAACACTCCTCCTTTCCTTGGGATCCAAGACAAAAAGGGAAAAGAAGAGCCACATGTAACCGAAGCCATGTGATTACTGCCTCCTGGTAGGCTCCTGAAGCCCAGAAAGAAATCTATTGTTTTCTCCTGTTGTTTTGAGTTGCTGTTGCTGGTAATAATGATGACCGCAAAAGTGATGATAATGGCCTTGAACCATTAGAATCCAAGTACCTGAGACAAGTGAGATGTTTCTCCCTGCTACACTGTACATGCACGCACACACACTCGCACACACACACATGCACGCCCCCACACACACACGCCCCCACACACACCCCATTTTTTTGCTAGTGCTGGGGACTGAACACAAGGTCTTGCACATGCTAGGAAAATGCTGTGCCATGAGATACATTCATCAGCCCTCGGCTTTTTCCAGGCAGGGTCTCACGAGTAGCCAAGGCTGAGCTCCAACTTGCAATCCTCCTACCTCCACCATCCAAGTCCTGGGGTTACAGGTATATGCCACCATGTCTGCCTAGACTGGTTTAAAGGATCTGTCCTAGCCACACAATCCACCTCCAGGTTTGGCACAGTGTAAGCAGCCTCCCGCTGTGACTGCAGCTCTCTCCTCTGCACGGTGTGAGTTTCTCTCCTTTTCTGCTATTTTCTTTTTTATTTCTCTTTATGATGTTTTGCCTGCATGTATGACGGCGTGAGGGTGTCGGATCCTCTGGAACTGGAGTCACAGACAGTTGTGAGCTGCCATATGGGTGCTGGGAATTGAACCTGGGTCCTCTGGGAGAGCAACCAGTGCTCTTAACTGCTGATCCATCTCTCCGGCCCGAGTTTCTCCCATTTTCCAATCTCCTTGTTTCCCATTAAGCTCTCTGTTTGGATGACCTGACCGTGCTTGCACACAGACTGCCAACTCTGGCCCTGAGGTGTTTGTTCTCTTGCACAGCATCTGCCATGTGCTCTGGGACCTTCACCCCATGTGCCTTGCTTCGGTTGTCCCATCCCTGGCAGAGACAGCTTGGGAAATTTTCAAAGGCAACATTGTTTCCTGGTGGATCAAAGTAAATGTTACCAAGGACTAAAAGCCAGCTCATAGTCCGAGCTTTGTCTGTGTTGGTGTTTAGTGCTCAAAAATGGTAACAACTAGGCTTGGAGACGTGGCTCCGTTGGTAGAGTGCTTGCCTAGCATGCGTGAAAGCCCTGGGTCCAATCTTAAGTAGCACATAGAACTAGGCATGGTGGTACACATCTACGTTCTGAATTCTTGGGGGGTGTGGGTAGGGGCAGGAAGATCAAGAGTTCCAGCCACCCTCGGCTATATCACAAGTTCAAGGCCAACCTGAAATACTGAGGACTCTACTTTTTTAAAAAAAAAAAAAAGAAAGAGAAAGAAAGAAAGAAAGAAAGAAAGAAAGAAAGAAAGAAAGAAAGGAAGGAAGAAAAGAAAAGAAAAGAAAAGAAAAGTGTGGCGCTGAGGGGAGTAAAGTGTTTGTCTTGCTAATACAAGGACCTGAATTCAATACCTAAAACACATAGCAAAGATGCTGAGTGGACTATCTTTGTGTGTTTGCAATCCTATTCTGGGGAGCAAAGGCAGGAGGGTCCCTGGGGCTCATGGGCCAGCCAATGTGACATGGTGAGTTGTGGAACACGGAGAGAGCCTGTCCAAAATGAGACAGACAGTTTTCCTGAAAATGGCACTCAAGATTGTCCTCCAGCCTTCACACACATGTACACACACTCACACTCATGCATGCGTGCACACACACTCACATTTTAAAAATAGTAACAACTAGAAAAGCGCTTCCCTGGCTGAGCAGCCTGGACAGCTTTTGAAAACAACTGGAACCTCTGGTTGTCCGTGAGCGAGGTGGATCCCTTGAGGAGAGCGGATGCATTGGGTCCTCAGAGTCTCTGCTCAGGAGCCAGCATCGACAGACTTGGCTGGTGCGCTGTTTGGGAAGCTAACTTGTTCGGTTCTATTGCCGTGTGTGACACGCTGCTGTGTGTAAATACCTTTGCTTCTAAAAGTTCATGGATGTGGACAAAATGACATTTGTGAAGGTGTGTGCTGGGCACGCCTCTGACACCCAGATATGCCTGCCACTCACCACCCCCAGTTCACAGGAAGGAAAAGGAGACTAGAGACAGTGGGCTTCAGCCAGGGCATATAGCTGGGTCAGTAGGCTGAGAGGCAGTGGTCATAGAGCTAACGTGGATGAAACTAGCCGTGCCAGGATTCGGGCTCTTCACGGTGATCTAATTCCCTTCCATAAGAGGAAAGAATGTTTTATTTAACAAGAATTGTACAATGTCTCTTATCCCAGAGCACATCAGATGAGCTATTCAAGCCCTCTGGCCTTTTTCCTTTACCTGGAAATGAGGGTGTTTGATGGGTAGCTTATAATAACAGAGGAGAAACGAGAAAAGTCGTAAGTATCCAACAATCATAATATGGAAAAATAAATGGCAGTGCATCCCCTTAGTATATTATCTACCATTAAAAATAAATTTCACAAAGAGTTTCATAACATCCAAATGAGTTCATCTATCACGATAATTGAATAAATCAGTGTACAAAATTACACGTTAGGTATTATAATATTACAGCTCCTGAAAACACCATGCCTAGGATGCTGATGTGTTTTGGGGTGGAGGGACTGATGTTTACAGTTTGGAAATGTACCCAAAAATGAGAAGGGGGATGGACACAGGGCTTAGTGGGTGTCCATTAATTACCACATAGTTGTGAGGATATAAGTTCAATCCTCAGAACCCATGGAAAGCCAAGCAAATCAGTGTTCCTGGGACGAGACAGGAGGACAGAGACAAGAGAAACTCTGGAAACACTGGAAGTGGCAAACAGCACAGTGACACCGCCTCAAACAAGGTAGAGTCAAGGACCAGCCCCTGAGGCTATCCTCTGACCTCTGTGAGTGCCGCGGCTCACACGCCATGGTGCAAGCACACGTATGCTCACACACACACACACACACACACACACACAGAGAAAAAGATTGGTGGATGGTAAATGAGCAGCAAATGTTGATTATAGAATCTACATGGTGGGTATAGAATGCTCACTTTTATGTATATCTGGAAATTTTCAAGATAAAATGTCGTAACAATATGTGTAGAAAACAAGATACTGAAAAGCTTCTCACCTTGCAAACAGTAGTGTTTGTATGAGGGAGCTATGAGTGGCTATCCTTCCCCATTTCTAACATTCCCCTGCCTCAGGCCCCCCCATTGCTGCATAACGAGATGCCCAGAACTTACACACTTAATACTATATCCGTTCATTATTTATCATATTCCATTTGTGACTGAAAACAACTTTTATTTCACATTCCAGTTGGCTGGTGGCCCGTTCCTAGGCTGGCTTTGTTTGGGCTGGCTCATGCAGCTGCACTCAGTGGGAGGGTTGACTGGCTTGGGGATCCAAGAGGCCCTCCCTTCCACAGTTGATACCAGTGTTGGATGGCAGGGGGCCTTTCTCTTCTGATGGCCTTTCAGCCAGGCTGTATCATGAATGTAGTCTCCAGGCAACCTTCCAAGACAGCAAAGGTAGAAGGTACAGGTGGTAGCACCTCCCAGCACTTCAGAGGTCGAAACGGAAAGACAAAGGATTCAAAGCCAGTCTCAGCTGTGCAGTAGGTTCAAGGCTGGTCTGGGTTACTTGAAACTCTATCTCAAATTTAAATAAACAAACAAACAAGTTTTTAAAAAAACAAGGAAGAAAAGAAGAACTAAGGACACATAGGCCCCAAAGTTACATAGCCCATCTCTTTGCCCCTTCCTATGTAAGTGAAGTAAGGCTCAGAGCCAACCCAGACATTAAAGGTAGAGAAACAGACCCCACTCTTGAATGGGAGGAGTAGCAAAGCACATTGTAAATAAATGGTTGTGACCTTCTATGGAAATGAACCTCGAGACTATAACTGGATAGCATAATGGATTGTTTGCTGCAGTGTTTCCACAAAGAGAGAATAGAAAGAAAAAGTAGAAAGCTCCAAAGGGAATAATGGGTGGGTGCACTGTTACTAAGATGAAAGACTTGAGGCTGGACAACTTTACTAAGAAGAGCGATTTGCAAATCAATCCACACACCTATGAACATCTGATGTTTGACAAAGAAGCAAAAAAATAACATAGAAAAAAAGAAAGCATATTCAACAAATGGTGATGGCATAACTGTATATCAATGTGTAGTAGAATAAAAGTAGATACATATCTATCACCATATACACAACTCAAGTCCGAATGGATCAAAGACCTCAACATAAAGACAGCCACACTGAACCTCATAGACGAGAAAGTGGGAAGCACACTTGAACACATTGGCACAGGAGACCACTTCCTAAATATAATCCCAGTAGCACAGACATTGAGAGAAATCATTAATAAATGGGACCTCCTGAAACTGAAAAGCTTCTGTATAGCAAAGGACACGGTCAACAAGACAAAACATCAGCCTACAGAATAGGAAAAGATCTTCGCTAACCCCACATCAGACCGAGGTCTGACCTCCAAAATATACAAAGAACTCGAGAAATTGGTTATCAAAAGAACAAATAATCCAATAAAAAGATGGAGTACAGACCTAAGCAGAGAACTCTCAACAGAGGAATCTAAAATGGCTGAAAAATACTTAAGGAAATGCTCAACATCCTTAACCATCAGAGAAATGCAAATCAGAACAACTCTGAGATTCCATCTTACACTGTAAGAATGGTCAAGATCAAAAACACTGACAGCTTATGTTGGAGAGGTTGTGGGGAAAAGGGAACACTTCTGCATTGCAGGTGGGAATGCAAGCTGGTACAGCTGCTTTGGATGTCAGTATGGCGATTTCTCAGAAAACTAGGAAACAACCTACCTCAAGATCCAGCAATACCACTTTTGGATATATATCCAAAGAATGCTCAATCATACCACAAGGACATGTGCTCAACTATGTTCAGAGCAGCATTGTTTGTTATAGCCAGAACCTGGAAACAACCTAAATGCCCCTTGACTGAAGAATAGATAAGGAAGATGCGGTATATTTACACAATGGAGTACCACACAGCAGAAAAAATAAAAACATCTTGAAATTTGCAAACAGATCAATGTATCTAGAAATCATCATAGTGATTGAGCTAACCCAGACCCAGAAAGACAAATATAATATGTACTCACTCATAAGTGACTTTTAGACATAAAGCAAAGAAAAACCAGCCTGCAACTCACAATCCCAGAGAACCTAAACAACAATGAAGACCCAATGAGAGACATACATGGATCTAATCTACATGGGAAGTAGAAAAAGACAAGATCTCCTGAGTAAATTGGGAGTGTGAGGATCATGGGAAAGGACAGAAGAGGAGGGGGGAGGAAAGGAGGGGAGAATAGAAAAATATATAGTTCAATAAAAACAATAAAAAATGGGAAAAAAAGAAAACTAAAAAAAGAAGAGCAGTTTGTTTGGATTCATAGTTCTGGGAGTCTGAGGTTGATGGGCTGCGTCTGCTGGTGGCCTTCATGGGAAGAGTTTTGAGAGGGCACTAGGTCCCACGTGGCGAAAGATAGGAAGTAGCATGTACATGTCATCCAGTCTCCCCTTCCCATAAAACCACCAATCCTGGTGTCTGCCCTAGGACCTCGTCTACTCCCAACCCCCTCAGCGATCCCACCTCTGAACACTGTACTCTGGCAGTGTTCACTGTCTGACAGCAGCAGGGGCAGAGAAGGGCGGGCCTCTGGGCCCCCAGGCTGGATTTCTAGTTCACTCGGCCCCGGGGCATCACTGGTCTTCGGTCTACCACAGAGAACGCTGTGAAAGCACGAATCAGGGTGAGGAGAATGGGCCTGAGCACGTCGGGAAAGAAAACACACAGCTGCGTGCAGGGATGGAGGGATGAGAGCCACTCAGAGGGTTTGGCTTCTTCCCTGGAATGTGAAGGAAGGCTGCAGAGAGACCGCTACCTCTTGTCTGAAACTCGGAAGGAGATGGCTTGCATGGAAGGTGACAAAACAGGGTGAGGCAGGGAACTGCGCGCTCAAGTTTTGGTGCGGGTAAGGATACATGACAATCTCCCATGAGCCAGACACAGATGTGCCCTGCTAGACAGAGGTCAGATGCGGACATCAGAGCCAGGTCCATTTCCTGATGATGACGTGAAGTGACCCTAACTGATTCTGTTGTAGGAGGTCGCTTGTTCATTCCCGACCGCCCAGACCTGAAATGACCACATAGAAACTGTATTAACTGGGGGCTGGAGAGATGGCTCAGTGGTTAAGAGCATCGCCTGCTCTTCCAAAGGTCCTGAGTTCAATTCCCAACAACCACATGGTGGCTCACAACCATCTGTAATGAGGCTTGGTGCCCTCTTCTGGCCTGCAGGCATATACACAGACAGAATATTGTATACATAATAAAAATAAATACATTGAAAAAAAGAAAGAAACTGTATTAACTAAATCACTGCTTGGCCTATTAGCTCTAGCTTCTATTTGGCTAGCTCTTACATTCTAAACTAGTCCATCTCCATTAATCTGTGTATGGCCACATGGCTGCAGCTTACAGGGTAAAGTTCCATCCCAAGCACCTGTCTCCCTGCAGGACTGCATGGCATCTCTTTGACTCCACTATAAAGCTCTCTATAAAGTTCTTCTAGCCTGGTTATATTCTGTTAAGCCATTGGCTGAAAGCAGCTTCTTTATTAACCAATAAAAGCAACATATATACAGAAGGACTTCCCATACCAGGCTGTCACAGGTGGACAGAGGAAGAAGCTCTGTCCAGGTAAGACCAGACTTAGGGAGAAGCGGGACTGTGGTGACATTTTCTAAACCAGACATTTCCCAAGTAGCACTGGGGCGCTGGAGACTCAAGGTTGACCTTTTGTCTCTGCATATATATAAGCACACCTGCACATGTGTGTACCCATATAAACACACATATACAGAAAAACAAGATTAGAAGCCTGTGACAGGATTCATGTGGCATCATCCTTGTCACCAAGACCTTCCTAGCCTGTTAAATGTCCCTTCGTCCTACATGTGCACACACATGCATGCACACATGCCTAATGCATGATCAGGTAACTTGTCTTACCAAGGCAGGGAGGAAGGACTGTTCATACCCCATACCCATAGGCCACACACGGAAGGGACAGCTACAAACATTATAAGAGCTGGAGAGAAACCCGGAACTTGGCATTTTATTGCCCAGAGAAACAAGGCTCCTAATTAATACCCAGAAGTATCCAGAGAGCAAGAGACAGGAACTCTGAATCCACACAACCAGTGTGCACAGAACTGGGGCTGCCTCCTGCCAAACCCAAGCACCTGATATTTAATGCAATCACCTGGTTACTCCATAGCTCCCGGTAGCTGTGTGTGTGTGTGTGTGTGTGTGTGTGTGTGTGTGTGTGTGTGGCCTGACTTATGGAGAGGGTGAAGCATCAATTCTACTTTTAAAAAGAAAAGGGAAAAAAAAGAGCTTCGTGCTCTACATTTAGAAGTGTGGAGCTTGATGAGACAGTGTCCTGGCAGGAACCTACACAAGCCGGAGAGGAAGGAAATGAGGCAAGCTCTTGGGAATCAGGAAGTGGGTTTCTTAAGGTTTTGTGTCTAAATAAGACTACAGTGTTGAACCAACATTGAGAGCTCTGGGTCCCTTAGGCAACCCAAAGAGTGAGATCCTGGCACCTTACCCAGAAGATCCAGCACAACCATAATGTTTAGGTCCTTAACGTAACCCTCTAGCACAAACACAGTCTTACATGTTCCAGAGAAATAAGCATGAAGCATGCTTCCAGATCATACCAGCGCGAGATCTTGGGGACAACAATGCTTACAGCAGCTCTTCGGAGAGACCTCAAAAGAGCTCGGGTCTCTTGACTTGAGCCAAGGCCTTGACGCCTTGTTTTATATCTGAAGAATGAAAGTGGTTTTCATTGTTTAAAAAGAACTGGCAGATGAATGATGAACAGGGAGAGGGGGTGGGCAAGCCACACGGGTGGCCTGTGGGTCACTAAAAGGTTTTATGCATAGATTTTTTTTTATCCTTAAAAACAGAAGGGAATGGTCAGATCTGATCGAAATGGTCAGATCTTTCCTGCCTAGCAGCCAGTCCCTGTCAAGGTATTGATGGCAGAAGTGACCACACTGGGGAGAAAAAGACACTGTGAAGACCAATGCTAAGCTCTGGAAATGGTGTCAATGGCTGGCAATTAGCATACGCGTGATCCAGGCTCCTCAGAGGAAGAGCAGACCAGGTCTAAACTGACAGGGCCTGATGGATGGAACCTCTACTCGCCACTCCCGTTGCTCCGTGAAAGAGCCCCCTGCCTTGCCGCTGATTGCAACCAGTGGCCTGGTTTTCATGCATCCTCCCTCTGTACCTGAGCCTGAATGTCCAATCCTGGAGGGTTACTCCTTCCATTAGCCACTGATTGCTTAACGTGCCCCCCTTGTGTCCCTGATTTTGTTCTCAATTTGAGAGGCTAGGGAGGCAGCAAGATGCTGCTGTCATTGGTGACAGGCACACGCATAGGGGGCAGGGCTTTTTTTTTTTTTTTTTTTGCCTCCTGCAGCCTTGATTGGTTAGAGGAGACAGGTGTGGGCTGATCACTTGCAAGGACGCAATGCACCACATCTTCACCAAGAAGTACATCTGCTCCAAACCCCACTGGTCCTGCTAGAGGTCTGCAGTCAGCTGATCTCCCTGACAACAGGCAGAAGTCCCCGTGAAGCCATGGATAGCTCTCTCCAAGACCAGGGTCTCACTGTCAGCAGCCACCTGCACCCCAGCCAATTCTAGCCCTTGGTTCCTTGTGGTCCTCAACACTGTTCATCCTTCAATATCCTACTCCTATCTTCCTGAATGTATAGCAAAACTACATTTCCCAGCTGCCCCTGCAGCTAATGGGTGCGATACCACTAAGAGGTCCCTGAAAGTATGTGACTGGAAGTGAGAGGTACCATGTCTAAGTCATTGGGACGTGTGGCTGTGCCTTCTCTGGGTTCTGTCCCTTTCCTTTGAGTTGGAGCCACAGCAACTCAGCCTCAACCCCGAAGACAACACGCAAGGATGATGAGAGGATCTTGGGTGGAAAAGTCAGCTCAAACTATTACACACGAGGCAAGCAAACTGCCCCGTGCCCCAAATCACTTATGTTCTTATGTATCTTAGTCACAGCAGCCAAGCCAATGGACCAGTCTATCCTATAGCCCTCAGGCCTACCACCCAAGAACATGGCAACCCCACCCTAATCACAGACTCCAGAGAGAAGACTAGAGAAAGGGTTTCCATGGCAAGACAGGCCAGCTCTCAGCCGTAACCCAAGTGAAACCAGAGGCCAAGGAGAGCAGCCCCAAACCCTTCTCACTTCTTCTCCTCCTTCCTTAATTATATTCCCATTTGTAATCCAGACCCTGTCATTCTGTCTCTCTTAATGGCTAGTTTCTATTCTGGTCCTTTCTCTACCCTATTATCTTTTACAATATTCACGAGCTCAGGGGAGGAGGGGGTAAGCTGGCCCGTCCCTTTTCTCTTCGTCTTTTTAAATATTTCAGTTGTTCCCGATCCTAATTCTTGCATTTCGATTTCCTGTGGTACAGTAAATTTATCTTGGTCATTCAATCAAGTTCTCTCCCTCTCTCCCCGTTATCTCTCTGGCTCTGGGCTGACTGAAAATACCTACATTATCTTTGTCGCTGATGTGCCGACTGGAGGAAAATCTGCAGATTGTCTTGATAGGGAGTTGTCTGAGGGGAACCTTGGAGCTGCTGCACTCAGCAGGACAAGGACACAGTGGGAAACCTCCCCTGGTGACTTTCTTTCAAGGTTAAGCAAGTGCTGGCCTCTTCTGGGGGCTTGTGAGAACACTTCCCTTTAGCCTCTGTTTAGAGCCAGGCTTTCCTCTGGGCCTTGTCCTTCAACAGAGTGAGCTGCCTATGAGCCTCACCCCACACCAGACCTCAGACAGGTGATCTCTGACCCTCTGCAACTCAGAGAGCCATTTTTGAGTCAACAAGAGCTGTATGTATAGCTCTTGGTATAATTGCAAATCAGAGTTCCAAAGGAATGTTCCTCCCTGGCTGACTAGACTGGGGTGGGGGTTGAGATAGACACATGCCATAGTCCAGGATGGCATCTAATTCAGGATCTTCTTGCCTCAGTCTCTTAAGGGCTGGAATTATGTACATGTAGCACCATACCTGGCTAGAAAGGCTTTTTAAAATTATTTTTAGAAGTATTTGTCTTATTTTATGTATATGAGTGTTTTGCATGTATGTATATATGTATGTATGGTCACCACGTGTGTGCAGCACCCACAGAGGCCAGAAGAGGGCATCAGATCCCCTGGAACTGTAGTTACAAACAGTCATGAACCACTATGTGGGAGCTGGGAACCAAATTTGGGTCCTCTGCAAGAACAGCCAGTGCTCTTAACCACAGAGCCATCTCTCCAGCCCCACGAGACCTTCTTTCAGTTCTTGTCCCAACTGAGGACCAGAGCATGGTGATAGTAGCAGATGCAGATTTGTTCCATCCAAAAGGGACAGCTGATCTAGAACCAAGTATTCAGCGGGCCAATCTCATGGCATAAGCCAAAGCCCATGGTTCTGGCAACAGGTAGGTCTGGCCAGCTTCTTACTCACTGGAAACACAGACAGCCCTCCCCTTGGCCTTGGTTGGCTTCTTTCTACCCTGCCCCTTTGAGCAGCATGATTAGGGAACTCACAGTACCCGGGCCGGTGGAAGGAGGTCACCATTCAGCAGCCCCCAGTGTGGGGCTGATCGACCCACGTGGATCCAATTGTCATCTTGTCTCATCTGTCTTTAATGCACAGCTTAGCCTTCTGTAGCCTTTGTCTCAGTGTTAGTAAGGAAGGCTCTCCTCTGGGCTCTCTTCTCCCCTTCTCCTTGGGCTCCACCGCTGTTTAACCCCTGCACACGTCAATCTTTTCCTCCCGTTGCATCTGAAGACTCAGGTTAGGAGACAAGGAAAGAACATCGTTTGGATCCGACCAGATGGACCCCTCTTCGCGAAGCTCATGAGTCATAGCCTATAAGCTTTGGTTTCCTCTGGGGCCTTAACACTTAGGAATTGCATTTATCTTCCTGTGAAGGAGGCCTGATCAATGTGACTTGGACAAGATAAAGATTTATTTCTCTCTCATCTTAAAAAAAGAAAGAAGAGCCCAGAGTAAGGCAGCCACATTTCTGTTTTTATTCCACCAGCCTGAGCACACGGCTTCTGTCAGGAAGGCTTCATCATGGCCGCTGGCGCATCAGACATTGTGTGTACATTCCAAGTCATGGGTAAACAGAAATAGCCAAGGAGCTTCCAACCATATCTCCCTGACTGAAAGAGAGACTGGAAACAGTGTTGTCTCCTGGGAGTCTATCCAGGGTCCTGACACAAAAGGAGGAGAATGGACAGAGCGGAAATGACAGCGCCAAGTGCCTACTACCGGAGTAGAGGGGAGGTGCAGAGCACCAGGGCACAGCTCGGAGCCTTCACTCTCTGTCAGGTCTTTGTTCTCTGCTCTCTTCTATGCTGGGTGGCCACAGCTATAGGAGACCTTAGGTAAATAATTTATCAAGCAAAAGCTTACTTAGTGCATAGTTCGGGAGGTTCCAGTATAAAAGGGGCCTCGGTGCTTTGGGCCTCCAGTGGGGGTGCTGAATGACAATAGCAGGAAGTGTGGGCAGAGGGGCTCTCCTCACAGCCGGAAGACATGGTTAAAGACAGCCCTAACCTGACCCACAAGGCTTCGTTTAACAAGAAGAGTAGACCTGGGCAGCTTAACACTGATTTTTTAAAAAGAAACTATTGATTGGGTGTGCCAGGTTTAATGTTCTTATAGACTCCTAATAAGATATAAATTAATCTGACCCATTTGAAAAGCAAGTTGGAAAAATGTATTACGAGCCTTAGACATGTTCCTGCTCTTGGCCTCCTCGTTCCAGTTCTGGGAATCTATCTGAGTTATAAACCAAAATGTCAGAAAATCTTTATAGGCGAGCATACCCACAGTGGTGTGACCTGGAGTCTAGAGCGGCTGAGATAGTCGGTTGTATAGGGGTTGCAGCAATGAGGCTAAGGCTGCGGAATGTCCGATACGGTGGAGCTCAGATGATGTCCCCAGAGAGTTCGGGAGTTGAGATCTGCGTCAGTGAACGGCCTGTGAGGCTGTATGCACTCACCAAAGTTAACATCATGACCAGAGCATCCCACGTTCACAGCGGTGATCTTTAGGAACGAGGACACTGATGCTCACTTCCCCACACTCATACACTTTCTCTTTCTGCATAGTTCTTTCCAGAACGTGGTTTTATTTCACTAATGTAGAATTCCCACAGCGCTTTGAATCCTAAGGACTTTTGAAGGGTGGTGTCAGGGACCGAGTCATTTTATGCCCCTCCCAGTCAAATGTTAAAATCCTAGTCCATGGTGTGCTGGTTAGCAACAGGCCCTTGAGAGCTGACTGGGTCCTGGAGGTAGAGCCAGGCGAATGGGATTAGCGCCCCGGTGAATGAGACTCCAAAGACTCCTTCCTTCAGGCAAGGGAGGACACAGCCAGAGGACAGCCTTTGTGACATGCTGAATCTCTGTGTGTGTGTGTATGTGTTGTTGTTGTTGTTGTTGTTTGTTCGTTTTTTGTTTTTCAAGACAGGGTTTCTCTGTGTAGCCCTAACTGTCCTGGAACTATCTCTGTAGACCAGGCTGGTCTCGGATTCACAGAGATCCACCTGCCTCTGCCTCCTGAGTGCTGGGATTAAAGGTGTGCGCCACCACCGCCAGGCAGCACAGAATCTCTTGAACACAGAATCTCTTGATCTTGAACTCTTCAGCCTTCACGATGGAGAGATTGACGTCTGCTGTTTGGAAGCCACCTGGTCCATAGCGTGTTCTTCTTGAAGCCAGAATAAACTGATACAGGTGCCGAGTGGATCCTTGACACCCTGAGGACAGAACGGGAAGCAGGCATGAATCACCTCATGCCTAGAAAAACGAAGGACCGGGAGCCACCGAGACTCGAGTGCTCTGCCCACAGCTCAACCACCAGCCCCCTTGGGCCCCGAACAGTCCTCACCGCTGAGAACCTGGGGGTTGCGGGTTTGCAGGACTGGCCTCTCCCCACGCACTGCTTCCTCTGGTGCTGGAGTTGAACCCCTTGGCAGAATCCCATGAGCATCTGCAGAGGGAGGGAGTTGAGGGTCAAGGGGGGGAGCGAAATCCTTCATTTCCACCAGGGACTTTTGGGTGGCTAGGATCCCTGCCTTCTGAACACTGCCTTCTGCTCAGACCAACCGCCCGAACTCTTCAGGCGCGCTCAGCTGTAATGTATTGATCTTTATTGGAAGCAATAGTGTTTGTTTGGGTATCTCTTCCATTACCTGTAGTTGGGGGTGGAATACAAAGAGGGACTGGAGGGATTAAGAGTGGTTAAGAGCAAGTACTGCTCTTACGGAGAGCTTAAATTCAATCTCCAGCATCCAACACGCAACTGTCTGTAACTCCAGCTCCCAGATCTGAGGCGTCTCCTTTTTTTTTTTTTTTTTTTTTTTTTTTTTTTTTTTTTTTTTGGTGACTCTTTGGGCATCTGCACTTGTGTATGTATCCTCACCTATATGCATAATTTAAAAATAATTTTTTAAAGAAGACTGTCAAGATGACTCAGCAATTAAGTGTGTGTGCTGTTCTTGTAGAGAACTCAAATTCAGATCCCAGCACCCACTGACATCTTCTGGACTCTGTAGGCACCTCCATTCATGAACACACCCCACACACAGGCACCGTGCACACGCACGCACATACACACTTTAAAAGTAATAAAAATAGATAACAATAAAACTTTTTTAAAATAAAAGACAAAATAATAAGGAAGCTCATTCTCAATCTGTGCGATCCTCTGGGCGCCCTTGGCAGCAGGGTTACTTATAGGCGGGGGAATAGGCAGCCTGTAGAAGAGCCTGTAAGTGGGGCTGGCCTGCAGATCTCAGCTCTCAGCTTCGAGTCAGCTGGAACGATCCTAAAAGCCTGACTTCGCCTTGACGCGGTCACCTGACCTTGGCCAAAACATCTATGCTTTTTGCATCCCATTTGCCTCGATATAGATCAGCATGGAGGATGCTCTTCCAGGAATTATTGCTGAAAATATCAGAAATGTTTCTAACGCATCCCATGCAATCACTGGAGCACAGCAGGTACTCAAAAGATGTCATTCTTATTCATGCGACGATCTGTTCTGGGCACCCTGGTGACGTAAGGAGCAGTGACCTGGAATCATTCAGAAAGAAGAGTGGGTCTTGTGTGTTTTCCAAACAAAACAGGACACTGTGTTTCTCCCCCCCCCCCAGAGTCTGACGCATTCAGACTTCAAGGAACAACTGGAACACAGTGTCCCTCCCATGCCCACCTTGCCAGTGCAGCCCTGCTGAATCATGCAGGCTTGAAGCCTTCCCTCCCTGGGCCATTGGCTACTGCTGGAGCCATGCATTTAATAATCCATCGGAGAGACCAACGACCTCTCTTCTATTGGCACCGAGATTGCCTCCCCATCATCCTGGACTCCCATGCATTAGGGACGCATCTCTTCGGCTGCAGGACAAGCCCCTCCAGGGCTCCGTTTCTTACATTCAGGAGGTGATTGACACTTGCTGCCCAGTTGATCTTTGCTATGGGTCTCATCCCCTGGAAGTGCAATGCTTCCAAACTGGTAAATGGCGATGGAGCAGCTGAGGCTCTGAACACTGCAGAGCTACTGTTTCCAAAGAGGGAGGAACCCACACATTCCTGGATCCCAGTGTCTGGGGGAGGGGGTGATGAAGCAGGGGCATCCCACCCAAGGCTAGCCTGGGCTTCATAGTGATGTCCTGTCTCAGATAAAAAGACAAACAAAACCAACAAAAAGAAAAGAATGATTCAAAGAATCTGCAAGGTCGAGGGATTGCTATACCCCTCAATGACTGACTTCCCCAGCTGGAAACACATTAGTGGGCCAGTGCAGGGAGGCACTGTTTCAGAATCAAGGACTAGGTTTGAATCTGAGTACACTCCAGGGTGCTAGTTGCCCCCTGACTTAGCCACCTCTGAAAGTCCCGGGTCACAGTCACCCCAGGGAAGCCAGCCGTAGTCAGGAAACCTGGTGACATGCCAACAGGACACAGGGGTCAAATCGGGATGCTTTAGAAGCGGGGAGAGGCTCCGGTCCTTCCACCTCCCTCGTAGCTTTGCTTCCTGACATGGTATTATAGATCTGAAAGATACAGACTTCCCAGCACTCAGCAGGAGCAGCTGCGTCCCTCTGTGGCCTGGAGTGCCTCTGGCCAGACTGGAGCAGTCACATGCAGCCGACAGCTGCAGTGGCACCAGGACTCGGGCGCCCAACACATGGTTGCCCTTTGCTTCTGGCCTTCCGTTGGGACAGTTGCTCCCTGGCACATGGGAGTAGCAAATGGCCAGCGGTGTCTCGGGGAAGCGGCAGGGGAGGGTGGGGGCTGAGTAACAACACTTGCTCCGCTGTCCTCTGCTCCAAAGCCACGGCGCTTGCCTCTCTTTGTTGTTTTCCTGCAAGCGCGGGAAGCTGCTTTTCCAAGCAGACATCGGTATTTCAGTGGTCCCAGGAGCTGGAGTCTTAGAGAGAAACCAGCTCAGGCAGAAATTAGGAAAAAAAAAAAAAAAAACGAGTGTTTGTTGAGTGCCTGCCTGACCTCAGAACTTCCACAACCCTTCCCAGGCCTGAGCTAGGAACCCATCACCTAGAATCCCTGGCAGAGGCCAGGCCTTGAGAGCTTGGTGCCCTTCTTTGAACCTCCCTATTTTAACATCAGCACCGAAGAGCTGGGGCATCCTACCTCTGTCTACCCTAAGACCTTTTCACCAGGGCATAGGTTTTTTCCCCCATGAACCTCCGCAGAATCTTGTGATTCTGTGAGGTAGCTTTGCTAACACAAGAGCAGCTAGCTCTGAGAACACAGGAGCTAGGGCAGACAGCAAAGGAGTCTCTCCAACCTACATCGAGACCTCACTGCCTGGCCTCTCGTGGCGGGAGAGCGCCCCCTGCTGCTCAAGATCAGCTGGTACCGCACAGCCTAGTGAGGGGTGGACCTGCCATTGGAGACACACTCCCTGGCTCAATCTGGCAGAAACAAAAAGTGCAGAGTCTATGTGCCAACATCTGCCTGTAGTGGAAGTTTGGGTGTAACAGCCCCTCTAGGGGCGTGGAGCAGCTCCCCAAGGCGCCTCGATTCAGAGGCGCGGTCTGGTTTGAAGCCAAGGTTCCGCCGCGTGCTACCCTCAGACTTGGGTATGCGGTTTAACCTCTGAAGCGGGTTTCTTCATTAAACTGAGATAATCAATAGCACATACATCACAGCAATGGTTTGCAGAGATAATTCATGTAAAACGCACACTGAGCTTTCAATAACAGTAACTCGCTGGTATCGATTCTGCTGACACCCCTACAAATGAGTGATAAGAGCTAAGAAGGGCTCATGGACCCAAGTCAGGGGATTTGCTTTTCCAGGGCGCTTTCATCGTTAAATGGATCCGGTCTAGTTCCATGGGCATATTTGAGGAAAACAACATTTGCCTAACGGGGAAATAAATGCCAGAGACATTCACAGGAACATCAACCACAAACAATTACTAAACACATTGATCAATGCTCCAAGCTCTGCAATAAAGAGAGGAGAAAGTTACGACCCTGGAGCGTCTGTCCTGTGCTATCGAACCCCCCCTCCTGCTCCCACTCCCTGCCCCGTCGCTGGATTATATTTACAGGCTGCAAAAGTGTAGATGCAACCGAACGAAATGCCCCTCCATACATCGCCCACCCCAAATGTCAACGGCTAGTTCGTGGCTTCAAGGCATCTTCTCCCATCAGGGCTCTCGGGCTGCTGGGTCCGGCG
Organism: Myodes glareolus; assembly: GCF_982192425.1. Taxonomy (NCBI): domain Eukaryota; kingdom Metazoa; phylum Chordata; class Mammalia; order Rodentia; family Cricetidae; genus Myodes; species Myodes glareolus. The sequence goes on from NC_142034.1 coordinate 34,347,724, forward strand.
TTTGTGCCCACAGCACTTCACCCGCCCTTGTTAGGCTCACCGTGACTTGCAGTGATCAAGTCTCATCCCTGCACCATTAGCAACCTTTGGACATGAGTGGTGGACCCTCCTCCTCCCTCCCACTTAGGGAACTGTGGCTTCCACTGGCCCGCCTCCTCTTATCCACCGACGTGCGTTCCTTCGGCTTCTCTGACTGTGTGCCATCTTTTCACACCTCTTTCGAGTGGTGACCCCATTTACTGGTGCCAACCTCACAAATGCGGTTATTCTAGTCAAACAATGTGGTTGTCCTCTCTCCTTGTTACCTTTCTTCTTCCCCACCCCTCTTTTAAGATAAGGTCTCATGTAGCCCAGGTTAGCCTCTAACTCAATATCTAGCTGAAGATAGCCTTGAACTGGGATTACAGGCATGTCCTCACCATGCCCGCCTTAGGTGGTGTTAGGGATCAAACTGAAGGTCCTGTGCATGCTGGGCAAGCGCTCCACCAATCATCCCTTCATCCCTTACCGCCTGACCCCCCTACAAATGAACGATGAGCTAACAAGGACTTTTCTTCACACCCTCCATTGGGATACCAGCAAATCCAGTCAGTTTTGCCTTCCAGATATTTCTAGAATCTTCCAATTTCTTGAACATTCCACTACTCTGCGTAGTCCATACCATCACGGTCTCCTGGTTGCTCTCCCAGCTTCTCCCCACAATCTTCTGCTGGTATTTCCACGTGCCCGTCGATAGGGTCTCTTCCAGCAAATGTCACACCTCTCCTTTGCTTTAACTTCCTGAAGATTCCATGTTCTTCCTCAGTCAACAGAGTCACCTCTGATCTTACCCTTGGGGTCTTCTCTGATGTCATCACCCTCACTCCAGCCAGGCCTGAGTACCCTGCATGATTCTGCCAGAGAGGTGCTGTTCTTTTCTCTCTTTCTGGAATGTTCTGACTCCAGGCACCCACTGGGCACCTTCGGCATTTGGTTCACTTCTTGCCCTTCTCGGCAGAGAGTCCTTCTCTAGCAAGTTCTACAGAAAATGCAAAGTCCATCCCTTCCCCCTTGCCGTGATGGATGGTTTCATGGCATTCATCCGTCCTGGATGTATTATAAATCCGATAATTATTTTGTCTCCTCTGACTAGGTTGGACTTTGTTTTGCTCATCCATGTATTTGCACCTCCGAGTACACAGCCTGGCACATAGCAACTGCTCAATAAATGCACTGACTTAGTCCACACTGGAAGTGACCAATAACTCAAAGTCAGAGATGTCTCCATGACTCTAAGCCTTGCCTATCACCAACAATCTGTGAGACAAAGAGTAATCATGACTCTGCCTTCTTGGTTTCAAAACTAGCGACCCTGGCTGGTGGGTAAAGATGCTTGTCAACAAGCCTGACAATCTGAGTTCAGTCCTCAGGACCCACATGAGAGAAGGTGAGAACAGACTCCTACAAGCTGTCCTCTGACCTCCACATGCACACCCTGGCATGTGCACGCACACACACAAAGACACACAAATAAACAAGGAAATGTAATTAAAATTTTAAAAGAAAACAGTTTTTAAATATCAATTGTGTAAAGCTTGGCCCTTCATCCGTTTCTGGATTCGCACATTAGATAAATTTTCTCTCTGTCACAAAAGCAGAGACTTGTGAACGAGCCTCGGTCCCCGGCCTCTCTTCCATTGTCCCCAGCAATATGCTCAAAGAAATGAGCATTCTGGTGAGGCCAACTGGGGCCGGGGTGGTCCTGGCCGTTTCTAATAACACTCCTGAATAAAACCGGGGATGCGCCTGACCTTGTGGACACGTGGGGAGAAAAGGGGTCGGTGTTTCTCAATACAAATCTCCTTCCTTGTTTCGCATCACGATGAACTGTAGGCTTGTGTATCCTCCAAGAAAGCCTGAGAAGGTATTTAAAAAGTGACGGAGACTGGCTTGGAAATCACCCTTATTCCACAAATCGCTGCCTCCCTGGAGTCTTCCTGATGCCGCCGCCCTCCCTTCACCTGACAAGCATTTGACTGGAGAGGCAAGCGTATAAATTCACCACCACCGTTAGCGGGCTGGATACTAAACAGACGTGTTTACGGGGGTCTGAATGATGTGGAAGATGGGTGGATCACGGGGCAGTTGTATTTAGAAGTTCAGCAATTGTTGGGTGGGATTCAGAGACAGCTGGGGGTGGGGGGTGGAGCTTGATGTTTGGGAGAGGACTTGATCCAGGAGTGATTGCAGGGGCAACTGGAGGGCAGGGAGAGCTCTGGGCCTAGGTTTGGGGGAGCCCCAGATTTGGAGCCCAGATCATCGGACAGTGGGATTCCCAGAAGACCATTTAACGTTCTGTTCTGTACTTGGAAGCTCTGCTCGCTCCTCAATCTCTCTCTGTCTCTGTCTCTCTCCATCTCTCTCTGTGTCTCTGTGTGCGTACATACACAGAGGTCATACATACATACATACATACATACATACATACATACATACATGCACAGAGGTCAGAAGTGGACAGATACCATATATCTTTCTCCATTGCTGACCATCTTACTCTTCTGAGACACCGTCTCTCATTCACTCAGGCTCATCATTCACCTTGACCGCCTAAAAAGTCCCGCGATCCTCTTATCTTCACCTTCCCAGCACTGGGATGACAGCCAGTGAGCTTCCAATCTCTTACATAAGGTCTGGAAGCTGAGCTCTGACTCTCACTCAGCCTTACTTGGCGACTACTTTATCTTCTGAGCCATCTCCCCAGGGCCCTCCAGTCCATTGTATTGTTCTCAGGATGCTCACAGCTCCAACCCACCAGCCTGGCCACATCCTTTCTGAGTCCCACTCTCATCTTTAGGTTTGGGTGAGGGTAGTCATCCCACATGCCTTTGTACTGAGAAACAGTCCATCCCGTGTGAAGGGTTTTGGACAGTTCCTGGGATGCAGTAAGTGTGCCAGGAATGTCAGCTCTGCCACCATTATCAGGTACTTCCCAGCCCCCTAGCCTGAACCCTGAACTCCTGTGCCCTTCTCTGAGCTCCAAAGCTGTCACTGTATTCTTGTTCCACTCCCAAAAAGCCTTCTGCAAGGGAAGTCTTTGCTGTAAGACTTGTCAGTGTAAGTCAAAGTCAACATGGAGATTGCTCCCTCAGCCTATGGCATTCATCCCTCAGAGTCTGCATCCTCTCTCTCTCTCTCTCTCTCTCTCTCTCTCTCTCTCTCTCTCTCTCTCTCTCCATCCCTCTCTTCCTCCCTCTGTTGTGCAGAACAATACAATCAGGGTAGAAAGTCCCTTCCCTGGGGGCACTGGCAACCTGACAGGCTCTGGTGGCAGCTTGCTTGTTTCTTCCTGGGCTCGCTAAGGGCTCACAGACGCCTCTCTGCTTCCATTACTCACTTCCCACAAGAGGGAGACTCCTCAGATACTGCAAATATTGTCATCTCTCCTTTTCTCCCAGCATCAGAATAAGCAGAGGAAGAGGGTGAGCAAGGTTTTCCTCCTTCCAGGTGGAGTTTAAATTAGCAAAACCTGCAAGCAACTCTGCCTCACATCCTAGGGGGAAAGGAAGAGTGAATTCATTGGCCAGATAATTAGACTGAACTCTTGGTTCCCGCAGCTGCAGTGGGACATGGGATACCTTAGAAAGAATTTGAATTCATCAACATGGCTACAGACTAGCAGGGAAACCAGTCAAGGCTATCCAGCTGGGGTTTAGCTACTTTCTACATTGCTATCATAAACCACCTCACAAATTCAGGGAGGGAGGGTTTGGTTTTGGTTCACTGTTTCAGGGGGATTTCAGTCCATCATGATGAGGAAGAGCTACGGCAGAGCTCACGGCAGCAGGAACATGTGATGAAGACTTCTCACATCTTGGTGGACCAGGAAGCACAGAAGATAAACCAGAAGCAGAAGTGGGTGTAGCCCTCAAAAGCCCGCTCCTAGTAACCTGATCCCACCAGCTAGGCCCCATCTCCTGAAGTCTCACAGTGTCCTGAAACAGCACCATCTACTGGGGACTGATTGTTCAAACACAAGAGCCTGTAAGGGACAGTTCACATATAATCTATAACAGTCAGCTTCTAAATTGCTGCAAGATCAGACAGGGCACTGGCTCCTGAGGGGGAGGGGCAGAAATGGTCAAAAGGGGGAGTTGGCTCGACAGCATCTTCTAGAAAGGACCAGAATGTTTAAATGGGAGGAGACAAGTATTGTTTCGTGTGTCACAACCTTTAAAATTTACATCTACACAGGAAATTTTTTTTTTACCAGAGAAGGGGTAGAAAAAGAGACAAGGTCATCCCACATTTATAAGTCTTTAAGAGATTTATTTTATTATTATTTGTATTTGTGTGTGTGAAAGAGCGAGAGAGAACACAACCGAGTATCCGCAAGATCCTCCACAGAGGCCAGAAGAGGATGTCAGATCCCTAGAGCCGGAGTGACAGACGGATGTGAGCTGCCTGACATGGGTACTGGGAACTGAACTCAGGTCCTCTGCAAGAGCAGCGAGCTCCCCTAACTGGAGCCGCCTCTCCCGCCTCACACTTTGTATTCAGACTCAAATCAGAACTCTCGCAGGAATGTGAATTCATGCAAAACCTGTAAAAACAACAAATTGGCCAAATGAGTCAAGAGCCTTAAAAATATCCAAAAAATTTTTACTGGCTGGAGTCAGAGCCTAAGAAAATCACTTCAAACACAGAAAAAAGAGGTTTGCTGTGGTGTTATTCATAGTGGAAAGAAATGGGAATATCCCATCTGCCCATTTGTAGGGGAAGAGTGAGAAAAACACAGAGGGACCTTCCTCAGGAACCATCTGGCAGCATGCCTGTGAGGAACGCTGTGGGGAGGCACATCATACGACTGGAAAACAGTCCTGCTAAGATTTATGTACACTGTGAATGTCATAGCTGTAGAGAACAGCGACAGTTTGAAATCTTGTGTACACAATACTTCCAACAATTGGCACCAAATAGTGAAGACTATGTTTGTTTCTTTTTAAACTTCTGCATTGGGGAGGCCCAAAAATGTGAGCCTATTTCCACATTGAGCAAAGGTCAGAGTGTTGGAACTTACTTCTCATTCTTCAAGGTTGTGTTTCTACCCCAAACAAAGGTCCCCCTAGATTTAGATCAGAGAGTTCTGCTCTCTCAGGGTTATTGTCAACACATATGCCTAATACCCAAACCTTGTATTTCAGGAATAGATAAATAGATATATTTATACTCCAAAAGTCTAAGAATTCAACTAAGTTCCAGTTCCCTTAAGGAGATAACACTGGATTCCACCAAGGGAGTGGTTTGCCTATAGAATGTTTTGGTCTGGGGTATTAGCGTGACTTCTTTTGTTCTAGCAACAGAATGTTTAACTATGAATACAGGCCATAACTTTCAATTGGTCTGTTCATTTCCTTGTATCATATTAATGCAGTGTTTTGTCTTACTCCTACCTTTCGAGGTCAGGGGTATTTAAAGCTATTGAAAATTAAATGTGGGCGAATTTCAGTACTCATTGGAATTCTCTCAGGATACTATTCTATGTTTCTCCATTTTATTATTTTCATTCACATCTTCATATTCTTTACTAATATTTTCTAAATCCTCATGCCTCTACCCTGGCAAGAGGGATCTTTGTCGAGGCTGTTCCCAGACACAGCATTTTAAACAATTTTAGTATTTTATTTTATATGTATGGGTGTTTTATCTGCATGTATGTCTGTGAATCATGCCTGGTGCCTTCAGAGGGCACAAGAGGGCATTGGGTCCCCTAAAACTGAAGTTACAGATGGTTGTGAACCTCCATGTAGGTGCTGGGAATTGAACCTGAGTCCTCTGGAAGAGCAGCCAGTGCTCTTAACCACTGAGTCATCTCTCCAGCCCTCTTCTGTGTTTTTAAAGACTTTGATAATGATATAGTTTACTTTTTTAAAAAACATAATTTCTTTATTGATTCTTTGGGAATTTCACATCATGAACCCCAATTCCACTCATCTCCCAGTCCCCCCATATCTGCCCCTCACCCTTGTAGCATCCCCAAAAGAGAAAAATTTTAAAAATTAAAAACAAAACAAACAAACCCTCTTCGCTCCTCTACCCTTCCTGCCTCTTCAACACCTCTTCATTCATCTTAGTGGCACCAGGAGGGGCATCAGCCTTACTTACACATGATTCATTGCTCTGGTTCCAGGCCTCTGATTCCTGGTCCATTATCATCACTGGGCCCTCACCAAAACTCTGAATATCCTGTGGCCTCCCGGAGTCATGGAGATCCTGCGGGTATCATTCCACAGGGCCAGTTCTTTCACACGCTCCAGCAGGACACAGATGGGGTAGATGTTAGGGTGGGCCAACCCAAGGCCCTGGATGTGGGCCTGCGTGACTGCTGAGCTGGTCAGTCCACTAGGGCTGCCATACTCAGACGAGGGGCAGAGCCAGCTCTTCTCCGCCTATGCCATCATTGCCAGTTCTCCCATGCCTGTGGGGAGAGGTGGGGTCATCTCCCCCCAGTGTTGGAGGTGAGAGTGAGGTGGGGAGGTGTGCACAGCTCTCGGGCTGTGTACAGTGAAGGGGGTGGGGTGGGGCTCTTCACAGCCCTTCTTCAGTGTCTAGTGAAAGTCAGGGCCAGGAAAGGGTGGGGTGGCTCAGCACAGGGTTCAGTATGGCCCTCTGGTTTCATCACTACTGGTTCCTATGGCCTCCTGGAATAACCTGGGCCACAGACATCAGCACAGACCCTAGCTGCAGCAGGACCACAGACATGACTCAGCAGCAGCTCGCCCGGAAAACACCATGGCTCTGGGTGGCAGCACAGGCCACTCAGATCAGCATGGCTCTGGCAGTGGTACAGCCCCCAGGCTTCCATGTGACCTTTGGTGGCAACACAGGCAAAGAATGTCACCCCAGACCCTGGCTGCAGTAGGACCATGGGCCCTGATGTCACCATGGCCCCCAGTGGCAAGCAGGTCACCCACATCAGCCTACCCCTCACCACCTTCACGTATTCATTCCGCCTCTCTCCACATCACACGAACCATTCTGCTTCTCTCTGTCTCCCATTTCCTCCCATATATTTGCTCATCATAATGGCATCCACCTGTCGCTCCAGCCCAGGCCTTGGGGACCCAGGCTGGCCTGTGGGTGGCTTCCATCTGCCTGAGCAGAATGGCATCAGGTGGGCTGTGGATGTCTTCCCACTAGCCCAGGCCTTCAGGACCCAGCCTGGCTTGTGGGTGGCCAGCACCCGCCTGAGCCAAATCAAAACGTTTCACTTTTAACATGGAAAAAATAACTGTAGGCCTTCAAAGTAGAACATCCATCAAGAGATGTTGCTTTAATATCGAAACGAAAAGCTTTACATGGGATTATTCTCCTAATTCTTTCCCTTACTGTATAAAAGTCTGTGGAAGTTCAAATTCAGCCACTCCAAGTATATTAACACACCTTTGCCCTCTCGAAATGCCCACGCTGCCTTAGCTTTCAAATGCAAGCAGGGAGGCTGTCCAGTCGGGCAGAAACAGTTACCATCTACGTAGCTAAATATAGCTACTGCTTACACAGGAAGCCGGGGAGGAACTTAAGATAAAAATCTTCTGCTGGGTGACCTGATTCACCTAAGACACTGGGTGCTCATCACACTTGGTCCTGGGCAGTCTCACAGACGGTCTGACTGCCGCTCTTCCAGCCCAGAAGCCTGTAGATGGATGGGGAAGGATCACAGAGCAAAATCATAAGGGAGTGGGGGGCAGGGTAAGAAACCAGGCTGACTCCCAACCCGCCCTCTGTGACAACAGCTCAGAAGTGCTCACCCAGCAAACCCTGTAGAAAGGAGAAATCTAGTCAGAAGGGAACCAGTATCTTGAAGATAAGGGGATTCTTCTGTTAGGTCTGGCTAGGCAGGTGTGAGGCAGGAAGTCTCCAGAGACGCTTGCCTGAGCTCCTACTCTGACTTCCGGCAGAATGGCAAGTCTCCCTGGAGCCAGGCACGAGGCAGCTCCAGAGGGTCCACTGTGGTTCAAAGCTTGCCAGTCTGTGAGCCTTAACTCTTAATTATGGCTGTTCTTAGGAGACTGCAAGGGAGCTGGGAATGAGGCTCAGTTGGTAGATTGCTTGCCCAGGATGCATGAAACCCTGGGTTCAACCTCCTGCATGAATAAACCAGGGACAGTAGCCCAACTCCAATCCCCACACTCAGGAGGTGGAGACAGAGGGTCAGAAGTTCAAGATCATCCTCAGCTACATGACAAGTTTGAAGCCAGCCTTGTGTACACAAGACTGTCTGAAAAAAAAAATACAAATGAAAGAAAGTTACTTAAAGAGAGCCTTCAGGAGCTGGGTGTGGTGGCACATGCTTTTCATCAGGGGGCAGAAGCAGGTGGATCTCTGAGTTTGAGGCCAGTCTGGTCTACAAAGCAAGTTCCAGGACAGTCAAGGCTACACAGAGAAACCCTGTCTCAAAAATCCAAAAAGAAAAAAAAAAAGAAAGAAAGAGAAGAAAGAAAGAAAAGAGCCTTCAAGGAACTGATGACTTCTTTAGGAAACAAATGGGAGGGGACATTCTCAAGAATACTGATGTTTTTTTAGAGACAAAAAACATCCCTGGGGTTTGATAGTCTCCAAGGGACTTCCTGGAAGGTTCTGGGTCTTTGAACCAACTGTCTTATTTCCCCTGCCCTTATTTGTTTGACCAATCAGAGATGGGTTCCTTGTTACTGTTATTTCTTCTGGTTACTGTTACTGTTTTACTTCTGGTTTTTTTTTCTTCTTCTTCTTTGTTTTCCGGACAGGGTCTCTCTGTTGGAATTAGCTCTTGTAGACCAGGCTGGCCTCAAATCCACAGAGCTTCGCCTGTCTCTGCCTCCCACTGCCCTACTGTTTTACTTCTATGAGACAGTTTAAAGTGGTTTGAAACTAAATGTCCCTTACAGGCTCAGCTATTTGAACATTTGGTCCCCGCTTGGTGGTGCTGTTTGGGGAGGTGTAGGAGGTGTGGCCTAGCTGGCGGAAGTGGTCACTAGGGGAGGACTTTGAGAGTATAAAGCCTCAAGCTGCTTCCCCTTGGCTCTCTCTACTTCCTGGTTGAGCTTTCAGCTTCCTGCCCCTGTTGCCCAGTCTGCGCTGCCGGCTGTGCCTCCCAGCCATGATGGATCCTTTCCTTCCGAGAACCGTAAGCCCAAATAATGCCTTTCTTCTTTAAGTTCCTTGGTCATGCTGTTTTATCACAGCAGAAGAGTAACTGATGAGCCATATTTCTCTATGAATCCCTGACTGACCAAGAACTTGCTATATATCCACCTGTCTTTGCCTCCCATGTGCTGCCAGACCCAGTGGGACTAATGTTTTATGGGGAAACATTGCAGAGGATAATAAACCCAGGCGTCCTTCTTCAAGGTTTCCAATAATTCTGATAATTACCAACACATAGTTGATCATCGCCTACTTCCCCACCAATTATTCACAAGCCAATCTCAAGCACTGCGTCCTTCCATCCCTTCCAAGTTCACAGGCACACCCATACACACAGACCAAAAGTAAATAAATAAGTGTAATTTTAAAATATATAAACCTGCCAGACGTGATAATGCCTGCCTTTAATCTTAGCACTTGAGAGGCAGAGGTAGATGGAACTCTGCATTCAAGGCCAGCCTGATTTACACAGGGAGTTAGCTCCAAGGCAGCCAGACCCTGCCTGCCTCCCTCCCTCCCTCTCCATCCCTCTCCCCTGCCCCGTGTGTGTGTGTGTGTGTGTGTGTGTGTGTGTGTGTGTGTGTGTGTGTTAGCATCTAGCTTTGAGGATGAAGTAGAACTGGGAACTGAATCTAGGGCCTTGTGCAAACTACCAAAGTGCCCTAAACAAGCTATACCCCTAGTGTTAAAGTCTTTTACAAACATCACAAGACTACCATGTGTCTTTTTTTTAACATCTCTTTTATTTATATGAATGTTTTGCCTGCATGGATGTCTAGGCACCATGTGTGTACCTGGTGCCTACAGAGGTTAGAAGAAATCTTTGGATCCCCTGGAACCGGAATTCTGGATGGTTCTGAGCTGCCATGTGGGTGCTGGGAACTGAATCTTGGTCCTCTGTGAGATCAACAAGTGTACTTGTAGTAGAAGGAGTGGCAGCCTGGCTCCCGGCCGCCTAGCTAGCTTATTCCCTGAAATAACAACACACAAATTGTATTCATTTAAACATTGCCTGGCCCATTAGTTCTAGCCTCTTACTGGCTAACTCTTACATATTTGTTTAACCCATCTCCATTAATGTGTATCACCACTTGACTGTGGCTTACTGGCATGAGTCTAACCAGTGTCCATCTCAGAGAGGAGAGGCATGGCATCTGCCACATTGCCTTCTTCCTCCCAGAATTCTGTTCTGTCTACCACGCCCCTCTAAGGGCTGCCCTATCAAAAGGCCAAGGCAGTTTTCTTTATTAAACCAATGAACGCAACACATAGAAAGAAGACCCTCCTACACCAGTACTTAACCAACGAGCCATCTATCCAACCCAAGTCTCCCCTATTGAAGCAAAATAAAATTAGTTCTGGAAAATCCACACATATTCAGGCAGGCTCTGCCTTTTCTTGAGACAGGCCCCAGTGTATTCATTTGAATCAAGACTCAATGAGTTCCTAAGACAAAGAGATGAATCCTGAAACTCTGAGATGAAAATTTAGGGCTGGTGACAGTGTAAGCAATCCTACCAGGTGCCAGTCACTGAAGCCAAGCAATTGTTCAGCCGCTCACACATAGATATTGTCAGGTGTCTCCCATATGCCAGGCCTGGGATAATGACATGCTCATCAACTACCCTGTTCAACCAACTTACATCTGCCTAAGTGCGTCACCATCTCACATCTCCAGCACCCTTCTGATGGCTAACCTTATGTGGCTGAGAGCAGTTTGTTTACCATATTTGGCATCTGTGGCGATGTCACTAAAATCCCTTTATACTCTGGCTCCCTTTCGCCAGCTGGGCATGCCTGGCACCTCTGTGTATTCCCCAGCAGCTTCTGGGATGGTTTTCAGAGCTCAGCCCCTGGGCGGCGAAGCTGCTTTCCTCTGGGAATATTACCTTTCCCTTGAGCAACTAGAAACAGGCCAAGGCGAATCGGAGATTAGAAAAAGTCCAGCTCCTTGGCAGGACTCAGGGTTGTGAACTCGAGGTGTCTCTCATCTGTAGCTCTCCAGAGGTGGTGCTGTCTGGGATAAGAAGCAGGCTTCCCTCCCTGTCTTACTCTGTTTCTCTGTCCTGCAGATCCATTGCCCCAAATCGCCTGAGCTGAATTCGCCTGTCCAGGTTCGGGGTCTTGTTATGCCACCCTGGAACTAACTGGATAGCTTAGGCTGGCCTGTAACTCACTGTGTAGCTCAGGGTGGCCTTCAACTCACTATGTAGCTCAGGCTGGCCTTCAGCTTGTGATGACCCTCATCCCTCTGCCTCCAGAGTGCTGGAATCACAGGTTCTGCCATGGCTTGGGATGTTTTGGCAGACCTCAACTTTAATACAAAATCTGTATGCTACCTTCAGTGTCACTAAGAATACAATCTCTCTAGTGACCACCCACACTTTTATCCTGTCTTCAACTTTATAATCCTCCCAAACCAGGATGCTGAACTTCAAAACAACCTCACATCGGAACATCCACTCTTGCACTTAACGAATCATAAGGGTTTTTATTCACTTTACAAAAGAATTCGCAATGGGGTTCTTCGCACAGAGAGCCCCACTTGAGTGTTTAAAATAAAATTACAAGATTTTACAAAAAAAAATCGACCTAAAGCAAATTTCCAGAAATAACATATCCCATAAAAAGCAGGAGCCTGAGTACCCGACCCAATAATTGAGACTTTCAAACTCTCCTTATGAAAGGCTTTCTCCTGAGGCCCCCTGCTAAGTCTCCTACTCTTTTTCTCTCCAGCCCCCTCGGCCATACCCTGAAGGGAGTTGCCATGGTGACCGTGGGACTGTGACCTCCAGAGTAGCTGGGGCTCAGAAGAAAGGATTTCCCCAGTGTGTCTGAGAAGTGGAAAGCTGAGAGAAAGAACACTGGGTATTCTCTTTCCCCAGTAACAGGCAGATGTTTTTCTCGCTATGGAGACTGGGGAAAAGGCTCACACGCTTGCTGAATGTCCTGGAGCTGACGGGGCTCACCCTGCTACCCATGGGCAAAGATGCTAACTAACAACATGGGTTCAGACAAAGCGTGCACCAGAGGGAAGGCATCCTGGGAAGGCGGGCTGCTGCCGAATGACTCTTAATTAATTTATTATGAGAGGCCATGGGAATGAAAGAAGGGTCACTCCATATGTAAATGACTCTGTCTTTAATCCCAGGATCTGAACCCATTTAACCAAGGAAATGAAAGCCATGTCACTTTTGTTTAATTAGCTCAAATGAGAGCCAAACAGGCTTGAGTGCGGGAACCTGCATTGGAACTCGCTCGTTCCCACCTACTTAGCACAAAGACCACGGCGACCTCTGTCCTGCTCCTTTCTCCTTAAGTTATTAATATTCGTAATGACAGGTGTAGTACATGGTCATTATAACCAGTCAAAGAATGCAGCATTTTTTAACCTTTATGCATGTGTGTGTGTGAGCAGGCGTGCATGTATCCCCATGCAAGGTTTAGACATTCCAGGATTACAGATGTGCACTGTTGTGTCTGATTTCACATGCATTCGAGGGTTCCAAACTCAGGTCCTTAAGCCTGTATATCGAGTGTGTTACACACTGAACCATCTCCCCAGCCCAATACAGGGGTTTTTGTTGGTTGGTTGGTTGTTTTGAGACAGGGTCTCACTAGGTAGCTCTAGTTGGGATGGAACTCCCTACGTAGACCAAACTGTCATTGAACTCAAAGAAAGCCTCCTGTTTTGCCACCTGAGGGCTGGGATCAAAATTTTATGCCGCCATGTTCAGCAAGGGTATATTTTTCGATGACTGGGTGGTTTTTTTCAACTGTGTGTGTGTGTGTGTGTGTGTGTGTGTGTGTGTAGAGTATGCCTGAGCATGCATTTGGAAATCAGAGAACAATTCATGGGAGCTAGTTTTCCCTTACTACCGTAAGGGCTGAAGGATTAAACGCAGGTTGTCAGGCGCGGCAGCAAGCACCCCTCCCAGCCATCTCACTAGCTCTCGGTCAGAACTTTTCAAGTTTACGTCTCCTATTGCACCAGTCCAGGTCATTCTCGCTGGCCCTGTGAACATCTGGAGTCTACAGCCTTCCAGATTGTTATTGTGTTGTGCTATGTTGAAATAGGCTCAAACTCTAAAGCAAGGCGGTGGTGGTGCACACCTGTAATCCCAGCGCTTGGGAGGCAGAGGAAGGCAGATCTGTGAGTTTGAAGCCAGCCTGGTCTTCAGAGTGAGTTTCAGGACAGCCAGGGTTACACAGAGAAACCTTGCCTGAAAACCTGAAAAAAAAGAAGAAGAAGAAGAAGAAGAAGGAGGAGGAGGAGGAGGAGGAAAGGAAGGAAGGAAGGAAGGAAGGAAGGAAGGAAGGAAGGAAGGAAGGAAGGAAGGAAGGAAGGAAGGAAAGAGAAAAAGAAAAGAAAGAAAAAGAAAAAGAATCATACTCTGTAGCCCAAGATAGCAACCTCTCTTCCTGGTCTTCCTTTGAGATTCCTAACTGATAAGCAGCCATCCCTTGTACAGGTTCCCCCACCCTTCTCAAATCCTGTCGTACTCCACCTTTTGTTTTTGTTACATGACATCATGCCATGGTGTCTTGGGGATTCCGCCACATCAGCAGAACCCTAACTTACCCGTCAGTGCCTCCATAGCAGCCTATGGTGTGTATGTACTGTAATTCATCCACAGCCTCCTTTCTGAAGTGAGTGCTCCCTGTGACCGTTTTGTGGCAGGGATTTAAGGACACTTGTGATTCCCTCATGTTGGCAGGCTCCAGCCATGTCAAAGACTGCACCTAAGTCACTCCTTGCTGAACGGCTTCCAAGAACTGCTGTTGCCAAGGGTCCCCTTCAAAGTTGGTGGCTTCCAAGATCCCTTTGTCTGAGTTGGGGGTTCATGCTAACATTCCCACAGGATCTGCCTCCACTGGCACCAACACACATATGCACCTAGCCACACACACATACATACATACAATTTTTAAACTGAAAATAATAGATCTGCTTTTTTTAAAAGCTCATATTTAATTTAGTTGTCACTTTGAGACTGCTTCCCCAGCTGTATGAGCCCTCCCCAGCTGCATGAGCCCTCCCCAGCTGCATGAGCCCTCCCCAGCTGCGTGAGCCCTCCCCAGCTGCATGAGCTCTCCCCAGCTGCGTGAGCCCTCCCCAGCTGCATGAGCTCTCCCCAGCTGCGTGAGCCCTCCCCAGCTGCATGGGCCCTCCCCAGCTGCATGAGCCCCCCCCCGTTGCGTGAGCTCCTCCAGCTGCATGAGCCCTCCCTAGCTGCATGAGCTCCTCCAGCTGTGTGAGCCCTCCCCAGCTGCATGAGCTCCTCCAGCTGTGTGAGCCCTCCCCAGCTGCATGAGCCCCACCCCCAGTTGTGTGATCCCCCCAGCTGTGTGAGCCCTCCCCAGGTGCGTGAGCCCCCCAGCTGCGTGAGCCCTCCCCAGCTGTATGAGCCCTCCCCAGCTGCGTGAGCCCCCCCCAGCTGCGTGAGCCCTCCCCAGCTGCGTGAGCCCTCCCCAGCTGCGTGAGCCCTCCCCAGTTGCATGAGCCCCCCCCAATTGTGTGATCCCTCCAGCTTTATGAGCCCTCCCCAGGTGCATGAGCCCCCCCCAGCTGCGTGAGCCCTCCCCAGCTGCGTGAGCCCTCCCCAGTTGCGTGATCCCCCCAGCGTGAGCCCCCCTAGCTGCGTGAGCCCTCCCCAGCTGCGTGAGCCCTCCCCAGCTGCGTGAGCCCCCCCCAGTTGTGTGATTTCCCCCAGCTGTGTGAGCCCTCCCCAGCTGTATGAGCCCTCCCCAGGTGCGTGAGCACCCCCAACTGCATGAGCCCCCCCAGCTGCGTGAGCCCTCTCCAGCTGCATGAGCCCTCCCCAGGTGCATGAGCCCCCCCCAGCTGCAGTGAGCAGTTGGTAAGAGTCCTGTTTACTCGCTGCTCAACACTGTGTGTTATCTGTCTTCTGTCTTTATTCTTTCCCTATCTGATAAGTGAGATGCGTGTTAATTGTTGTTTTGTTTTCTGTTTCCCTGGCTGCGTGTCTCTCACACACTTATTGGCCACTTGTATCCACTCATCTGTAAAATGCGTTTCCATGTCTTCTGTCTGTCTCTTTAAAGCTTTTGCTTTGCACGTTACATATTAGGGACACGCTGCCTTGTCTGTCAAGCGGATTGCTGTTAGTCTTTTGTCTAAGCGAGGCTTGATCATTTTTGTCCCTTCCCTGTCAGTGTGACTGGTGGATGTCAGTTCTGACTATTATTTTTTCCAACTGAATGGGCAAAGATGTCCAACTGGGAAACGCGGGTGGTCACTTAGGAACAGGGAGGAGGCTCAGATGACAAGAGCACTGGGTTTGTGCTTCCAAAGCAGACTGTGAAAGCCAACATGGGCCGTGATTTGCACCTGTGACACCTCCCCCTCCTTCAAGGAAGAACACTTAGCCCAAGATCTGCTCCCCTAACACGTTGTGTGTAACTCGATTAATAAAAACCCAGAGACAGATATCGGGGTTCAACCTGAAGGTGGGAAAAGCAAAACAGTGAGCCACTGGCTCTGACCTCTACCTCAGTTCAGAATGGTGATTCTGCCTCCAGGAATCCTCTCTAGTGCTGGGATTAAAGGTGTGTGTCACCACTGCCTGCTCTGTAAGACTGACCAGTGGGGCTGTTTTACTCTCTGGTCTTCAGGCAAGCTTTATTTATTCAAATACAAATGAAATATCACTGCACTTTTGTGCCGCACATTTTTATAAAAATTTGTTCTATTTTTAAGTGTGTGTATGTGTCTGCATTATGGGTGTAGATGACCACAAAGGCCAGAAGCGGGCGTTGGAGCCCCTGGAGCTGGAGTTACAGGCAGCTGTGCACTGCCGGGCCGCCTCTCTACCCTGTACAGTATATTTTTATTGACATAAACTTCAGTGATACTGTGATAGACATGGTGGAGGTGACAGAGTTAGAGGCCACAGTGCTTGACTTCAGAGCTATTAAAAACTAGCTATGGCATAGGAGCGCGCTAAGACTGAGCCTGGAGCCCGTGAAAGCAGCGGCACTTAAGTAGAAGCCCGTGTTCTGCACATCCAGGCCTGGGTGTGTAGAGTCCCGGGAATAGTCACAGACGATGTAGCAACCTGGATCTTGGAGGGTAGAGGTGATTTGCATAGAAATTAAGAAAAAAGAGAAAAGACAACTCAGGGGGACTGAGGAAGGGCATAGAGAAACACGGAACAGTAGATAAAATGACCAGAGCGGACAGAGGCTTTGTGTTGGGACAGGGAGCAAAGCCGAGTGGAACAGCCTCTGGCTTCTAGTATAAAACTTCCGGGTCAGTCGGGCGGTGGTGGCGCACACCTTTAATCCAATTGGGAGGCAGGGGCAGGAGGATCTTTGTGAGTTCGAGGCCAGCCTGGTCTACAAGAGCTAGTTCCAGGACAGGCTCCAAAGCTACAGAGAAACCCTGTCTCGAAAAAAAAAAAAAAAACAACAACAACAACAAATGCTAGAAACTGGAAAAGTCAAAGAAACTGATTCTCTCTTAGAACATTCAGAAGAAACACAGGCCTGTCAACAAAACTGTTAAGATAATACATGTATGTTGTTCAAACAATTTTGTTTGGTGGTGCTTGCGGATAGGAATCCAAGATGCCGTGTGCATGCATGTTAGGCAAGCGCTCTACCACCGAGCTCCGCCGCCACCTTGAAGGTGGGTTGTATACCAGGGCAGTTGGATGGTAACTTGGAGGGACTTCTAAGTTCATAGGCCACAGATGTATTTACCGCCACATGAAACCTGGTTCGTTACTGAAGCGCTCAATCCACGCTAATTTAACAAAATTACGTAGTCTCAACAACCCCGCCAGCGAACAAAAACCGAAAGTCCAGCATCAGCCCTGTGTTTGCAGTCTGGTGTTCGCGCTGCTCTGTTCTTTACAGCCTTTACTCTCGCCGTATAAATAAAGCCAGGGGACGAGCCTCCTCCTGCGCGTGAAGCATTCTGCTTATGCAAGTGGGATTCGGGGGTCAAGGATGATGCTCGCTTTTTTACGGTTCTTCACTCACTTAGCCAACTTACTTCGCACAGAGCCGGCCAGAACCTATTTAATATGCTCCCTCGTGATGCGTGCCAGCTAGCCTCGCCCCCTGGCATGACCGGGCCCACGGAGGCCCTCGTGCACTGCCCCTCCCTGAGCCCCGAATGTGTTCCCGCTCCGTATAAACTCTTAAAGTTCTAACCCTCAGACTTGGGGGAGGCCTCTCTCAAGGAGTGGAGGTCCTGAGCACCGCCCTGGTGGGGAAGAACTTCAAGGCTGCGAGGAAGATTCCTTAGAGAGAATGCTGGTGGGAGGGAGGAACCTGACACACCCCTAGTTAATTTCCTCAGTACCTGCCGTAAGGGATTTTTTTTTAAGAGTTGCAAGAGATGGTCCACCTGTCTTGAGGAAGGTAGTAATTTTCCAGTTTTCCTAAATAGCCTGGGAATGGCTCTGAGTGACCCAGAGGGAAAAGCTGGTTTATTTAAAGAACTGACTTTCCCCGCTTTTCTCTGCAGCTGTAGTTTCTTTTTGTTTGTTTCTTTCTTTTTTGAGTTGGAGTTTGGGTTTCTTGTTTGTTTGGGGCTTTTGTTTTTAATGAGTCCCCTGTTGACTGGGCTAATAAGAGCATTCCAGAAGTGAGAACAAGATGGCTGATTATTTTTTTCACCTGCTTCTAATCCACAGAGAAGAAACCAACCTAAGGCTTCACTCTCCCTGAGGACTGTCTTCCTAATTTCAGGGAAAAACAAAACATCCGCCTGATAACTTGGCTCCCCTCTTCGTGTCTCAGGAGCCTCTCTGTGCTTGGGTAGTGGGAGACAGTGCCCAGGAACAGAGAGGCAGGTCAGGGGGAGTGGGGCCAACAGGGTCTGGAAGCAAAGGCTTCGGGAGATTGGCCATCACTGCACCAGGATCTACCTATCATACGTGAACTCCAATGACCTTCCCCTGGCTTCCACCCCTTCCCAACTTGGCGAGACCACACAAAACAGAGCTGATGAACTGGGCACGGAACATCCCTGGAGAGTCAGGGACTCAGGCAGGTCTGTCTCTCACCAGGTTTTGTGGCTTGTGTCTGATCAGAAGAATGCGGAAGTTTCTGGAATTCAGAGAGCTTTACCTATTCTTGACCCTAGCCTCACACTCCCCTTGTGACTTGGATTTGGCTTTGAAGGCCTCAAGTTTTCTCTCTGGGAAATGCCCAAATACTCTAGCCCCCCCCCCCCACCGGGAGTGAGCACGGGGCATGCCGAAGGAAAACAGAACAAGCGGTATTATAAACTACCCGTGACGTGGCTGCCAAAACAGAGTGGAACATGACCCAGTCAGCCTGGACCCTTCCTGAGTCGGAGAAGGGCTTCCTTCCCCTGCCTCCCACCCACACCCTGACAGGGCCCCCACGGGCCTCCTGCCTCCCTGGGAGGCCCCAGGCGACTTCACAGCCCATGAATTTCCTTTGGCACTTTGAGACTCCCCCACCTCCCCCAGGAGGATTCATGAGACCACAGCAGGAAATGAAGAACATATTTTTAAATCAGAGGGGAAGCAGTGTCTTTGTGTCAGCTAAGTGGCCTGAATCCAGGGCTGGGAGACTGTGGTGCGCTTCTCCTTGCAGACAGCAGGTGCTCTTGGAGATGTGGTTATGGCAACAAAATAAATGATGGATAATTGCTTTTGTGACAACTTGCCAATTAAATTAGACTCAGCAGAATAACATAATGACAATTTGTTATGCTCCGGTGGGCACTAACATACCAATCATAATTAAATGCTATGACTGAAATAGAATAGGGCTCAGCGCAGGAATATATAACCCCAATTCCCTCTCCGTGAAACATTATAGGTTGAGGCTTGATTTTAATTTCGGGAAGATAATGGCATTAGTGCATATCTGAGTGGGTTTGTGGAGAGGCCTGTGGTGAGAGGAGCCGGGTCTGAGTGAAGGCTGGCCCAGGGGAACGTCCTGGGGGCTGAACTGCTAGGTGGGGAGGAAGTGTTAGGTGCCTGTGGTGAGGACAGAGCTTGCCGGCTATGCCTGGTCCTGCCCACAGCGCTTGGGAGGCAGGCGGAGAAGAAAGCCATCGCCACCGCCTCCGGAGTAACTGGGCCTACACTCTAGAATGGTCTCTCTGGATGGTCTCACATCCTAGTTAAGAGGAACTTAAAGTCAGTACCAAGGCACAGGAAGCATGGAAGAAGAGGGGGTGGGGTGTAAGACCTGGGATGGGAGAGGAGGTGCTAGGTACCTTCTGGGTAAAACATGGCTGCTGTACACACGAATTCACAGCAGCACAAGACCAAACCAGTCATGTTCCAGCCTGGATCAAGGGGGGCTCCCAAGGCCGCATCAATGCTGAGGGCCTATTGGTAGAGGAGCAGGAAGTCTGCTATGACATCGTGCCTTCTAGCTATGACAGGGAAGCAACATCCGTGAAACCTCAGCAACATGGCTGCCTAAACACGGTCTAAGCAATTCCAACACAACGGACATCCTGACATAGATGGGGGAAATCTCACGGGGCTCCACCCCTAGATGAAGAGCTACAAGCAATTGACAACCACTGAGAGAGTGAGAATTAGCCTTCCCCAGGGACAAGCCCCCTGACTGATTATCCGATACCCAGTGGTCAGCTCTAAAAACACATATGTATGTGTAACAACACCGGTTAGAGACGAGAAGGCTATGAGCTTGGGGAAGGTCGGGGAGAAAAGAATGAAAGAAGAAATTGTGTAAGTACATTGAAGGTTTGTTTGCTTGTTTGTTTGAGACAGGGTTTCTCTGTGTAGCCCTGGTTGTCCTGGAACTAGCTCTGTAGACCAGGCTGGCCTCCAACTCACAGAGGTCCTCTGCCTCCCGACTGCTGGGATTACGGGCGTGCACTGCCGCCACCACCTGCAATACTTAATATTTTAAAAAATGCAAAAAGAAGTTTACTGGAGAGATGACTCAGGTTGGGAGAACTTGATGAGAATCCAGGTTCCGTTTCCAGCTCACAACCGTCTGTTATTCCAGTTCTAGAGGATCTGACGTCCTCTCCTGACCTCCTCCTCAGACACCAGACACACATGTGGTGCACATATATACACACAGGCAGAATACTACACACATAAAGGTAAATAAATATTTTTAAATATGTGTTTTTTAATGAAGTGGAAATATAGGAAGACACCTAACAACAACCCCGGGCCTTTGCACATACCTAAATACATGCATATCACACATACATATACATAAAAACATATCATACATCATACACACATATCACACATCCACATCCACACGTATCTCACACACACATATCTATTCAAATCATATCCACACACATCTTACACACACACAAATCCACACACATCTCACACACATATCCATACATATCACACATCCACATTCACACATACCTCACAAACATCCATACATACTCACATACACATATCTCACACACACCCATACACAACACATCCACATATATCACATAACACACATCTACATATATCACACAGATCTACACATATCTCACACACATATACACACATATCACATGCACATTACGCACACATATCACTTATACACACACCCATGCACACCTATCACACAACACACATCTATATATATCACACACACATATCTCACACACACACACACATACACACACATCCACACATATCACATACACATTGACATCGCATGTGCACACACACAAACACACCTCCAGTGTTGGATTTGGGGCTGGAAAGATAGCCCAGGATAAAGAACATTTGCTGCTCTTGCAGAAGACTAGAGGTCAAATCTTAGTAACCACATCTGGCTGTTCCTGTAACTCTGGCTTCAGGTGATCCAAGCCCTCTTCTGGCCTCTGCCGGTACCTGCACTCCCATGCACATGCCGACACACAGATATATGTAAATCAAAATAAATCTTTTTAAAATTGAATCCTGCCAAATACACAAGCCTTTTCATTAGTATTATAAGTATCGAGTACTAACAGTATCTAATTTTTTTTCAATTTTGGGTTTGTTTTGTTAGGGGGGTGTTTGTTTGAGTTGTTGTTGTTGTTGTTTTGGGGGAGTTGGGGTTTTTTTTGAGACAGGGTTTCTCTGCATAACAGCCCCGTCTTGGAACTCACTTTGTAAACAGGGCTAACATTGAACTCACAGAGATCCAACTGCCTCTGTCACTCAAGTGCTTGAGACTGAAGGTGTACACTACCATGCCCAGCAGTTTCTTTGGTTTTTGAGACAGAATTTCTCTGTATGTAGCTCTGGCTGTCCTGGAACTCACTCTGTAGACCAGGCTGGTCTCGAACTCACAGAGATCCACCTGTTTCTGCCTCTTGAGTGCTGGGATTAAAGGCATGCATTACCACCACCCAGTTAAAGCAAATTAATTGTTCAAAACTCTTTTTCACAATGAAATAATTTTCGCTGGGGTTCACCACAACATGAGGCACTGTATTAAAGATCTGCAGTGTTAGAAAGGTTGACAGCCGCTCCCTCTTTTAGACCCTCATCTGTACTCCCTGGCCTGTCTACTCCTACACCTGAATCATGCTGTTTGGTAACTGTTGCTGTATGCTACTTGCTTTGTTTTGGGCACAGTGTCTCCTGATGTAACCTGGACTAGCCCAGCACTAGCCTGGTCATCCAAGGTGGTCTTACACTTGCAATGAGTGGCTGCTTCCTCTGTCACCTGGATTGACATGACAGCATCTGCCACTGGCTGGAATACACTCAATAGGTAGCAAAGAATATCACATATTTGATTTCAAAAATTTGACTGGCAGTTCTCATACATTTACCTTCTTATTGAATTTTATTATGAAGTTATTAAGTTAAAAATAAAAATTAGGGGCTGGAGAGATGGCTCAGAGGTTAAGAGCACTGACTGTTCTTCCAGAGGTCCTGAGTTCAATTCCCAGTAATCATATGGTGGCTCACAACCACCTGTATTTAGCTCTGGTGCCCTCTTCTGGTGTGCAGCATACATGCAGACAGAATACTGTCTACATAATTCATAAAAAAAAAAAATCCTGGGGCTGGAGAGATGGCTCAGAGGTTAAGAGCACTGGCTGTTCTTCCAGAGGTCTTGAGTTCAATTCCCAGCAACCACAGGGTGGCTCACAACCATCTGTAATGAGATCTGGCGCCCTCTTCTGGTGTGCAGGCATACCACACCATATTATGTTGTATACATAATAAATTTTTTTAAAAAAATAAAGATAAAAATTAGGCTGGGTGGTGGTGGTGGTGGTGGTGCACGCCTTTAATTCAGAACTCTGGAGGCAGAGGCAGGTGGATCTCTGAGTTCAAAGCCAGCTTGGTTTATGGAGTGAGTTCTACAACAACCAGAGCTACACAGAAAAACCCTGTCTCTAAAGAAAGAAAGCAAGAAAGCAAGAAAGCAAGAAAGCAAGAAAGCAAGAAAGCAAGAAAGCAAGAAAGCAAGAAAGCAAGAAAGCAAGAAAGCAAGAAAGCAAGAAAGAAATCGATTAGAATTATTTAAAATTTGAAATTTAAAACATTGGAACTGGGTATGGCAGCACCCAGATGCAATCCGGCACTTGAGACTGACTCTAGGCTAGAAAGATTGTGAGCATCATCACCTAGGCTACATAGCACGGCTCTGAAAGGATAAATAAGTAAAATAATCCCAAAAGTCAGGAGGTAGAGGCAGAAGCATATAGATCTCTGTGAGTTCAAGGCCAGCCCAGGCTACATACTAAAATCCTGTCTCAGTATCAATAAATATTAAAAACCGAGTCTAGGGAATATAACTCAGAGGTAGGGCCTTCATCTAACAAGTCCTGTTTTGGTTTCCCACTGAATAAATAAAATAAAATAAAACAGACAGTGTATTAGGACGACTAGGATTGTTTTAATTGTAAGCATTAACTCAGAAAGGATAGGTTAAGATTGTGAGCTGTCCACCATGATCAAGTCGGCTTCAACCCAAAGATGCAGGGATGGTTCAACATACAAAAACCTGTCAATGTAATCCACCATATAAACAAACTGAAAAACAAACACCACATGATCATCTCATTAGATGCTGAAAAAGCCTTTGACAAAATACAACATCCCTTCATGATAAAGGTCTTGGAAAGAGCAGGGATACAAGGAACATACCTAAACATAATTAAGGCAATAGACAGCAAGCCAACAGCCAACATCAAACTAAATGGAGAGAAACTCAAAGCGATCCCACTGAAATCAGGAACAAGACAAGGTTGCCCACTCTCCCCATCATAGTATTTGAGGTCCTAGCTAGAGCAGTAAGACAACAAAAGGAGATCAAGGGGCTACAAGTCAGAAAAGAAGAAGTCAAACTTTCACTATTTGTTAATGATTATGACAGTTTACATAAGTGAACCCAAAAATTCTACCAAGGAACTTCTACAACTTATAAACGCCTCCAGTAATGTAGCAGGATACAAGATCAACTCAAAAAAAAAAAATCAGTAGCCCTCGTTTACACAGATGATAAATGGGCAAAGAAAGAAATCAGAGAAATATCACACTTCCCAATAGCCATAAATAGCATAAAATATCTTGGAATAACTCTAACCAAACAAGTGGAAGACCTGTATGATAAGAACTTTAAATCTTTGAAGAAAGAAATTGAAGAAGACACAAGAAAATGGAAAGCTCTCCCATGCTCTTGGGTAGGTAGAATTAACACAGTAAAATGGCAATCTTACCAAAATCAATTTACAGATTCAATGCAATGCCCATCAAAATCCCAGAAAAAATTTTCACAGACCTCAAAAGAACAGTACTCAACTTTATATAGAAAAGCAAAAAACCCAGGATAGCCAAAACAATCCTGTACAATGAAGGAACTTCTGGAGGCGTCACAATCCCTGACTTCAAACTCTACTACAGAGCTACAGTACTGAAAACAGTCTGGCATTGGCATAAAAACAGACAGGAGGACCACTGGAACCAAAGCAAAGATCCAGATATCCACACACCTACAAACACCTGATTTTGGACAAAGAAGCAAAAAATATAGAAGAAAAAAGAAAGCATATTCAACAAATGGATCTACCCTAACTGGATATCAACATGTAGAAGAATGAAAATAGATCCATATCTATTGTCATGCACAAAACTCAAGTCCAAAAAGATCTCAACATAAAACCAACCACACTGAACCTCACAGAAGAGAAAGCGGGAAGCACACTTGAATTCATTGGCACAGGAGACCACTTCATAACCCCAGTAGCACAGACACTGAGAGAAATCATTAATAAAAGGGACCTCCTAAAACTGAGAAGCTTATGTAAAGCAAAGGACACAGTCAACAAGACAAAATGGCAGTCTACAGAATGGGAAAGGATCTTCACCAACCCCACATCAGATAGAGGGCTGATCTCCAAAATATATAAAGAACTCAAGAAATTGGTCATTGAAAGAACAATTAATTCAATAAAAAAAATGGGGTACATATCTAAACAGAACTCTCAACAAAGGAATCTAAAATGGCTGAAAGACACTTAAGAAAATGCTCAAAAGCCTTAGCCATCAGAGAAATGCAAATCAAAACAACTCTGAGATTTCATCTTACACCTGTAAGAATGGTCAAGATCAAAAACACTTTTGTATTGCTGATGGGAATGCAAGCTGGTACAACCCCTTTGGATGTCAGTGTGATGATTTCTCAGAAAATTAGAAAACAACCTTCCTCAAGACCCAGTAATACCACTTTTGGATATATACCCAAAGGATGCTCAATCATACAACAAGAACATGTAGTCAACTATGTTCATAACAGCTTTATTTGTCATAGCCAGAACCTGGAAGCAACCTAAATGCCCCTCGACCGAAGAATGGATAAGGAAAATGTGGTACATTCACACAACGGAGTACTGCACAGCAGAAAAAATAGTGACATATTGAAATCTGCAGGCAAATGGATGAATCTAGAAAACATCATATTGAGTGAGGTAACCCAGACCCAGAAAAACAATTATCACATGTACTCACTCATAAGTGACTTTTAGACATAAAGCAAAGAAAACCAGCCTACAATTCACAACCCCAGAGAGCCTAGACAACAAAGAGGACCCTAAGAGAGACATACATGGATCTAATCTATATGGGAAGTAGAAAAAGACAAGATCTCCTGAGTAAATTGGGAGCATGGGGACCATGGGAGAGGGCTGAGGGGGAGGGGAGAGGAAGGGAGGAGAATGGAGAACAATATATAGCCCAATAAAAGCAATTTAATTTTATTTTTTAAAAAAAGACTGTGAGCTGGCATGTTCATGTTTGACTCTAATCCCTGCACTGCAGAGGCAGGTGGTAGGCAGATCTCTGTGAATTTGAGATCAGCCAAGTTCACACCGATTGATCCAAGGCTAGACAGCTGTACAATGAGACCCAATTTAATAAATAATAAATAAATAAATAAATAAATAAATAAATAAATAAATAAATAAATAAATAAAAGATTGTTGTTTGGGTAAAACGAAAGAACACAGCTTTTGTGGCTGCCACGCCAGTACCAGTACCAGAAGCTGTGGTCTGGCCCACTCAGGTCGGATTATCACTCAGGACTCTAAGGGAAGACTCCTGCCTTGCACCCCAGTTCATTCTGCTCAGCTTGCATGTGAATTCTTCTTTGGCTCCAACTCTGATTCCTACTGGCCACGAGTGGCTTCTCTGGGCTTCCAGTCACCTCCTGTTCTCCCAAGATGTGTGCGAGGTCTTGATTTTTGCGATGTCTTCGATGCTTTAATAAGTTTCTGTAGCCTAGCCACCTTCCTTTGACTTAATTTCCATAACACAAAGCCCATCAGGGAACAACCACAGGTTCGGACCATCTTCGTGTAAGTGGTAGCTTGGGAAAGGTGTTTACCTTTTTAGCAGCAATAAACAAGCAAACAAAAAATAAAAAGCCCAGGATACCCCCTTCAGTATCGCTGGGGCCTACAGATGTTCCACGCAGCAGGAGACGTCTTCCCGCCCTTGCTGTCTTGACTTGTCAGGTGTGGTCCAGCTCCGGCTGGAGCTGCTGCTGCCTTTATACTCCTGGGGCGACTGCAGAAGCCTGGGTGTGGCAGTTTTTACCCCATCCCATGCTCCTGAGCACCTGAAGTCTTCACAACAGAGTCGAAGTCACTGGCTAACCCACCCCAGCAAGCCAATACGAGCCACAATTTTGTCCAGAGAGCACCCTGACCTCTTCTGCTCAGGAGTGAAGCCCCTTAAAGTCTGGCCTTGAGCTCCTCCTGGTCCTCCTGCCTCAGTTTCTCCAGTGCTAGGTTGACAGTTGTAAATCACCACACCCAGCTTAGCACTGTGACTTCTCAGCCTGGAAAGGGAACTGAGGAGCCTGGGTTTGAGAGTTCCTTCAAGTCCAGTTTCTTTTGAAAAATGGTGCTGGTTATTTATTTATGTGCAGGTGGATGTCAGAGCAGAACCCACAGTAGTTGGTTCTGGCCACAGTGTGGATCCTAGGGATCAGAGACACGTCATCACACCTGAAGGTAAGCTCCCTTATCAGCCTGGAGCCCAGTTTTCTAAACTGAATGTAGGCATTACAGGAAGTTTGGCAGCAGCGAAAGGCCTTGCCTGTATTCCCTGCACACTTGATTTGGTCTTGTTTCTATTGCTTCCATGCCTAAAGACCAACGAGTCTCTAACCCTTCTCTGTGGATAGAATTCTTTTCTAATTCAATTTTTATTTTAAAAAAGGGATTTTAAAATAACTAGAAGTGTGATCTTGGTAGACTTTGGCGAGTTCTGTTAGTACCACAGACTGACTAGGCTTTGGTGTTCCACTGTAATCCACTTACAAGGAGACTGACAGCTCTGCGTGGGCTCAGAGCTGGAAGGTGTTCCACAGCAGGCTGGGGCCGTGGCACAGCCAGCCCTACCTCTCAGACTGTAGGACTGTGGGGACTCCACAGCACTGGAGCTGTGAAAGGGGTCCCACGTGGAGATTTCGGTGAGCCCAGTAGAAGACCACTACAGACGCCCAGGGCTCTAAACCAAGACATGCCATCTGCAGGAAGAATCGTATACCAACTGACAAGCCACTACCAGAAGGCAGCTGGGCGCTAGTGGAGATGAAGCTTCTGAGTGATGGTGATGAGCGACCAGTTAGAGCTGCCCATCATGAATGGCGCTCTGCGTGAGCCACTGAACCACAAGGACAGCCAAGCCCAGCCATTGGCCTTTAGACGGCCATGGAATGAGCGGGGTCAGCCAAGGAGGCTACAAGAATAGTAGCCCTGACTCCCACACCACACAGTGATGGTGCTCCTGGACCTCCTCCCTCAGGCCACACTCATGGGTAGCTGGCAGAGGAGAAAACAGGCCACGCTAACTACATAGATCATCATGTGTGGGCCAGGGCTGCTGACATTTCACTGAAGATGGAAGAACACTCTCGGTTCCCAGGTGACTCGACTCAGCCATTTCTTGTGTTCCGATTCCCAGTTTCAACGAGTGACATCCAAGACCTGCGAAGAGCTAGTACCAAGTATCCATACTGCCAGGAATGAGAGTGTGGGTCATCCTTCCTGACAAGCACAAGTCACTTAGGCCAGCAGAGATGCCAGCTGGGACAAGATGACCCTGGCACAAGCGATAGGGCGACAAAGAATCATGATGAACATCACCAGAAACGTGATGTCAAATGTATCATCTGGGACTCTGGCTTCTCCTACTACTCCAGGAAACAAGATCAACGACCACCCTAGAGGTACTGCTAAAGATGGTACACACTCACTATGAGAATAATAAAGCCTGGGCAGCTGGAAGGGTGGGATGTCGAGAATACTGTCCATCTAGCCTGCCTTGAAGGAACCCACAGCAGCCTTCCACTACTGGGATATGGGATGCTGATAGCTCAAAACTTCATCCCTCGTTGGAAATTGCTTTACCTGAATGACATCTCTTCCTATGGGATGAAAGAGCCAGTTAAAAACTGACAGCTGGATCGAGGGAGGAGGAGGCAAAGGCCCAACACTCTTACCTTAGACAGCTCTGCAGGGTCATCCCAGCTCCCAAGCTCTCTTTGGGGTTGGTTGAAGCCTCCAAGCACACTGTGGATAGCATTTCCTCCGCCAGATCCTGCCTTCCTGACCCCCCTTCCATGTGTATCTCCTGATAACACTTCTGTCTCATACCCTGCCTATAGCTCTCCAGCTCAGGGTCTGTTTCCAGAAAACTCGACTTCAGACTTCTCCCGAGCTCAGGTCAGTGTGTTCAGAAACCCAAAGGATGCAGACTCAATCCCTGGACTTAAGGGACCCCTGCAGTTGCCCATCCACTTGTCAAACAGTGGAACCTTACACGTTATTCCTAGCCTGTCCTCTCCCACTGAAGATTATGGAAGTGACCCATATGAAGGAAAAAGCAGCCTTATCCCACACTTCATTGGTCAGAGACATCCATGTGCCAATCTCCCTCTTCCCTCAAAACCACCACGACTGGGGAGAACTTTAGACAATTATAGTAAAGATTTTGTAAGACAAGGACAAATCCAGGGACCTCTGCGAGGGAGCATTAGCCAAGCTTGTCCTTCCAAAGAGAAGCGGAAGGGCTACCAGCGTTCTTGAGGTCCACAGGGGACTCAGGAGTATGCAAGAGTATTTTTAGCAAATGACAGAAAAATGGAGAAAACAGGTTGATTGATTGACAGACAACCCAATTTTTAATCTAGACATCTTTAATAAATTCTATGATGTAAGATTATCCATCTTATCTCACCCAGATTGCTGTCCTTCACAAGGAGATGGCCTTGATTTAGAGGCCAGAGTAAGTGGCTTTATCACAAGACTCACTTTAAATGCCCATCCTGTGCAGCACCGGTCAGTGTCCAGGAGCTGAGTCTCACCGAGTTTGTTTGTTTGATTGGTTGGTTGGTTGATTGAGTGGATAGTTGGTTTTTTTGAGACAAGGTTTCTCTGTGTATCTCTGGCTATCCTGGAACTCACTCTGTAGACCAGGCTGGCCTTGAACTCACAAAGATCCCCTGTCTCTGTCTCCTGAGCGCTGGGGTTAAAGTCATGCATCACCACCACCCAGAAGGGCTTTTTTTAAAATTCATTTCATTTTGTTTAGTGTGTATGTGGGTGTATGTTCATGTATGTGGGAGCGCACACACCATGGCACATATGTGGAGGTCAGAGGACATGTGGGCGTCAGTTCTGTCCTTCCAAACCATGTAGGTCTATGGGATCAAATTCAGTTTGCCAGGCTTGGTATCGAGCAACTCTGCCTACTAAGCCATTTTTCTGACCAACTTTCTGGTCTACAGAGTGAGAGACCCTGTTTCTAAAAAGCACCCCTTTTTCAACTATTTTTATTGTTGTCGAGACAGGTTCTCATGTAGCCTAAGCTGTCCTCAAAACTCTCCGTGTAATCAAAGATGAACCTGATCCCCTGATCCCCCTGCTGCTACTCCCTAAGTATAGAGTTACAAGTGTATGCCACCGTTTCTGGTTTATGCCATGCTGGGGGTGGAACCCAGGGCTTTGAGCATGCTGGACAAGCACTCTATCAACTGGGCCCCGAAACGCATCTTTCTAGGTACATGCTGTGATCTGCGGGTCAGAGCAGGGCAGCTTTAGGGTCCTCAGAGAAAGTAGAACTTTGGATGAGGAAAGGCAACCGAGAATTCCCTGCAGCATACAATACTCAAGCCCCAACACCCAGCAACTGTATAACTTTGGCCGGAAGGCCAGCTCTGGGCTGGTTCTGTTGTCTGGCAACTGAGAACAACAGTAATAACGCCTGTTTCTGACAAGGTGTCAATTCAATTAGAGACAACACTATCTGAAGTGTTTTCAGCGTAATGAACTGGCCCATAACAGTACCCTAAGACACTCACACCCTCAGATACCCAGGGAAGCCCCCCTCCCCGTCATGAGCTCCCTGGTGGAACTGACCAGCTGAGATTCCCTACTTCAGGTAGTCTTCATCTGGATGAGTCACTCAATCCCAATGGCCTCCTGGATTTTATCTCCCGTAACTCATTCTGTGGCCTACAGATAGAAAAGGACAATAATTCAGATATGGTGAGAGCCCAAAGACACCCCCCTCACACCACCCCCGACCTCCAGCAGAAAGCACCGCTGCAGACAAATGGCGAGTTGTGCCGTTGTGATAAAGAGGAAGCCTGTTTGAAAATAATCAGAAGTTCTCTCAGGAAGCCCAATTATATTTTTACATCGAGAATCAAAACGCTGGTGGGGTAGACTTCAGCCCAGCCTTCCCGAACCTTTTATCCTGTAATTAAGCCGGTTCTGCTGCTGGGTTAATTCTCCCCTGAATGCCACCACCCTTTGAGGCAGCCCGTACGTCGGGAGAAGGCTTCAGTCTGATGATCTATTACACCAATACATCACTGCGGTGAGCTGCCTCCTTAATGACTTATCCATAACACATCAGCAGAGTGAGGCACACTCATAATATATTGCTCAATAAGTCTGCGGTGGCCAAGGGAGGAAGTGACGGGCAACAGCCCGCTCCGTGTCCTGACATGGCTGGTGTCAAGAGTGTGGGCCCACACTGGGCTCTCCCTTCCTAAACCAATGTTTATCCAGACAGGAGCTCTCTCATGCCAATGGGTTTTTAAAACGAGAAATCATGAGCCAGGGCAGGAAGGCCCCTCCTATCTGTGGGGTTTCTCTAGGCCTGTCAAGTCTAAACACTCTTTCTAAGGACTTACTATGTAGGGGGCAGAGCCACTGCACGCCCATCCACTCTGCAGTCCATGCTAAGGGTCCCTAGCACCACCCAGCACTGTGAAAGCTACAGCCTGGGCCACCCAAAAGGAATGGCCTTAGCTAAAATCACAGGCCGTGGGTCTGGGAGAGCTGGCTCAGTCTGTCCGCTCTGCAAGCATGAGGATGAGTTTGATCATCCACATGACCCTGGCACAAGCTGGGCAAGATGGTGCATGCTTCTTATTCATCTCTGGAGAGACGGAGACAGGAGGATCCGCGGGACTCACTGGCCAGCCAACTTAGCCCAATCAGTGAGCCTCAGGCTAAATGAGAAACCCCATCTTAAAAAACAAGGTGAGCATGGGGGCCGGAGGGATGGCTCAGAGGTTAAGAGCACTGAATGTTCTTACAGAGTTCAATTCCCAGCACCCACATGGAGGCTCACAACCATCTGTAATGAGATCTGGGGCCCTCTTCCTTCATGCAGGAGTGCATGCGGGCACTGTATACATAATAAATAAATAACTATTTAAAAAAAAAAAACAAGGTGAGCCCCTCCTGAACAATGATAGCCAAGGTTGACATTCACCCTGTACATGTACACACACCAGACACACACACAAACACACACAGCCCACAGACACATACACACTACAAACACACACACTATAGATACACACATAAACACACACACACACCATACACACATACATACACACACACTGGATACACATACCCCAAGACACACATACATACACACACAAACACACACAGTCCACAGACACATACACACTACAAACACACACACTATAGATACAGACACAAACACACACACACACACCAGACACACACACCCCACAGACACACACACATCATCCATATACATATACTCAAACACACACACAATCAATTTTAAAAATCATTATTTAATGTGTGCCGTGGTGTGCATGTGGAGGTCAGAGAAAAACTTGCGGGAGTCTGTCCTCTCCTTCCACCTTGAGGGTCCAGGTTCAGACTCTCAGGCTTGGTGGCAGGCACCTTTACCCACTGGGTCACACCCTCCCTGAAGTACTGTCTGACGCAGAGACTGGAGGAGACCACCTCACTTGAATCGAGGTGCTGAATGGCAATACTGATCCCTGGAGCTATTGGAAGCCTGAGTGAGACAGTGTGCGGAGAGCGGCTACTCTAGAGAAGCGCTCTGACAGGCTCAGACACAGCATAGCTGGGTAGAACACTGTCCTACCATACCAGACGATCTGGGTTCGAGTCCCAGCACCATAGCAGAAGTAGAAGAAATCACTCCACCAGAGTTAGTCTTATAGTGAGTGACCCTCTTGATCCTGAGGACCCCAAGGTCTTCAGGCCTATCTCTCTGTATTGAATTCTTTGTCCATGGAGACTCATTGAATTTTTCTTTATTTTTTTTTAATATTTATTTATTTATTATGTATACACTATTCTGTCTGTGTGTATGTCTAACAGGCCAGAAGAGGGCACCAGACCTCATTACAGATGGTTGTGAGCCACCATGTGGTTGCCGGGAATTGAACTCAGGACCTTTGGAAGAGCAGGCAATGCTCTTAACCACTGAGCCATCTCTCCAGCCCTTTTCTTTATTTATATGCTGTTTTTGTTCAAAAGAAAGAGGGGAGAAAGTGGAGAAATGGGTGTTCGCAGAAGCACATAGTATGATGAAAATGAAGGCACTGGGGAGACCGGAGTAAAGGGGATGAAATGCTAACCAAAACTTAGGCAAAAGAAGTGCAAAATGAGGAGAAATGGATGAGGGCCCCAGGCCCTCACATCCTCGCCAGTCATGCAGGAGAACTAATCGCCTTGCTCAGAAAGCTAAGGATGGGCTACCCAGCCTCGCAATCTCACTAAAGAGGGAAGTCCTGGCTCAGAGTTCCTTCCTGTAAACACACAAAGAAACAGGCACAGTAATGGTCCTTGCAGCATCCTAGACAGCAGCCTCAGCACCAGGGAGGGGCTGTGCACGTGAGAAGGGTAGTCCACTTAAAAAAGGAGTCTATGTCCATGGATGTTTTTACTGTTTTATCTGCATATACATCTACACACCAGAAGAGGGCATCAGATTCCATGAGAATTACATGAGACTATAGTTATAGATGGTTATGAGTTTCCATGTCGGTGCTGGGAATTGAACTCAGGACTTCAGGAAGAGCAGCCAGTGATTTTAACCACTGAGCCATCTCTCCAGCCTACATTTATTTATTTATTTATTTATTTATTTATTTATGACCAGGTCTCTCTATGTAGCTTTAGCTACCCTGGGAACTTGCTAGGTTAAACCAGGCTGGTTTCAAATACACAGAGATCCACATGCTTCCGCCTCCCACGTGATGGGAAGAAAGGGGAACGCCACCATACCAGATTTAAGATTTATTTGTATGTCTATTATGTGTATGTGTCTGTGTGGATGAATGTCTGTACCAGTGCCAGAGGAGGTCAAAAGAGGACATCAGATCCCCTAAGATGGAGGTATAGGCCATTGTAAGAAGTCCAACGTGGGTGATGGAGACTGAACTTGAGCCCTCTAAGGGAGCAGCAAGCGCTTCTAATCACTGAACCATCAACCAGGCCCCTGGAGGAAAAATTAATAGGAAAGATAAGCTCCAAGCCCAAGAAGATGGCACAAGGGTACAAGACCAAGAATTTCCATAGAAACACTTTGTTGGAATTTTATAAGCTTAGTCATTTCAAACTCAGAGCAGTATACAGCCAGGGCTAACATTTGCATGTCTGTGGCTGTATTTTACATAGTCTTTGCTCTTCTTTTATGCTTAAGGATACTACACCAGAGCTATGCCCGAATGTAGATTTAACTGAATTTAGCAGTCAAGGCTAACTTGGAAACTAAGACACCAGATTTACCAAAGCCATAAAAAAAATAAATCTTCCCCCTTGTTCAGAAGCAGCGCCAGTTTTCCTTGAACTAAGATATGACAGAACATTCTCTCATGGGTCTCTGTGAAAGAAAAGATGGATAGTGACATTTCCTCAGGATGTAGAAATAGTCTGCAGAGCAGGAGCATGCCCTGGCATCCTGAGATGCTGGTCACAGGCTCAGCATCAACAGAGAATTCAGCAGCAGCATCTCAGACATCCCCAGAGCCAATGGTTCCTGAGGCAGGTGGGAGGCAGGCAGACGCTGATGCATTGCTGGAGGTAAAGCAAGCTCACCCTGGATAAGACTCTCCTCAAACCCATGGATACTCCATCAAGGCCCTGGTACTGGCACAGAACACAGAGGCCAGGCTGGCAGCTACAGCCCTGGCACTGAAGACATCTACTCCGTGTGCGTGAGTGGCATCCAGGCTGCCAGGATAGAAGGGCTACTCGCCTCACTCAGCAGAGCCCAGGGAGGCTGGTGGTAAAGTCCCAGGAGACTCCTAAGAAGGCAGTTAATATTCAAGAGAGAGCACAGAAATGCGGTAATATTTTGTTTTTGCTGTACCAAACAAAGCTTGCCTGAAGATCAGAGTACAGAGCTAGTCACATTAGGTAGCCATAGATGCCACGCAGTGGTGGCACACACCTTTAATCCCAGTACTCTGGAGACAGAGGCAGATGGATCTCTGTGAGTTCAAGGCCATCCTAGGCTATACGAGATTGATCCAGTCTAAAAGAGAAACAGAGCCAGGCAGTGATGATACACACCTTTAATCCCAGCACCAGGAAGGTGGAGACAGGAAGGGATACGACTGGGCAAAGACAGGAATGTAAGGCGGGAGGAGACAGGAGCTCATGGCATTCAGTCTGAGGATTTGTGGGGACTGGATAGGATTCGGTAGAGGTAAAGGATCTCTCTAGTGGCTGATTTCTTTATGCCTCTGATCATTCAGCATTTACCCCCGATATCCGACTCCATGTTTTTATTATTAAGACCAATTAGAATTCACACTACACAGAAGCATCTTGGAGTTTAAAGCAAGCACGCTGAGAGGGTTTGAGCAGCCAGCCTCTCCCTCAGAGCTCTTCAGCAGGCTGAATGTTCCCACTGGTCAGCCCTGGGTGCAGGCTGCTCTGTGCTGGGCTCTGCACGCTCCTGGTGTGGGTGATTCCTTTTCCTTGCATCTTTATTTCTGAAGCTGTGGAAAGCCTGCGTGTTTACAAAGTTTGACTGCAGACAGCATCTTTGGTACTTGAATATGAACTTGGCGTTGACCTTGTCATCTCCATGGTCAGGATGGCTCCCCATTCGTCAGTTCATCCATTTGACACATGTACTTAGGTTCCAAATTCTGTGCTGGGGCTGGATGTAGCTCAGAATGGTTAGGTGATGCGTTCAGAGCCATGAACATCAGGATCCGAGACAACAGAGGAAGAAGGTGAGAGCCTTCCCCTGTTGCCACCGCTCC
Organism: Myodes glareolus; assembly: GCF_982192425.1. Lineage (NCBI taxonomy): Eukaryota > Metazoa > Chordata > Mammalia > Rodentia > Cricetidae > Myodes > Myodes glareolus. The sequence goes on from NC_142034.1 coordinate 34,382,935, forward strand.
TGAGTGTACACAGCAGACGGGTAGGAATGAGGACTGGCAAGACACAGAGGGGAGTCACTGACGCTGGTGCAAGTCAGGATTAACATCTTGGGGGGGTGGACTCAGGAGTTCAAGGTCATCCTCAGCTACACAGTGAGTTCAAGGTCAACCTGGTCTGGTCTACACACTCTCTCTGTCTCTCTTCCTCTCTCTGTCTCTCTCTCTGTCTCCCCCTCCCTTCCTTCCCCTCTCCCTCTTCTTTTCCCTTCCCTGGAAGTAACTAAATAAAAATTAATTTCTTGTTTGTTTGTTTGTTTTTAACAAAGCCTACCACCACTGTGTAAACTCCAAGAGTAGACTCCCTCCTAAGATATTTTTGGTTTTTTTGGTTTTGGTTTTGGTTTTTTGTTTTGTTTGTTTATTTTTGCTCTTCACTTCCAAATGTGTCTTTATGTACTCATGAATACGGTGCTGGAAAGAGATAGTAACAGCCAAGTATGGGAGTTAGGGCTCCACAGTGAGACCCTTGTCTTTTTCAGAATCAGGACAAAGCTTTCTGTGCGGCCCTGGCTGTCCTGGAACTCTGCAGACAAGGCTGACCTCCAACTCAGAGATCTGCCTGCTTCTACCTCGCTAGTGCTGGGATTAAAGATGCATGCCTGCTCCCCCAGCTGAGACCCTGTCTTTAAAAACCAAACAACAAACGAAAGAGATGGTAACTTTGGAGGTCCAGGTTTGAGAGAGCCAAGTGTGTACACAAATGACTGGTGTGGGCAGCACAATTCCATGTTCTTTCTTATCTGCATTAATCTAAGGCAGATCCCTCTCCAGCCTTCCTAGACACAGAGGGCAGAGACTACGCCATGCCCTCAGCTTCTGCTGCCGTCTGAGCAGTGAACTGGGTGCTATGGGCGCTGTTTTTTTACAGATTAGGAAACTGATTCTTCTCCCTGCACGAGGCAGCCATAGGTTAGGCTTTTGGTTTCTCTCGTGCGGGGGTTCCCATTGCTCCTCACTGCCCCCCTGCCTCCACCTTCCCTCCCTCTTCCTCTCCATGAAATCTACAGATGTGTCATTGAGTAAAGAGCGCTAGGAAACATTGCTGGGGCAGTCGCCAGGGGCCTGGCAGTTAGCTCCTTGCACACCCCGTCCCCGCTACACATACACCCGCAGGCCTCTGCCATTTGTCCTGTGGCCTGTTCCCTCCCATCTCTGCTCCATCCCAGTAGCACCCTAGGACCTCAGCTTCCAAGACCTCCCCCAGAACGTTATTTCACAAGGACACTTTCCAACCTTGAAAAACGAGGTACCTGGAGGCAAGGAAATAACGCTCTCTTTCTAGTTGAGCAGCGTGAGAGCGCAGCGCCATCTAGTGGTACCGCAGCTGACTACTCCCGGGCGGTGACATTTTCAGACAATCAATATCTCATTATTAACCATAATCACAACCTGATGTTTACTTTTGGAGACGTGTTCTGGCAAGGGACGCACGTGCACTTTTCTGCCTGATTCCGAGGCCTGCGATCCTAAATGCCACAATGACTATTAAACAGTGTCCTGCCAGTAAGCAAACAGGAGGGAGCCGAGATTGACGGTCTATCTTTTTCATCTACGCTGCTCACCAAAAACAAAGCATCCGTTGAAGCCAGTGACCTTTCACTAACTGCTGGAAGGCAAATGCTTGATAAATAATAAATGGACCCCTACTCGGTGTGGCTTGGAACCATCTTTTAATTAAAAGAACCGAGCAGTGAGAAGGTCAGGTGACTGATGTTTAAGTTAGAGTCCCGGAGAAGCGTCAATCAAGGGTAAAATTAAGCTTGAAATGCAATGTGATTGTCAGCTTAGTGATTCAACAACAACAACAAAAACTCCCAATGCGATCCCCCGGTGGGAGGAAGCAATGGTAGCTGGCAGTGGCGTTTTTAGGGGACATGACACTTTACTCTCCGCCTCCTGTCCCCTCCCCTAGCAACCTTCTCACCGGGCCTCAGCAATAGACACTCTCCTGGCACACCATCTCCACAGAAACTGCCTTGGAGCTGGACTCATCCAATCAGGGGCCAGCATGCCACACTGAGTACTACCCTAGGAGTGACATGGAAGCCATTTCTTGTTTTTTTCCACGTCCTCTGCCAGCCAAGGTGACCTCCACCAAGTGGCTCACTGAAACGCCCTGGCAGCCCACAGCTCACCCAGCAGTGATGCTGGGGCTTGACCCGCCTCTGGAATAGACCTCCCGAGAACAGGGCAGGGAGAAAGTGAAAGCTCCCACTTCCCGGCCCCGCTCTCACTCCGCCACCTCCATCTTCAACCCGCCACCTCCACCTTCAACCCGCCACCTCCAGCTAAGGCAGTGCAGCTGGCCTCTACTCTCAGGGTCGCATTGTATCAGATGCCCTCACTCTTAGACAGACGCGGGAAAACTGCCAACCCAATCCAGTTTCCTGTTAGGCTCGGTCACAGCCAGCTCTGAAGAGAATGGACGAGGTCCAGAGACTCCAAGTGGGCCACATCTGGATCCTCTGGAGCTAGGTGGGTATCGGTAGAAACTCAGGGAAAATTTGATCAACCTACTTTAATGGCTGAAACTTGTGGCAATCCTCCTGCCTCAGACTCCTAAGGGATGGGATTAGATATGCACTACCACACCTGGCTTCAATTTGATGCATGTTATGTGTGCTCACGTGTGTACACAGACATGTGTAGAGGTGAGGACACTCACTGACGTGGCTATCTCCTCAGCCCCTGACTGCACTTCGGTTACCTTGCTCCTTCCTCCCCATAACCGAGAACACCTCCTGTGTTGTCCCCTGCCCCTGCCACCGCCGCCCCACCACCCCCACCGGTAGCTCATTCATTCTCCTAGTTCCGAACCGTATTCCTTTATTAAAGACTTTGTCCGTTTCCTAAATGCTTAGGCCTTCCATCCCTGACACCTGGGCACTGAGCCATCACCTCCACCCAGGCAGAATTAAAGCCCTATTCCCTGAGCATGCCAATTCCTTCCCCACTGGTCCGCTCCTCATAACTCCGCCAGTCTCCTGGTCACTCGGGTTTGTAATTGGGACGAGACACCTCCTCTCCCCGCTCTCCCTCCCAAGTCCTGAGCAAGCCTTCTGTTACCTGATGCTGCTCTCACCACAGAGCTTCCCTGCTCACTTTTCCTACCCATCTGAACCCCTCCATGTAGCTGCCAAGGCCATCGCAGTCCGACCCCACCGTCTGCTCAAACCCGTTTCCCGTCACTCCTCAAAATACCCATCCACACCCGTAAGGAAACCAGTAAGCTGTGTGTTCGCCATGTCAATTCACCTCACCACACGAGCCACAAGTCCAGGCAAAGCTTGCCTTTATTTTGTCAGCTGGTGACTGTGATGGGCACAAGGTGACAGCAGGACAAACGGACACCTGGAAGGACCCAGCTCTTCAGGCTTGTCTTCTGCAAAGTTCACTGAAGCCTGGACACCTGTCTCCGGCTTCAGCTCCCCAGCTGCTCCAGTTCTTGGGAGGGCCTGCTCCTGAGGCTGTTCAACGCTTCAGCGCTCACAAAGTGAAAATGTCTGTCCTTGTTTGCGCCTAATAGAAAGGAAATGCTTGGAGCAGAATGCAGGCCACAGGAAGCTCGGTGCGAGTACAGCGGGCGAATTGGGCAGACAAACCATAGTGAAGCCCCTGAGTGCCGGCCCTTTGGGGGTTCAGCAGGGAGTTGATGCTCAACCTGAACCACAAGATTCCCAAACCCAGCCACCATTTGAAATAGAACCTGATCTCTAAAGTGGGGAGGAGGTCCAGCAGAGCGCACAGAACTTTCCAGGTTCCCCCAAGCAGTATTCCAAGACTAATCCAAAGAGGACCACTCCCCACTCCCCCGCCCCCAACTCTAGCATGCTTCCTTTTGTGTGACTATGGCTGTACACACACATGTGGGAACCAGGTCATCCTCAGCTGTCACTCCCCAGGTGCCACCCACCCTTTGAGTCATATCTGTAATTTGGCCTGGAGCTCACCAAGGAGGCCCTGGGACCCACCGATCTCCTAGCATGTGATTACATGTGTAGGTTGGCTTCTACTTCTCACTTGGATGCTGGGGATCAAACTCAAGTCCTCTGACTGAGCCTCTCCCTGGGCCCTCTACCACAGGTTTCTACAGCCATTCAAAAGCCTCTCCACGTTGCTGTTTCTTCTCAATCTCAGTGTAGACTCTCCTAAGGCAAGAAGGGGTTCCATCTTCTTCACACACCAGAGCAGCCGGAGAGAGGCTTCTGCACAAAGCGGGACTTCGGTCCTCAACCTCACAAGTCCCTGTGTAGCAGCTCTCCCCCTTCAGAGGTGCTCTCCTGAGTCCCCTCCCTTCCACAGGCTGACTCTCAATTTCAGAGCACATGAAGAAAAGCATTCTCACACACTGATGGAGAGGCAGAATTCAAACAATAAAAACCCAGAAATGTAAGGACTGGAGGAGGCGCTGAGCCGGCTCCTGGGCTGCCCTCCTGAGAACAAGGCCTGCGGCACCACTGTCAGCTGCTGCCCCCAGTCTTCCCGAGTATTTGGGATCCAATCCGTGTCTAACATCTTCAAACGGATGGGATTTGCTTCTCCATCTGAGTCATGAGGAATCGTAAGGCAGGAGCAATGCTGGAAGCAGTGGAGGCTAGGGACTTAATAACCTTCATGGAGCTCTCACATGCAATGAGGTGGACAGGCTAAGACACGGGTGTTGTCCTTCTGTCCAGACAGGGAAGGCCTGCACTCAGAGAACTGTGGGAAAACCACAGAGGCTGAAGATAAGGAACACCTGAAGCTGCTTTTGACTACAGATGAGAACTACTACCCACAAATACAGGAGCTGCAGCACAACGGGCATCTCGGTCACTAGCAAAACCCAGTATGATGGAGCAGACCTGGGAGGCAGGATGCTCACGGAGAAGGCCATCAGTTGCCCCAAGCCTTGCCATCTTGGAAATCCAGGGACTAATAAAAACAGAAGTCTTGAGTAAGGTATGATCATTTATTCATTCAGCAAACATTTTCTAATGTTGCAGCCTGTGAGCCGCAAGCCCATGCTAATCACCTCCAATGCACTTAACCCATGACATTCGAGTGGTGGCTTTGGTCTTCGTTCGCATCAGACGGGTCCTCAGTCTTACTGCAGCTGGCTGGGCCTCTCAAGCTGCAGTCAATAGCTCTACAGAGAAAGTACAAACACCACCTGCAGATGGGAACACTTGGCCAAGGGACTGCACCATGTGGGCGAGTAGAATTCTGCAGGAGGGATCCAGACGAGAAAAACGGCAAGGTTCAGGTGCAGCGGCCCACAGCAGCACGGGGCACCTTTAAAGGCTTCTGGTGCTATTCACTTTGAAAGCATTAGAGAACCCTTATCTAACCATGCCGTGGAATAAAAGTCCACAAAACTGGAGCTTTCAAAGCACGGGACTGAGATTCATGACAACCCAGAAACAGCGGCTGAGAGAAGGCCTGGGACAGAGACCAATGGACCCCAAGCAGCTCAGTGAGCAGCGTCCCAGGTGGTGGGCATGCTCAGTGCACAGAAGGCCTCAGGGAGGGGAGACAGCCGTCCTCGGCTCCTGCTGCTCCGGGGCATCTTCCTGAGGCTGGTTTCCTTCCAATGGCGCATGGGGTCTGACCCGGACCTGTAGGGTTTGAGGGAATGTGACTACTTCCAAGGAACAAGCATGTCTCTCAGATGCTGCCAGTGTACATGGCTGGCTGCAGTCGTGTGACTAGGCATACAAACTCTGGCATTAGGGAAACATTTAAGAACGACATCTCACGTCAAATTCTCTTATGACAAGCAGCAAGTGCACAAAAAATTTCTCTAGAACCATACTCTAAGAGCCCAACAGCTATAAATAGCACACAGAGTCCCACACATTCAATAACAACAGTTTCTGACCTGGGGTTAAAGGCGCCAGCCAAGGTTTCAGGAAGCAAACCAACCCTTCTACTGAGAGACACCAACTGAAATTACTATGTGTGTGTGTTTGTGTGTGCGTGTGCGCGCGCACAAGTTCACACCCTCAAAAATGCACAACTGAGCACACATGCTCCTGCTGAGCTCCACCCCCGGCCCAACACCAGCTTTGACAATTAGGTACTCACCACCCTCGCTTCTCCTACTCGTCTTAAAATGATGCCTTCTGCCAGCAAAGCCTTCCCCGTCTCCACAAACAACTTTTCTTCATCTGTCTCTCCGAGATCCTGCAGCTCCATGTACTTCTCCACAAACCTGCAATTTCCAGGCCCGTGTTGGGGCTGTGGCGACATCTGCCACACAATATCAAGCAAGCCCCGGAGAGCTGCCTAGAGAAGCACCCTTCACACACTCCTCAAAATGACAGCTTCACCGGGCAGGCAGTGGTGGCGCAGGCCTTTAATCCCACACTCAGGAGGCAGGGGCAGGCGGATCTCTGTGAGTTCAAGGACAGCCTGGTCTACAGAGTGAGCTCCAGGGCAGCCAGGGCACGGAGAAACCCTATCTCAAGCCTGCTGACCACCCCACAAACCAGGTGAACCCTCAGGGGAGCTTGATTTAACTCAGGCCTGGGAAATACTTACCGCTGACAGGTAGACTTGAAGTTTGGGTTGAACAGATCAAAAGCTTTGTGACCAGATCCATAGGCAGAAAAGAATTTCCTAGAAAACACAGAAACAATATGAATCTCCAATTACAGGCTATGGGGAAGGGGGCAGAAGGAATGCAGAATAACTGCTAGGCCCTGAGAAGATATAGAGCCTAAACCAAAGAACAAGGCATACATCAAGTGAGACAAAGGAATCTCAGTGAGAACGATCACTCCCTCTCCCATCTGCCCCAACTTCCCTGCTCTCCTCTCAGGGAGTAAGCTTCTCATGTGCTGCCACGTTCAGAAAAGCCCCACCACAGATAACCCGGAATGCATCATTCTGTGCGTGTGTGTATGTCTGTCTGTCTGTGCCACATGCATGCTGAGTGTTCGGGTGCACATGGGGGACACAGCAGGACATCAAGTGTCTTCCTCCACCAGTCTCCACTCTAGCGCTTTGAGACCAGGTCTCTCCCTGGCCTGCGAGCTCACCACTTTGGCTAGGGGGGCAGGCCAGCAAGCTGTCAAGATCTGCCCCGGAACGCTGAGGCTGTAGGCACACAGAGTCAGGACCGCTTTTCACATGGGTGTTGGAGACTCACACTCGAATCTTCGTGCTTCCACAGCAAGTGCTCGTACACACTGAGCTTTCTTCAAGTCCCCAGCCACATTCTAAACCCAAAGAAGGGGTACCTATCTTCCTTCTTTTTAACTGGGGAAGCATCTGTGTATCAAAAATTAATCCTTGCTGGGCCTTTGAGGTGACTCAGAAGGTAAAGGCACTTGCCGCCAAACCTAACAACCTGAGTTTTATCCCTAGAACCCACATGGTAGAGGACAGGGCTCCTGTTAAGCTGTGCTCTGGCTTCTACATGCATGCTGTAGCATGTACTCAAACATGTGCATATATGCATGCACATCTCCACTTTAATAAAATACAATAAAAAACTGCAAAAACCCTAAGCGTGCCAGTGACAGTGCCGTCAGCCAACAACTATCACCACGATGGTTCCAGAACATTTTTAAATTACATCTACTTTGTTTACTTAGTGAGCAGAGGTGGTGCATGTCACAGCACATGAGTGGAGGTCAAAGGACAACTTGAGGGATTTTCTCCTTCCGCCATGTGGCTCTGGGGCTTGAACTCAGGTCATCAGGCCTGGCAGAAGGTACCTGTACCCACTGAGTCCCCTTGCTGGCCCTCCAGAACATTCTCATCAGCTCCCACAAAGGCCCAGGACCATGAAACACTCACACCTCTCACTCCATTATCCATTATCTTGTGTTTTTAGAGATTATCTCAAATCAGCACAGACTCTTTCTAGTCCTTTGCATCAAGACTGTTGCAGAACACCTGTGCTGCCTGGGGTAGCGAACAAGTCAGTCCATGGGATAAATCCACAAAAATGGTAGTGCAAGGTCAAGCTATGTGCTATCTGTATGTTAAAACAAACAAATCAAAGCCAACCTTCCAAACTGCCCAAGTGCTTCTCCAAGCAGCTGTGGTAAATTTATACTCAGGCAAATTCTACAATATACAAGTGCCTATTTTCCTGTTTCATGACCCTAGCCATATAGATAGACTGAAAATTGTAATTACAGTTTCAGCACCACCAACCATTCTCCCCACCCCCGCAAAAAAGAAAAAAAGAAAAGAAAAGAAAGAGAATTCCATTAGACATCTTTTTAAGCCTGACAGCAAACTAGATTACTTTCCTGTAAACCATTCATGCTCTTTGTCCATTTTCCCTTGCTATGAACTAAGAATTCCTCCGAGGAAAGCCCAAGGTGCAAAAAAGTAAAGCTGGGAACTTTGGGAGTTCATCGGGTCATAAGTACAGCCCTTAAATAAAACAGTATTGGTGTCCTTAGGGAAAGACAGAAGGCATGCTTCCTTTCTGTTCTCTCCCAAGTAAGGACATAGCAAGAAGGCGCACTCTCAGAGGTGGGAGGTATCTCTAAGCCCAAAGCCAGCTTGATCTACCCAGCAAGTCCCACCCACTCTGGAATCAGAGTGAGTCTCTAAACCAAACAACCAAAAGGATCCGTGGTGGCTCACTGGCCAAGTGCTTGCCCAGTATGTACGAGAATCTAAGTTTACCTCCTAGGACAGCAAAGCACAAAGAGGCCACATTAAGTGAAGCAAAAAAGTCACCTGACCAAGTACATGCAGCAAACTGGAGCGGGAATGTTTGGAAAGTCTCAGGGAGCAAGAACAAGTTTGTCCTGCTACCTCAGGAAGAACCATGCGGAGCAGAGAGTGGTCGCTCATGTCTGTAATCCCAGCACTGTGGAGGCTGACGTAAGAAGCTACAGAAAACTGACTTCAACTTGCCCTCCACTGGAATAAGACCCTGTCTCAAAACACAAAGCAACAACAAAAACTAGTTGTTTTTAAACCTTAACCTCTCCATCTTCCTTTTCAGTGTCTTCTCCCCGAGCCTAGAGGTTTCATCCAAGCATTAAGTCATTAGCGTTTCATCAGCAGAGAGCTGTGAACAACCAGGCCATGAACCGGACTGCGCATGAGAAGAAGGCAGTGAGTAGGACAGCACCTGGCCCATGTAGGTCTCTTTGTCTAAGGTGAGGTGTCAGAGAGACAGAACTAGTGACTGAAGAACCACGGCCTCACACATGCTAGGCGAGTGCTCTGTCACTGCGATGCAGTCCCTCACTGCGATGCAGCCCCTCACTGCGATACAGCCCCTGCTTATCTGAAACGGAGCTTCACTGTGTAGCTCAGGCTAACCTCAAACTCTTGATCCACCTGCCTCACCTGCCAGGTGCTGGGATTATACACGGGAGCCACCATGCCCTTAGGCTGTGACATCTGAATTGCTCTTTATTATTTAAAAGAAAAAGATGTTTAAGGACATTAGAAGCCCATTTTCCAACATTATTTAGGTTAGGTTAGAAGGCGTGGAAAGCAAAATAAAGAACACACATTTTCATTTGTGTCAACAACACCTGATTTAAAGGTAACTCAGAAAAGGTAAGGCTGGCCTGGGACCAGCAAGATGGCTCAGTGAGTAAGAAGGGTTTGCATGATGACAAGAATTGGATCCTTGGGACTCACATGGTAAAAGGAGAAAACCAACTGCCACAAGTTGTCCTGACCCTACATGTATGCTCACACACATGTGCACAAGTGCACACACACACTAAATAGACAAATAAATGTAGTGAATTATATATATAAACCAGCAACAATAACAACAAAAAAACCTCAGATGTGGTATCCCATACTTGGGATCCCAGAAGTCAGGAAGTAGAGGCAGAAAGACTCCAAGTTCAACATCATCCTGGGTTTAAAATAAATAGTAGGATAGTTGAATTTACATAAAAAGACCTTCCCAAACACTCTCAATAGAAAGGTAAGTAGGCCAACAAAAACAAAACTGGTAGATGTGACTATATTGTATATCCTAGTGCCTAACACGTAGGCTTGACAGGGGGCAGAGAACTTATAAAATGAAATAAACAACGTGTGCACACTAAGAAGGGCGTCATGGGGCTGGAGAGATGGCTCAACAGTTGAGAGCGCTTCCTGCTCTTCCAGAGGACCTGGGCGCCTGCAGTGTCCGGCACCCACGACAGGAGCTTCACAGCTGACTCTAACTCCAGCTGCAGGGTATCTGACCCCCTCTCCCAGTCTTCTCCAGCATTGAACACACATGGCACACAGATAAACATTCAGACAAAACTACCATGCACATAAAAAAAAAAACTACAAAACCTCTGGCCTCCAGGGGGCACCTGCACTCACATGCACACACAGACATGTAATTAAAAATAAAATAACATAAACCTTAAAAGCAACAAAATATCAGGAGGCAAAGGCAGTTGGATCTCTGAGTTCGAGGCCAGCCTGATCTACAAAGCAAGTTCCAGGACAGCCAGGGCTACACAGAGAAACCCTGTCTCGAAAAACTGAAGGAAAAAAAAAGCAAACAGCATCTTCCCTGATCTTCACAGCTCTGACACACTAGTGTCCTGTCTCACGGTGTGAACAGGATTCTGGGGACAGTGCTTCCAAAGTGACAATCCTAAGCTCCAGGAGCTGCCTTCAAACCACTACCTCAAAAGACAGGGTGATGGGGGATCTGGTCTTTCTTCTTTGTGCTTCTCCTTTGTTTCTCAATTTTCTATGATGAATACGTATTATACACCAGACATGGCGATACATGCCTATAATACATATATAATACGTGCAGAGGCAGGAAGATCCCCTGTTTCAAGAAGGAAAAAAGAAGAAATAGATGCTAAAGAAATAAAGTACCCAAGCACTTTCTTCAAATTTCTGGGGATGATTACTTTAAGTGCTTTGCGGTCCGAAGCACCCTTTCCTGTGCGGCTTCAGTGATTGCTAAATCTACAGACCTTATTCCTCTGATTTCCACTTCCAAAGCAGCAGATGTGGTGGCCAACTGAAGCTCGGAGTCAGACGTTATTTCCCAGACCCGCCACCCTCCTGTGCAGCCACAGGCAACCAACCTCTTGAGCCTCACAGTGCTCTTGAATAAAACAGAGGAAATGAGAACTGGCTGCCGACAGGGTTAAAGTCTATGAGCTGATGTTTGTGAAGGGTGTATCGTGGTACCCAACACACACACACAAAAAAAGACCGCCAGTAAACAGACAACTTTAGCCGCAATGTTCTGTCAGTTTGGGGGCTCCAGATTCCACTTCTTAGAACTTCTGCTTCCGCTGGGTGGTGGTGGTGCACACCTTTATTCCCAGCACTTAGGAGGCAGAGGCAGGTGGATCTATGAGTTTAAGGCCAGCCTGGTCTACAGAGTGAGTCCCGGACTACACAGGGAAGCCCTGTCTCAAGCAAACCAGCCAATCAACACTTGCTTCTCTCACCACAGAGGAGGCATGAGATGGCATTGTCTTCCTTGCTATACAGGACCAATCCGACAGAGCAAGCCCCTGTCCGCTGTTAGCAGACTTCGACAAGAACCTTCCTTTCTCATGAAGGTCGGCTGCACAGCGCGAACTACAGGGGATAGCCACTCACGCTCGAATCTGATCCTCGCAGTAAAAGATGTCCTGGATGTTCGCTTTGGCTTTGCCATATCGCAAACGGGGTCTTCGGAAGACAGGTTCTCTGAGCGGCGGAAAAGCCTTATATACGTCAAACCACAGAGGTTTCTCCTTCAACACTCCAGCACGCATCAGATCCCTCGTCCTTAGAAAGAGAACAGAAAGAACCAAGGTCAGTCGATTACAACAGCCTGCCAAAGTCCCTGAACCAACTTAGAGCAGGCCAGAGCAGCGTAGTTCAGGTGAGCTGAGCAGGGCTTCCCACCTAAAGGAGACATGGCCACATCCTACAGCCACCTAGCAAGGATAAAGGGTTTAGGTCTCACGTAGCCTAGGATAGACTTAAACTCTTGTGCAGTTGAGGATAACCTTGAACTCAGTGCCTCCCTGAATTTCTCCCGGGCGAGGATGACAGCGTGTTCACGCCAGGCTGTCTTTTTGTTTTAACAAAAGTTCGCCAGTAGCCTGACTGACCTCAACTTCGCTACGTAGCCCAGGCTGGCCTCGGTCTTGTGGCGATCGTCCCGTCTCGCCTCCCGAGTGCTCAGAGTACCGGCATGAGCCACCACACTCAACTCTGAAGCCACTCCATCTTCTTGCACACATCCCACCTCCAGCCCGTCCACCGTCCCATGGTGGAAACGCAAAGACCGTCCAGTCAAGCCCTTCAGCCTCTTCTTTATCTAGACGCCTCCACCGAAGTGGGGTGGCGAAAACACAACCTTGAAAGTGACTGAGCAGAACCCCAAGAGGACATCGACAAACATTCCGAGTCAGGAGGGAGCACGAGGGCCTCTCCGGGCTCGAACACCCGCAACCGCGACCCGTTCCGGCTACGCCAGGTGGGTCGTGACCGGCTGGGAACCCTGCTCACGCCCGACTCGGAGCACGCACCGGGTAAACACGCTCCCAATCGTCTCCAGCCGGCTCCCCGCCATAGCTACCTAGGGCAGAAAGCCGCTAGCTGTTACCGGAAGCGGAAGCGGCCACAAGCAAGCGAAGGGGGAAACAAGCTGCGGACCGAACCGAGGATCACAGTCCCGCCTCAGCGGACCCGGAGGGCGGAGCCAGACAGAAGCAAACGACCGGCTGAGCGGGAGCGCTCGGTTACTAGTGAGGGGCAGGGCGGGGGCTCAGACAAGAGCAATCGATAACCGAGCCGAAAGGGCGGGAGTGCGCCAAAACTCCGCAGGAGTAGTAAATGACTGGTCCAGGGCTAAGACTGAGTGTGGCACTTGCTTTCTTCTTTCTGACTGTAGGAAGCTTCCTCCTCTCCAGCAGATCGGGCAGTGTGGAGGAACACAGTGGGGGTCGCGGAGATGAGGCACACACCCTACAGTCGGGACAGCCAGCCAATCTTGACATTTGAGGTCATCAGCTCCAGGCTCGATTAGGCCTAATCTTGGCCAGTTAGGCTACGCAGAAGGAAACTGGGACCCATGGAGAGGCGAAGTCACTTTCCCAGGGAACTCGAGCGTCCAGACTTCCTTCTTTCAGCGGGGCTCCCTGGAGCAATCTGCTTTCACACTCAGCGGAAAGCTGCCTGCAAGCAGCGTTTCCTCCGCTGGAGGCGTCCCTCGCCCGCCCGCTAGCTCTGGAGTTCAAAAGTGAAAAGCGTTCGGAACTAACGCGTTCGGAGGAGGAAGCTAAAAACCTGGGGGAAAATAAGCTGTCAGTGTTCAGCTGTCCAAAGTATGGATATGGAGGGATGGATGCCTTAGATCAGGAAAAGCACTCCGTAGAAACTGAGGCATTTCCAACGTGTTTGTGTAGGGTCATCATTGTTGATTGTAGTGACAAGATTAAAAATAAAAACTCCATCGGACTGGAGAGAGAGTTCAACAGTTAAGAGCACTGGCTGCTCTTCCAGAGAACCCAGATTCGAATTCCAGCTCTCACACAGTGCCTCATAACCACTGGTAACTCCACTCTAGTTCCGGGGAATTCGATGCCCTCTTCTGACCTCTGCAGGCACCAGACATAGACATACATACATGCAAGCAAAATATTCATACATATAATTAATTAATTAATTAGCTAATTAAAATTCGTCAAATGGCCTGGCCGTGGTGGTGCACGCCTTTAATCCCAGAATTTGAGATGCAGAGGATCTCTGTAAGTTCAAGGGCAGCCTGGTCTACATAGTGAGTTCCAGAACAGCCAAGGTTGTGTAGAGAGACACAAAACAAAACAAACAAACAAAAAAGTGGCTGGAAAATTGGAGTTCATGCGTTCTATGAAACCTTATGCAGCTATTAAAATTAACAAAGTAAGTCCATCTGTATTTACCTAGATTCGTGTCCATGGCTTGTGGTCAAATGAAAAACTGCATCACTTGAGAGGAATCCCAACCTGTAATTTGGGAAAAGAAAACATCACAGGTGCCAGGGTTTGTATGAGGCTAAAATCTGTGCCAAGGGACTTCAGTTATCCCCAGGACAAAAATGCAAGTGTGAATTCAGAGGTGTTTTTTCTCTTTACTTTGCCTTGTAAAGAGTCTGTATTCGTATGTAAACTTTCTGACCCAAAGAATGTTTTGAGTTACACACTAGGTCTCCAAGGAGCCCATTATCTTTCTTTATCCTAAGGAAAAAGCAGGAGGTCATCCCGAAATCCTCCCACCCCAAGGGAGGTCCCAGTGGGGAAGGCAGGGAAAGTTTTCTTTATCTCAAGATAACTCCGCCCACCCACGGCGGAGCTATTATCATCCTTATTAAGGATGAGAAAGCAAAGCCACAGGAACTAAGTACCTTTGTCTCCTCTGCCACTGATTGAACCGGGGCTCCAGCCCAACCTGGGCACTTTCTTGTACCCCACAGTGCTACCTTAACTAGCCTAAAGCTGGAGACTGGGGACCTGAAAGATTTTACTAAAACTGGCCTTAGCGGAGGAGCTGCAATGGCCTGAGGCCTGAGCTAAGAGGTGGGCATCACTCCTGCCTCCAAACTCTGGACCAGGGACTGGAGTGGTGGCAGATCAGTCAAGTGCATATAGGAGACCTGAGTTCAGTTCCCAGCATCACAACAGCCTGTAACTCCAACTCCAGGGAGACCTGGAAACTTGCAGGCACCAGCCTGCACCTGTACTTCACACACACACACACACACACACACACACACACACACACGAAAGAGAGGAAGAGAGAGAGGTTTTTTTTAAATATATTTTTATTTATTACGTATACAATGCGCTGTCTGCATGTATGCCTGCAGGCCAGAGAAGGCACCAGACCTCATTACAGATGGTTGTGAGCCACCATGTGGGAATTGAACTCAGGACCTTTGGAAGAGCAGGCAATGCTCTTAACCTCTGAGCCATCTCTCCAGCCCCCTAAATAAAATAATTCTTAAAAAGGAAAAGATGTGTGTCTGCAAGTCCACTCCCTATAAACCAGGACACTATATTATGTATTTAACCTAAAAAGCAAAAGGAAGAGAAAAGGACTCTGGCCCCTGGGCCAGCTGTGAAGGGTTCCTAGGTCCTAGTCCCTAAGATCTAGGGGAGTCATCTCTGGGGAGTAAACATGCTCCTAGCTAAATATAACTCTGCCAGTCCTCAACAACTTTCTAATTCTGTCTGTGTCAGAGCTATCTGCCGGCCTAGTCTACAGACACACTTCCCTTCTCCCTCCATGGCCTACCCCTGTAAGCTAGGGTAGTCTACGCTGCGAAAGAACAAGAAAGGTTCATTCTGAGTTCATGGAGGAAAGCCAAAGACATAAATTCTCAATTCAGAAGAAATTACAATGTGGAGGGTTTTCTCTGTGGGTTATCCTGGAGTGATCCATCTGGAACTTTTGAAATTTCTCTTCCTATTGTCACGTTTAATCCACCAGAATATTGGTGAGCAAAGAGGAACACTTGGGGGTGCGGGGACATGGCTGATCAGAACCTCACACCTAAGACACATTCGCTCATAACACAGGATGAAGTTGTTGGGTAGCTGGGAACAGAAAGAATAGACAGTAGGGGCTGTGTGTCTTCTAGAGTCGGTTGAAAGGGACGGGATACACAGTAAGTGCTGGTCAGCAACTCTTCCATGATGTCAATGTTAATAATGTCAATTAGTGTCAATGTTGTGATGGCCCCCCGGGAGTGCTGCCTTTGATGGCATCCCACAGATCACCTTATAGGAGGAGGGAAGCCAAGAGTCTCATGTACCAAGTAGTCTACCACGAAGTTACACTTACTCCCAGACCTCTTCTCACTTTTCATTTGAGACAAGATCTCACTAAGTTGCCTAGGCTACCCTTGAACTTGTGATCCTTCTGCCTTATGCTTACAGTAGCTGGGACTACAGGCCTGTGCCAGACCTGGAATTGGTTTGGTTTTCCCCTTGATAAGTGACCCATTCTATCCACTAGCACTTAAACACAAGCTCTCGCTGACTCTACCAGAACAGTCTGTGTTCTAATGAACCATTCCTTTAGCCCCTTGCTTGCTGATGTTTGTTTATAGACAGGGTACCACTAAGTAGCCTGCCTGGCCTGGAACTTACTGTGTAGACAATGCTGACCTTGAAATACAATGCCTCTCAAGTGCTGGCATTGAAGGCACGTGCCACCGTGCCCAGACCGCGGTGGTGGATTATTGAGATGGGTTATCAGTTTATGGATACAGCTAAGTTGGTAGAGTGCTTGCGTAGTGCACACAAAACCCAGCGTCAAATAAGATAGGATATGATGATGCATATGTGCTATCCCAAGTCTCCAGAGGCAGAAGCAAGAGAATCTGAAGTTGAAGGACATCCTCCTCAACAAAGCAACGTGGAAGTCAAGCTAGGCTGTGTAAGTCCCTATCTTGCAGTTAGGAGGAGACAATCTCACTATAAAGCCTTATGCACAGAGTGACTTTAAACTCAATCTATAGGCCAGACTGGCTCAATCTCTGTGCAATTCTCTGGCCTCAGTCTCCTCAGTAGTGGGTATTCCAGGCACATACCATCAAGTTGGTTGGGCTGGGCTGTAGTGTGGTTCTTTGCCTTGTATCTTTATAGATATCTGCTTTCTCCTTTCGTCTTCACATAGTCTGTGAACAAAGATATGTGTGTGGTTTTTGTTTGGTTGGTTTTGATTTTTCGAGATGGGGTTTCTCTGTGTAACAGTCCTAGCTATCCTGGAACTCACTCTGTAGACCAGGCTGGCCTCGAACTCACAGAGAGCCGCCCGCTTCTGCCTCCCAAATGCTGGGATTAAAGGCGTGCTTCACCACTGCCTGCCTGATATGTGTGCTGTAATCTCAAATGAGGACACGAGTTATACTGGATTAAGATCCACACTTACATATTCATTTCAACTCAATTGCTGCTTTAAAGACTGTCTCCTAATGCAGTCACATTCTCATGGATTTAGGGTTAGAATTTCGGTATTTGAAATGAGGGAGAGGTAGCTCAGCCTATAACACTGGATAGTATGAGCTGAACACATTTGGCAACTGATCCATAGCCACCCTCTGCCCCTCTTCACCTTGCCTTACACTGCAGGAACCCAACTTCTATGAACTGCATCCACCAGCCCCTTGTTCTCTGCTTCCAGCTAGATTCTAGTTGATTCTGAAGTTAGAGGTCTTGGCAAGGAGTAGAAGAAAGGAGAAGAGTGGAGCTGGACTTTGTCCCACTTCCTCCTCCCTCCCCTCACACTCCAAGACCTTAGGTCACAGCCTACCCTGAGCCAGTCTGCACAGCTGTCCCTCAGACCTAGTTCAGCTTGTTGAACTCTGCTCTTCTCATTAGCCCTGGGGTCTATAAACCTATCCCAGGTGTTTTCCCTATGTTCCACCAACATCTTTGTAAATAGCACCCTTGTTTAAGAAGTGCACAGGAGCCGGGCGGTGGGGGCGCACACCTTTAATCCCAGAATTTGGGAGCCAGAGGCAGGTGGCTCTCCGTGAGTTCAAGGTCAGCCTGGTCTACAACAAGAGTTTCAGGACAGCCAGGAGTGTTACACAGGGAAACCATGTCTCAAACACACACACACACACACACACACACAGAGAGAGAGAGAGAGAGAGAGAGAAAAGAGAGAGAGAGAGAGAGAGAGAGAGAGAGAGAGAGAGAGAGAGTAATTTGTCAGACAAAAAGAACATTGAAGATTCCAGCCATTTGGCAAAATCATGAGAACTGGTACTGGTAGCATCATGTGCTGGGAATCTGGGATCAAGGAATAAATAGGTAATTGCTTCATTTGAATGTTTTAAAACTCATGAGTGGTACACATGCCAGAAGACAACCTGTGGAAGTTGTTTCTCTACTTTCACGGTGAAGATACCAAAGACTGAACTCAGGTGCCCCAGCTTGACATCAAATGCCCTTATCTGCTGAACAATCTCCTTAGCCCCAGAAAATGTTTTTAATG
Source organism: Myodes glareolus (assembly GCF_982192425.1). NCBI lineage: Eukaryota > Metazoa > Chordata > Mammalia > Rodentia > Cricetidae > Myodes > Myodes glareolus. The sequence goes on from NC_142034.1 coordinate 34,400,902, forward strand.
GGAGAAAATAAATAGTACATATTCCATACAGAGCATATAAATTATATGCTAGTAGGTGGTGGTGCACACCTTTAATCCAGCACTCAGGAGGTAGAGGCAGGTGGATCTCCATGAGTTCGAGGCCAGTCTGGTTTACAGAGTGAGTTCTAGGAGAGCCAGGGCTACCCAGAGAAACCCAGCCTAGAAAACAACCAAATGAACAACAACAACAAAAATTGTAGGGCTGCACAGTTGGTCTACATAGTGTGTTCCAGGCCAGCTTAGACTACATAAAAAGACCTTGCCATAAAGACACACACACCTACTGAATGGGTCCAGGGCAAGGAGGGTGCACAGCAGGGAAGGGAGGATGCAATACCTTTTCTCTTCTCCAGGATATCAGGTTCTGCTTTCCTGTCTAGCTGAGCATGTGCCTCAGGACACCCATACCTTCAGTCCCACTGTACACAGCCACATGGGATGAGTGCCCCAACCTAGATTTATCCTCACAACTCTGTTTACTTGTCTGAGTCAATCTCACTGGGCTTCTTTCAGGGCAGGAACTGGCCTGTCTCTGCCCACACCCAGTCTGGTGCAGGCCCATCACTGGTTCTTAGCGAGTTGTCTAGTGAATGGCATGGATGAACAATATCAGGTTAGGACAAAGAAGGTTGTAGTGACCATGGGCTACTTGTAACTGCTTGCATACATCTGACCATACCACCTGAGTCCAGCTTCCCTTTGAGGCCTTTCTAAGACACACTGTATGGAAATATTCTCCTACCCCATCATGCATTGAGTGTGTCTTGTCCTTTCTACCTCTGGCTGTCCAGTGCCTCAGCAGGACTGTTGAATAATCTTCTGGGCTTCAACTGTCTTCTGCAAAATGGAACCAACCATAAGACTTAGCAGAAAACCTTTTCTGGGAGTGGTGGCACCCACACGGAATCTCAGCACTTGGGAGGTGGAGGCAGGAGGATCTCAAGTTCAGACCAGTCCGGGCTACACAGTGAGATCCTGTCTCAGGTGGGGGCAGGGCAGAAGCAGCCTTGTGAAGAGCCGGTTAGTGTGTTAACACTGCACAGCAGTTGTGCAGTAGGCAAAGATTTCTGAGGACTCCACGCTTAGGAGCAGAGTGGTCCACAGTTAAATCACACTTCACAATTCACAAGACAGCGTCCCAAGCTGCCCGGCTTCCTCCCACTAACAGGTGGCTGCCCTGGAGGAGGCTCCAGCACAAAGGAGAGACCAACACTTTGTGCCCATAACTGCCCTAGAGGTCTGCGTGACTTTGGCTCCTTTCCACAGCCAAGGGCACAGGAGTGAGCAGCCGCCTGTTGGAGTGTTTGCTAATTAGGCTCATTCTAAGGGGATTCACGGCTCAGCAGCTAACCGAGGATGAGGTATGTCAGGGCTTGTGAATCTGGGGGTAAATCTCCTAGCAACTTTGAGAAAGGCAGGTTCTGATTAGGTTGGTCTGGAGTGGGGCCCTGAACTGCGTTTCTAACGAGCTTCTGGGTTGACTGACAGCCAGTCTGCTAGTCTGCAAATAGGGTAAACAGCTTTCTCAAGTTTTCAATGAAAGTTTGGATGGACATTCTTAGTTCTAGCTTTCAGAGTTTCGCATCCAGGCCACACTTTGAACGAGAAGACTGGCTTGTGCACTGCTCATGTTGAGTTTCACAACCACTCACACTGCAGTCCATGGACCAATCCTCTTGACATGTTTGTTTTTTTTTTAATTAATGATCCTGAGAGCTGGGATCTAGTACAGTGGCAAAGCATTTGCCTAGTATACGTGAGGCCCTAAGTTTCATCCCTAACCATAATAGTAAGATAAACAAACAGAATTTTTAAATAAAAAGACTAGTGATTCTTTGTTTTCTATAAATGGTACCTGTTAGGTGTGGTAGGGCATGCTTTTAGACCAAACATTTGGGAGGCAGAGGCAGGCAGACCTCTGTGAGTCTGAGGCCAGCCTGGTTTACAAAGTGAGTTCTAGGTCAGCCAGAGCTACATAGTGAGATCCTCTCTCAAACAAAATCAAACAAAAAATAATCCAGAAGTGACACCTGTAGGCAGGCCGTGCCCTGCTCCCAGGTGAAGTAGGTCTTGGTTTTTGTTTATTTTGCTTTTTTTTTTTTTTTGAGACAGGATTTCTCTGTGAAGCCCTGGCCGTCCTAGACCAGGCTGACCTCGAACTCACAGAGATTCCCCTGCCTCTGCTGGGATTAAAGGTATGAGCCACCACACCCAGCCAGAGTAGGGCTTGTTTTATGGGTCCTGAAGCTTATATAGATTTAGAGACATTTTAAATATTAAGAAAAATCTTTGTTTTGCAAACTTCTCCAAATGTAGCGGTAAGCACAAACTCCTGGTGGTATATACAGCCTGCAGCCTAAGGTGCACTCTTGGTCTCCTACAAAGATGGTATTTCTTCCACCTGTGGTCAGTGACTGTCACTTCTGCAGAATGACCGCCTGGTGGCAGTAGGCTTACACAGACCCTTTCCATCCACCCACCTTTCCCCCCCCACCTCCATCTCCAGAAAGTTACAACTTTCCCCAGCTGGCCCAGACCAACCCAACAAATGAATCGGTGCTGTGATAAGGGGCATAGGACTCCGTGAACTTCTCTCTCAGTAGCAGGCTTGCCCTTTGCTGCAGATGCTAGGAGATTGTTTTTAAATCTAGATAAAGAATGTTAATGGTGTGGGCAGTGGTGGTTTACACCTTTAATCCCAGTACTCCAGAGGCAGAGGCAGGTGAATCTCTGAGTTGAGGCCAGGCTGGTCTACATAGTGAGTGCCAGGACAGGCTCCAAAGCTATGCACAGAAACCCTGTCTGGAAAAACCAAATAACTAACTAACTAAATAAATAAATACAAATTTAAATAATGTTAATGGGGGAAGGTCCGGACACGCTGCTGGATCCCAGATATCCCTGGGAGGTGTTGCTGAGCAGGTAGCCCCTTCCTGTTCTTCACAAGTTGTATCCATGTGGGGAGACTGGATTTTATCACCTGTTCCCTGTAGTGATACTTTGTTTCTGTTTTCAACAAATAAAGTTTGCCCGAAGATCAGAGTGCAGAGCTAAACCATGAAAGGCCAGGGAGTGGTGGCCCACACCTTTAATCCCAGAATTCTGGAAGCAGAGGCAGAAGGATCTGTTAGTTCAAGGCCACTCTGGGCTTCACAAGATTGAATCTGTCTAAAAGAGAAACAGGGCTCCCAAGTGCTGGGATCCCATGCCTTTAATCCTAGCACTGTGGAGGTGGAGACAGGAGTGATATGGCTGGGTGGAGAGAGGAGTATAAGGCAGGAGCTCAGTGAAGTCTGAAGTTTGGTGGAGACAGTTGCAGTCTGAAGATGAAGCTAACCAGTTCTGTGATTGGTCTGTGGTAGATCACTAAACTTAATTTTTTTTCTTACCTGTAGAGTGGTTATTGGGCAAGATCAACTCCGCCCATGAAACACCTGACTGACAGCCCCAGCTCTGACTTGATTGCAAACTGAACCCCCCCCCCCCCGCATTTTGAAAACAAAACTCATAGCTGTTGATTTAATTAGTCTGGAGTACAGGAATTTTGAGAAAGTATTTGGGAAGTAGTAGCCTAACACCATGGCTCCCAAACTCTAGTGTGTATAGAAATCACAGTTGCTTGGTTACATCCTTAATTTCTGATGCAGGTCTGGAATAGGGCATTTCATTTTTAAATTTTGAATTTAAAAATATGCACATATGTATATAGAGATGTCAGAAGTGAGCATCAGATCCACTATTACAGGCAGTTGGGAGTTGCCTGGTGTAGGGGCTGGGACTTGAACTTGGTTCCTTTCAGGGCCGGTGTGAGATTAACCACTCCGCGAGAACAAGCATTTCTATTAAGTTCGCAGCCCTCTACAGCTTCCCTTCAGTAAGGCATAGCCCTAAGATATTGCTGAATAACTGGCCTAAGGCTGGAAGAGAATCTCAGTTTGCCTAGTACAGCATGCCAGCGTCTCAGGGACCATACCAAACTACCTGTATCTGCTGGGTCACGGGAGGACCCTGATGGAAGGGCACGGGAGACAGTTGTTTTTATCCTAGTGTGAAAAGTGAAATTGAGGGAAAGAAGGAAGGACACCCTTGGCAGGATGACCCTGAGCCCAGAACAAGAAAGATGAGCTGTTAAATACCACAAGGAAGCCTTTGGCTCCACACAAGGAAGAATTTTGAACCTTAAGAATTGCCTGTTCTGAAGAGGGCATCATTTCCTCTTTCAGAAGCCAGAGTCCTGTCCCTGCCTGTGTAGAGGTGAAAGGGAGTTCCGCTGAGTTGGTGGCACAGGAAGTTGAGATACTTCTAGAGGAAGACGGTTGTGGTCCCTCTCAGGTGGGAGATGCAAGCCTCTGGGGTGTACATCTTGGAACCTCCAGTCAGTCGGACGTCGTCGTTAATCCAGAAGTTTTGTGTTTAATGCAGGGAGGCACAGTGTGGCGCTTTTGCAACAGGCCGGGTTTCACAACCCTGTTTTGTTGCCTATCAGCAAGCGGTTTTTTGTGTGGCAAAGAGGAAGGAGCAGCGCTAGGCAACGCCGGCAGGTCGCACAGGCTGCAGATGTCATCTCCTGAGGCGGTGTGCAGGAAGCCTGAGTCCTATGGACCCTAGAAACAACCCCGAGGGTTAACCAGGAGGGGAGTGGGGGAGTGGAGGGTGGTAGCGGGGGTGGGGGGGGGGGCGTGATTGCAGGTGGCCCAAGGATTTGGCACTTCTCCAGAGACCAAAACCTATCCCCTGGGGAGGGAAAAGGAGGGAGGGTCCAGCCCACACCGCCGGCCACATCAGAGCACCAAGAGAACACCAAGTCTTTATTACCGGAATTCCTATGAAACGGCTCCAAGGAAAAAACCACACACAAGAGGGAAAAAATAACAAAGTGACACACACAGACCTACAGCTTTCTCGTCGTGCGTGCGCCTGGCCCTGGAGCAGGGAAGGCCCAGACGCGTCTGGAGCACAGTCTAGCCGCCCGGGGCTCATGGTGGGCGGGGAGGCGTCCTTCTCTTCAGGGGTCACAGGACTGGCTGGGTGCCAGCACGGTCTCCCACCCCAACCCCGCCCTGCGTATGTTTCCAAACTTGGTCACTCTGTGTGCACCGCTCTCCCGAGCCCGGGGAAGCTCGACCGGCAGAAGTTGGGGCCATTGGAGTTTCCATTTCCTACCAGTCCCTAGCAGCCCCCGCCACCCAAGCATCGAATCCCGTTCTCAACCAGGTCCCCGCGCCTTCCCGGGCTTCCCAACTCTCTCTAAAGGTCAGCGAGTTCCCAGATCATAGAACGAGTGGTACACAATTGCGGCCTCCATGGCTGAGAATTCCTAGAAACACCAGTGTTCTTCGGGTCAGCTCTGGTTCTCCACCCGAGGCACCCAGCTAGTTCCTGTCCTAGGTGCTTCCCCACCCCCACCCCTGCCCCAGGCTGGTAGCCTCTGCAACGTGCACTTCAGCCTACACACACCTTCTCAGTTGGGGTCACCCTCCCTCCAGCACCTCCCTGCCTTACAAAACAGCAGGACCAGTCCAGCCCCTGAGGAGCCCCACTGTGATGTAAATCAAGAACCAGCTTTGATCTTCAGCCTAACGAAAGACCAAGCTTAGAGAGAGTCCTCCAGCTCCGGGGTCACCCTCCCCATCCCTGCTGGGTCAAGAGGAGGCTGCTGGAGGTGACAGCCAGCCCTTAATAAGAAGCAGCCCTGTGAGCTAGACCCCGGCAAGGCCACAGCGCCCAGAGTTCTGTGCAGGTATGGGCCAAGAGTCAGCAGTTCCATCCAAGGCTGAGATGTCGGAGACCTTTAGAAAGAAAGGCGGGGGTGGGGTGGGGATGGGTGGGATATAGGGATAGATCACACCCGTTGTGGCACACCAGAAGTGATGGGAAAGAAACAGGAAAGCCCTCTTTTCAGGCCCAAAGGGCCTCCGGATGGGTCATTTTGCCAGCTCTCTTAACTGCAACCTTGGCGCTTCCTGGGACCTTTCTTTCTTTTCTTTTCTTCTTTTCTTTTCCTTTTCCTCCTCCTCCTCCTCCTCCTCCTCCTCCTCCTCCTCCTCCTCCTCCTCCTCCTTCTCTTTTTAAATGTGTGGGGTGGTTCCTGAATTTCTGCTCATCCTCGACAGACGAGAGGAGCCAGACTACAAACCAGGTTTGTAAGGTTTGTCTCTAAGGCTCCAGGTCCCTCCTCCAATCACAAGCAACTCTGAAAGTTCTAAGTCCCGTGGAAAGGCGGAAAGTGGCAGTGGCTGGGCTGGACTGTGGCTGAAGAAGCCTGGGCGCTGGTACGCAAGCACCATCTGTCTCGGCTGCAGCTGGAGGGCACTGCTGTTTCCCCCTGGTTACCTCCACCCGGTCAGAGTGTCTCTGGCAAGGCGACGCTGCTGGCACCTGGGGAGTAGGGAAAATGTGTGACGTTTTCATCAAAGGAGCTCTCCGGTCTTTCCCTGCCACTGGTTCTTGGAGAATATGAGGCACCTCCTCCTTTCTCCAGCGGTTCTAGATCATCCTGGAACTCTGCTTAGGACCACACCCACTGCTCAATGGCAGATCCTTCTAGTTGGGGGCAGGGGCTACACTAAGGAAGAGGACCTAACGGGGCAGAAAGGTAATCGCAGGCTAGAGTTTGGCGGGCCTCAGACACTAGGCTGAGTTCCTAAGAGTTTTGCTCAGAAGACCATGAGAAAAGCCCGGGAGAAGTGGAGCCACAGCAATGTGCAGTGACGGGCTCAGCAGGTAGGGCAAGGAAGACACGTGGGATAAATCTGTCAAGACTGTGATGGGGAAAGCTAGAAGGCGGGAGAAAGCAGGGAGGCGAGAATGGCTTGCAGTGAACTGACGAGATGCACTGCAAAGACCACGGGGTGCAGTGGGGACCCAGCAGAGCTGGAAGAGCAGTTACTGAGGAAGAGGACAGTTGGGCACTTAGAGCAGGAAGGGGGAAGAGTGAAAAGGGTTAGGAGCAGAGCAATGAATAGGTAGAGGGCGAGGGACGAGCAACAGCCTCCTAGGAGGGAGGAAAAAGAACCAGGACTCTTGGAGTCATAGGCAAGCCAGGAAGAGTTCAGCCCAAACCTGGGCATTGCAGGTGTGGAAGGGAGCACCGGAATGCACCACAGGCCCTGGACCTGGCCGGTGACCTCCTCGGCTAGGTCCCTTTCTGGAGGCGGCCATTTTGCCTTAGATGCAGGATCTCGGGTTTTACAGTGGGGAGCTGAGAGGGAAAAAAGCTGGAGACACAGAAATGATGAGTAAGTTCTGAGATGGGATGACTTTGAGTAGTGCACCTTTCTCCTGGGGACCAGTGGGGTGCAAGAAGGGGTGAGAGTAGGGTGTTTCCTTAGCTCCCCTTACTTGGTTATCCCAGAAAAGTAGGAAGCTGGGGTGCAGGTGTGTGGGTGAGGAAAGCCCGGGGAAGCATGGAGAGCTGAAGAGAGGATGCCAGAAAGGGAGAGTGCGGTGCCCGCATCTGCTGCCCCTGCCCTCTGCCAGAACTATCATAAGAGGGGCTTCTGTCCCTCCATGGTTGGACATGGGGCCAGACCTGACAGGCAACAGCCTAGTAGATGCTGAGCACTGAGCACAGGACAGCAGCTGGGCAAACAAAGTAGGTGGGTGGGCGGGCAGCTCTTCATTGGGGGGTGGGGCACCTGAAGAGGGACAGGCATGCCTCGTTTCTGCAGGAGATGCTGGCATTGTCTGTGTACGTTCCCCACCTCAGGAGAGTACATGGAGAGACAGGAGGAAAGGCAGGCCAGCCCCGAGGCTCCAGGTAGAAGCAGCCATTCCAGGGGCTGTTTCCAGATCCCTGACCATCCAACCTAAGCAGGGCGCTGAACACAGGTCCGCGTGTGCATGACCACAGTGCTTCTTACACCACCCTCTTAATATTCACTGTGGGTCCCGGAACGTCTTTTCAACAGGGCTGCAAACTATTAAAGGTCAAAGATGATTTGGTTTTCCTGTTCAGGGCATCTGTGATGATGATGATGATGATGATTCAGGCAGGTGTGATTATTGTTTGTCAAATGAATAAATAAGCAAGTCTGTACTCCTGGCACTTGGGAAGTGGAGACAGAAGGATCTGAAGTTCAAAGTCAGCCTCATCTACATAGCCAATGCATTCAAAGGGTAGTAGGGTTACAAAAGATATGTATGTATGTATGTATGTATGAATTGGTTTGCAGGAGGAAACCATGTGCAAGTCACAAGAGAAGTAAGCCAGGATCACTATTCTGTCAGAGCCCAGCACCTCTAGATCCTTGGGAGGACACATAGTGGGTGGTGCCCCTTTGCCCAAACTGTCCCTGAGAGCTGTGACCCCAAGCCTTACCTCTTACTGTCCTTCTCTTAGGGCCTCTTCTACCTTAGGTACCTCCTGCCGCCTTCCCCGGAAGTCTTCATCTGAAAGGCAAAGGGAAGCTGCCTCATCTTCCACCCTGCAGAACCTCACTTGGGCCTGTCCCCAGATTGTTCCTGACACCCAGGTAGCAGTATGTGGGTGCGGTGAGAGAGGCAAAAGGCAAAAGGTGCTGTCTTGGCTCTACCACTGAACTAGGTCTTGGACAGGTCTTACCCTGCTTGAGTCTCAGTTTTCCCATCTATCAAATGGGATAGAGACGATGGACCATTCAGATGACCTCTAAGACCTTCTAGTCCTCGTATCTGGTGTCTCATGACCCTCCTCCCCCCCCCCTTCTAGATAGGATTTTTATGTGTAGCTGTGGTTATCCTGGAACTCTCTCCGTAGACCAGGCTGGCCTTGAACTCAGAGATTCACCTGCCCCTGCCTCCCGAATGCTGGGATTAAAGGCATGCACTATCTCCTGACTCTTTAAGAGCGTGGTGATGGGAGTTCATCCATGGGTGGTCTGGCGAGATCTTTTGACCCCTGTGGCCTTTGGGAGGGACTGGGTAAAAAGTTCAAGGCCCTCAGTCTGAAGCTTTTTTCCTTCCTTTCTTTTTCTTTTCTTTTCTTTTCTTTACATTGGTTCTTTGAGATAGGGCTTCTCTGTGTAGCCCTGGCTGTCCTGGAACACACTCCGTAGACCAGGCAGGCACTGAACTGTTGGAGAGCTGCCTGCCTCTGCCTCTCAAGTGCCGGGACTAAAGGTGTGAGCCACCACCACCTGGCTAGACTGGAGTTTTCTAACTTGTGGTTATCCGTGTATGAGGCTTGCCTGTCTGTACCCCATTCCCTAAAGAACATTCCCTAGGAACAGCACCTGGCTCGCTGGGCATCCCTTCAGGGACTACAGGAAGTGAGTGGCATTGTGTGCACCACATGGCAAGGGTTCACATTTCTGTGGGTTACCTGCCTGCCAACCCTTGACATGTCTCCCAGACTGAGTGCCCCTTGCTGAACATTAAAAACTAAGGACCTCCTCTCAAAGGGTCACCCATCACAAGTAAGTCAGAGCTGAAGGCTCCCCGCCCTGCCTCACCGTAAGCATGGCCTTCCACGTCATCCAGGAGGTTGGCTGTCGAAGCAGCAGCTCCCAGCCTGCCAGCCTGTTCAGGAAAGCTACCCCAGAGAGGAATGGGAACTGTCACAGCCCGTGCGGTCTGCCTGTGCTGTCCTGCCAATCCACCAGCCTCAAGAGGCTCCTACCATCCCTCCTGTCCCCAAACTGCCTAACACTGCCCCTTTCAGGCCCCACTCCCGAGATCCGCACCCAGCCAGACCCTAACCTCCTTAGTCTTCCCCCATCTTTAGGGACAGAGAGTGACATTCTCCCCGCTCCCCTTGGATACTCAGCTTTCACTGTCTTGGGCCCCAAGTTGGCTAAGCGCGAATGGGAGCTTGGATGAAGACAGGGAAACACCTTTTCTCTTGAAGAACCAAAAGTGAGAATGCAGGCTTCTAGAGACAGGACTGCCGGGCACCTGGGAACCAGTTCAACTAGCAAAATGAGGGAAAGGTTTGCTGCTTTCAAGGGGAGGACTACTGTTTTCCCCCAAAATGCAGATGGCTCAAGGTCAAAATCAAAGAAGTCACTGGAAGCATCGGAAGGACAATGTCCAGGGAGCTGATGATGGGGATGTCCTGGTTTGCAAAACAAGAAGCTACAGAGCCAGATCCCACTCCCCAGGAAGGTCCAGTTTCAGGGGGTCCAGCCGGGACATCCATCACCGTTCCTAGCGCCCACCACCCCATCCCGGTGCCAAGCAGAAGGATACGACTGAAGCTTCGGCAAGTGTCTCCTCTTTGACTTCCTCATTTTGGTCTTCTCAGAGAAAGCTCGCGCGAGTTCAAACAGCTTCCTACGCGTGGCTGGGGCAGAGAGACTTGTGAGCCCTTCATGCTCCAGACAGCCAGAGCGTCAGATGGCTTCCCGCCAGGTTTGGGGGCAGCCAGGGCAGCACCAGGCCCCTTGGGTGGGGACTGGGAAGAGGAAAGTGACAGGAACTGCAGACACCGTGCCACCTAAGGAGCAAGTGTGCCATCCCAGGTCGGCCTCCAGGGGCAGCACAGGCCACCACTAGCCAAGTATACAGCCTGACGCCAGTCCAAGATCCGGGTATTCCTTCCGGAGAGGCGAGAACCACAGATCTTGGCTTTCTTTCCCGCTGGCTGCCAAGGCCTTCCCGCCCCTCCCCAGCCACCTCCACAGTTGGTCCTAGGATTTCCGTGACTCATCGGAAATTTTTCCCTGAAATAAAACCTTGAAAGTGTCCCAGCCTCATTCCCACTGGTTATGGATCCGTGAGATCGGAAAGGGGATTATGATGAGAAGCAAACAGTGGGAAGAGGTCCCCTGTGCCCCCAAATGTCTCCCATTCCCACAGAAAGCAGACTCGGTCAGGCTCCTGTCTCAGCCAAGCTCTCACACCACAGAGAATGTGAACACTGACACACATTATTTTTTTGCAGACAGCTGGCTCAAGAGGATTTAAACTTAATTTGTCCCCAGACTCAGCTGCAGAATAAAGTAAGGCAGGAAGACCGAGGGAGTTAGCCTGTGATTAAAATGTCACCCAAGTTCGCCAAAAGTCAATAGCATTAAAAATCCTCAGGGGTGGGGGCTCCTTGCCTCTCATGAGGCCACAGGAACTGCCTCAAGAGAGCTGGGACAGGGAGGGGGCGGGAGCAGGACTCACATTTTCCCATGTGTTTCAACTTGTCCCTGAATAAGGCATCTTCTGACACAGTGGGGTTGGTGTCACTGGTTCCTGGAAGGAGGAGACACCTGCTGAGGGACCAGGCCCATTGGGTCTCTGAGGTCCCACTAAGAGAGAGAGAGAATGAGCAGCTGCCATGGCCCCCCGGGAAGCAGATGAGATGGTGCCCCTCCATGGTTGTTTAGGTCTGTCCTTTCATTACAGAGCAGTCTTCTTCCCTAGCCCCTGGAGTGTAAAGCAAGTTGCAAGAGTACTTCCTCTTCTGATCCAATGGGGGCAGTCTTAACTGCTGCGAGTGTGGGAAGGTGGCTGGCAGAAGGTTTTAACTTCTGTGAACAATCCCATATTCTCAAAGTCATGGTGGTAGTTTGAAATGAGCTGGGTGGGGAAGAGACACATCACGGAAATCTCTAGGGATTGCACACCAGGCTTCTGCACCCAGAGCAGGGCAGAACACAGTGTTAACCATTTGCCCGCCCATCTGTGCTGTGATGGCTCTCTGTGCATTCTAACTCTGGTGGAAGTGAAGCAGAAAGGACACAGAGCCAAGAATTCTGGGGAGATCTTGTCCTCCTAGGTTCAGCCCCTCCGTTATTATAACATCAGCCCCTCCCAGATGTTGAACAGGAACAGAGCAGGGCTCAGCCAAGAGTCAGAACCCAGTGAAGCTCCTGGAGGGAGCTTCTAACTCTCTCCTCACTGTCTGAATCTCTCTGCCGTTCATCTGCTGCCCTCCACCCTGTAAGTTGGCTCATCCTGAGTCACCTTGGCTGCTAGGTTCCCTTTGGGTCACCCTGATGTAGCTCAGCAGCCCCAGTGTCCCTCATTAATTTGGGATCAAGGACGAGAAGCTCTGTAAAACTCCCAGATGAACATCTGGTGGGGCCTAAGCTCCTGGCCTCTTGCTTATGAATCAGTTCTATGGGATTTTCTCTCTCTGAGCTGGGATTAGCAGGGTGCCTTACCCTTCTGCTCCTGCCTTCCCGGCTCAGCTCTAGGACGGAGGTTATGCTCCCAGAAAAATGGCTGAGACTTTTTGTATATGTACATGGGGTGAGGGCAGTAACTGGTCAGGGATCCAGGGTCCAGGGGTCAAGTACGAAAGCAGGGCCTCTGTTCCCACTCCCAACCTTAGCTCAGCTATAGTCTGTGCATCAAGCTGGACTGTCACTCACCCTAGAGGAAGCCATATGGTAGTCTGAAATGAGTTTGGGGTGGGGGTGGGGGGCATAAGGGCGGCAGTTATATTAGGGACTGTAAACTGGGCTTCTCTGGCCTTCCTGAGGCAGTTCTTGCTGAACCACCTAGAATTCAATGCTCAGAATTTATTTTCCTCACCTATGGCACGGCAGGTAGTCCTCAGTTACTTAAGTGAATGAATGAGCCCTTCCCAGACTAATTTCACCCTCTTCCTCTCCACACACTGGATACGGTCAACACGGGTGTCTTGCCTTTGCTGGTTTGCTATTAGGCAGTAAGCCTCATTGGGCTAAACCTCATCAGACTCGGAGGCCTTCCTATTCTCAGTTGCTACTAAGGGACATTACATGATTCAGTGTGTCCTCTGGTAGCTCAAGATCCGGAAATAGTTGGAAGGTCGACTAGCCTGTGGTGACCTACAGTTCCCAGGACAGAAGGACCTAGGGACACTCGCTGAAGGGGACATCTCACCCCACAGGAGGCCTCCCATCTGGTCTGTTGAGGGGCTTCAGATTCCACCCTTGGTCTGTTTCTTCATCCTACCCTTAAACTCTTAAAACTGAAAGTAAAGTTGGGGTGTGGGCCCACTGAGCCCACCAGGTTCTCTCTCAGGAAAGCAAGCTTACCTGGGACAGAGGAGGGAAGGGTGAAATCATTTCCGACAGCCACATTGCTGGATTTGGATTTCTGGGATTCATACTTCAATCGATCTGGAACAGGATATGGTTTCTATCAGAGAAGTGAGCTCCAGGGCACCCAGGGGCACACTGGAGGCTGCTGGAGGCTGAGCCCCCGAAGCACACATAAATTACACACACACACACACATACACACACACACACACACACACACAGTGTCTATCAGCTCTTGAAGAACTTGTGATAATAGAAACAACCGCCTAACAAGCATCAGCGATGTTGGGATGTCAGAACTAGCAGCTTCCCGAGAGTCCAAACCTATTTTATTCTATTGTTTTAGGGTTTTGAGATGGAGCCCAGGCTCTCTTGGAACTCCTGGTTCTCCTGCCTCAGCCTCCTTAATGCCGGGGTTGCAGGGCTGCCGCTGTGTGCCCAGCCAAGTCTCGTTTGTGCCACCTGTGTATCTGCTCCCTCCAGCCCAACACCCTGGCGGGACAATTTGCTCCATTCTCCCCAGACATTTCAGACTTCCTCCTTCCCTCCTCCCTCCTCCTTCTGTGACCTTTACAGGACCACCTCTGCAGCCCTGTTTCCAAACCCTACCTCAGAATAAAAGGCAGCCAGGCTGGGGATCAGGGTAACCCACCCGTAGATCATGCAAATACTCTCCTCCCATGTTGGCACCCATGGAGCCAGTCACCCTGCTCACAGGGCTCAAGATATGACACCTCCGCCTTGTGGCTAGAGGTTGGTGGGAATGCAGGGCAGCATTCCTTCCCGGCATCCAAGCCAAGGCTAATGCAGCGCAGAGGACTTCCTCTGAGTTCCCAGGTGCTCCCAAACCCCCATGGCTGAACCCTGGCGCTCCTGCATGGCCCAAGAAGGGCTACACTTATGCAAGTCAGAAAGCACCTAGCACTGTGGCCTCCAGCACAACCCCCTCCTGAGGCCTGAGACCACTGCCCACATCATTCTTTGGTGGTGAGGCTTGGTGCCCACCTCTCTCCAGCGCGAGGAGAAAGTCACGGTTGCGCTGCAGTTCCTTCATGAACTCCTCATTCTGCAGGAAGAGGGCGATCCTCTCGTCCTCCAGGTACTGCTTCCAGCGGCTGTCCTGGTCGCAGACACCGGGTCCTGGCACTGAAGGTGGGCCTCCCTCTCCACCCATAGGCTTGGAACCCCCAGGGTGACCCTGAGGAAGAGCGAGCATACAGATCACCTACTTAAAATCCATGCACACCTGTAGACACATGTGTGCTTTCCCAGACTCCTCCAGCCCCATCCTGTAGTCCCCTCCTCCCAATAGGCTCCAGTTATTGGTGCGAACTCACTGGAACAACTCAGAACTGTCTCCGCGGGGGGGGGGGGGGAAGGCAGGGAGGACATCAAAAGGACTCCCCCCCCCTCCAACCCAGGGCCACCTTGTTCCCTCTTCTGGGACCTAAATCATCTTGCGATGCAGTATGCCAAGAGTTCAACCACCTGTCCGTGGACTCCCAGTCCCACACTGTTCCCCTCCAGCAGGGACACCTTCCGGGAGCAGTTCTGGACCCCACCATTAGCTACCCCATTTTTCTCCCTCCAGCCTGAAGCTCTCTCAGACTGCCACCTTCCCTGGGCCACCAAACCCTAACCCTAACCATCGGGCCAGACGAGAAGCAAGGCCATGGGTTCATTTCTCTTTCCTTAGAAACTCTATTCAACAAAAGCGGCTCAGCCAGGGCTTGGAAACCAGGAAGCAAATTCGGCTGGCACTGAGTGTGTAGCGCAGATGAGACGCTCGACAGGCAGGCAGGCATGGAGGTCTGAGGGCGACCGGTTACCTGAATGCTGTCCATCTGCTGGGGCAGGATTCGGAGAAAGTCATCAGGAAGGTTGCCCAGCAGGGGTGGGTTCCAGTTCCTGTAGCGACTCTGGCTTGCAGGTTGTCCAGAGCCTAGGACATCAATCCTGGGGGATGGGAGGTGAGGAGAGCAAGGAGCAGTCAGGCCTTGAGCCACAGCTCTGCTGGCCTGTCACAGGTTCTCAGGTAGTCGGAGGTCTTACTCAGAGCGTCCCGTGCCCACGCTGCATTCAGGACAAAGGTATAGGTGCGTATTCTGCTGGACGAGGGAAACGGCATATCAACAAGGAAGGCAGCCAAGCCAGGAGCAGTGGGGACCTCTTTGTCTCCTCAGTTAGGTCTGCTTTCCTTAACTCCTCAGCCTTGGCCTTGGGCCGCTTCCCTGTCACTTGGTGCCTCTGGTGCAAATGTCAGTGTTGTGGATTTAGACACAGACTTTATGAATGTACCTACAGACTGGGGCGGGGGCCATATGCTTCTGTGCCTGTGTCCCTAACAGCTGGCACAATGCTGGACTATTAAGTAGCCGATATTTCCCCCAACTCCACCCAAGAGCAGACAAGTAGTTTGTCAATAGCCCATCCTGTCTTTGGTTTGTTGGGGAAGGGAACTCCCAAGATTCCTGGACAATTGAGCAGATCCGAGTTCCCATTCTGGCTCAACTACAGTCAGCAAAGGGTGGGGAACATTGGGAAGACCCCAATTCAGGCCCCTGGTGCTTCATTACCAAATCTAGACCCTGCTGACCTCCTTCCAAGGTACTGGGTGCCCTCCCACCCACCATGAGCTGTAGCTTGGACTCCTGGGAGGCCAGGGTTAGATTCTTGTTTCCAAGGGGTCTATGGGGCCTCTTCTCACGCAAGGTGTGCCTGTGCCAGGAGAGGAACAGGGCTTGGCTACTCTGATCCCCGGGCTCCATCTCTAAGCCCAGGACTGAAGGAAGCCTGGAGCTGGGCCAGGAGCTCCTAGCTCCTCAGCAGCCTGCTGCGTGGCAACCACAGGACACGTGTCCTGCTGAATCAGGGAAATGACACACGGAGAAGGCAGGCGGCTGGGGGTGGTGGGGGCCACGCTGGGCTCAGCCTGGCTTTGATTTGGCCTCCAGCTTCAGGAATCCCTCCGCCCCCTCACTGGTGGGGAGCCTTTCCGTCTGCTGCTAAGTTGTGGAAATAACTTCCTTTCCTTTTCTATTTTGGGCTGGTGGCCCGGTGGGTATGAGGGGAGGGCGGGGGCAGGAGCAGACGGATAACCAGCTGCTAAGTGCTAGGGGGAGCTCAGCTCGCAGCCTGAAGACACACAGGGATCCCCAGAGAGGAGCCCGCAGGGGAACCCAGGACACGCATTCCTAGGCCAGGTTTCCTTCTCTCCGCAATGCTCTGCCACTTAAGGCCCTGTCCCAAGTTCTGTTTTCTTCCCAGGGCCCATCTGTCAGTCTCAGAGACACCACTTCCAGCCACGATGGGAGAAGGCTTATCCAGGCTTCGTTTGGGGTGAACTGGACACCCCAACTCAGTCCACACCTGGAAGCTACCCAGGATGGCTGCAGAGGGAGTTCAAAGCCTGACCAAAACCCTCTAGCCATTGTTTCGGGGATGCCCACGGGGTAGGCGCTGACACAGGGAGATCGCCTTTTCTCCTGGGGTTTCCCTGGCTTCTGGGCAAGGGTCCTGGAGAAAGAACCCCGCTCAGCCTTCCCCAAGCCCTGGGATGAAGTCACCTTCAGCAGCAGGCGGATGGCCCGCCTAGGCAGCCCAGCCACTCTATTGTGGTTGGGAAGGAATGTCAGAAATGAACTTTGAGGCAAAACTTCCAAGGCTGCAATTTCAACACAAAAACAGCAGGCGGCCTGTGTAGAGGGGTCTCTCCTGGACTTCGGAGACTCAGGCAGATGAAGGGAAGGACTCAGTAGGGGAGGGGAAAGGAGACAGAGGCCAAGAAGATCTTTAGAGACTGAGCCTCTGGAGCCCCAAAACTAAAACTTCAAGTATAGGTTGGGGGTGGGAGGGTCCACATTTACCTGCAGGATGTTGGACCTGGCTGGGAAGGATTTCAGAAATGGGCCTTTCCAGAAGAGTTGATTTGTTTGTTTGGTTTGGGTTTTGTTGTTGTTTTTTTTTTTGTTTGTTTTTAATGTGTATTTAAGGCCATGCCTTGGATAGCAGATTTCTGGGCTCCCATGTGGTTCCCCTAAATTCTGATCTACAGGGGAGGGGCCCAGAGGACAAGCAACACACCACACACAGAGACAGACAGACACAAACATGCATGAATAAATAAATAAATGTAGTTGAAAGGATTTAAGTCCTTTGGACTCAATGCTATGGCCTGGATCTGCAATGTCCCCCACAGGTTTGTATGTTTGAACACCTGGCCTCCAGCTGGTGGCACAGCTTTGGGAAGTTATGGACTCTCCAGGTGGGATCTGGAGGGTGGAAGCAGGTCACTAGGGGCAGGCTTGGAAGGTTCCACCTGCCTCTGGCTCGGGGCCAGTCCTCTCTGCTTCCTGATACACGGTGATGTGAAGACCCACGCCCCTGCCTTCTTGCCAACAGGACTGCTCTACCACACCTTCCCTGCCATCCTGGGATAAAAGCCCTCTCAGACCAGGAGCTGAAGCAAATCTTGCCTCTCTCAGCTCCTCTCCTTCAAGCGTTTTGTCACAGCAACACAAAGGAAACACCGGACATCACAACAAAACCGAAGCCACAGGGAAGTCATTGACCCTGAGCTCAGTTCACTGCCATAGGTGTGGCCTCCAGGGCAGTCTCTCACCCAGGCACCTGACTCCCACCTCCCAGCCTGCATCCCCCCCCCCCAAGGTGATAGGTCCCTGCTGTGTCCTGTCCCTCACCAGATGGATGACCTCTGTCCTGCCCAGCTAACCTTCCAGCCTCTCAGCCCGCTAAGCTACAGCCTGATTCCTCAGCAGGGAACTGATGGCACAGTGATGAAGAACCTTGAGGTCACACCCCAGCTCTGAGCCTTGGATCAGCATCGTCATCTATGACATGGGGGACAGCAGTGCTCACCACATACGTCACCGGGTAAAGAGCCATGGCAGTCTCTGTCCTTTACAGGGCACGTGGCAAATGGCAGCTGTTCTTACTGGTTTCCAAGTTCCCCACTGCCACTGTTCTGGGGTTGCTAAGATACCTAGAATGGAGGGATCACTACAGCAGGTCCCTGTTGTATCATCCCCTCCCGCCCAGTCCGTCATGCTAAGAAACGGCAGCTTCCTGGACAAAGTGACCACACCTAGGCTCTAGCAGCCACCAAACCCAGGGCCCAGAAAAGCAAGCACCTCACCTACAGTGGACACTGCTGGCAGCTAGCTTCATTGTAAGCTTCCAAACCACAAGAGTCTCAAAGCTGAGACAAGTCTCTGGGGACCTTGCAGTCCACTCTCCTGCCCAGAAGAAGATGCATCTTCACATGGCTTAAAAACCTCTCAGCATCACTAGCCCAGGGGTGACTGATGGCTACTGGGGGTGCTGGGCTGGGAGGGATTCTGAGGTTCATCTTGCCTCAGCAAGAGACGGCACAATGATTAATTACTAATGTGTCCATGGGCCGGGGAAGGGAAGGGACAGTACGATATTTCATGAGCTCATCTCCCTACCCTGCCTCTCCCTTGATTACACATTCCAAGAAGCTGGAGGCTGAACCATATTTAATTAACTGTGTTCCATAGGCATAGGCTGCTACGCCAACTTTTTACATGGGATCCAAACTCGGGTCCCTGTGTTTACTCTGCAGGTACTTGACAGTCAGACAGACAGACAGCCATCTCCCTAGCCTTCCACTTGACTTTTAGGAGAGTTTCTCACTGTACCTGGAATCTACTGATTGGTTAAACCAGCGGGCCACCGAAATCCAGGGATCTGCCTATCCCTGCTGCTCCAGCTTTGGTGTTCCAGATGTGTGCTGTTGTGCCCTGCTTTTATGTGTAGAGGGCTAGGAATTCAAACCCAGGCCTCTACACTCAGGTAACAAGCACTTTGCCTACTGAGCCATTTCCCCAGCCCCACATTGCTGAAGTTTTGAAAGTTCTCCTTGGGGGCTGGAGAGATGGCTCAGAGGGTAAGAGCATTGCCTGCTCTTCCAAAGGTCCTGAGTTCAATTCCCAGCAACCACATGGTGGCTCACAACCATCTGTAATGGGGTCTGGTGCCCTCTTCTGGACTGCAGGCATACACACAGACAGAATATTGTATACATAATAAATAAATAATTATTTAAAAAAAAAAAAAAGAAAGTTCTCCTTGGTGTCTGGATAAGATGTACCTTGCCACGGTAGAAGTCTGCTGTGGGGGAAGCCACTTTCCCACCGTGTTTTATACAACCCCAACCCCTGTCTCCATCTCTGCCTGCTGTGCTCTGAGGTCAAATGGATTCTCACCGGGGAGGTGGAGTTGGAGGAGCCATCGGGTAAGGCCTGTCGAACACGTGCATGTGGTAAGCCGGTGGTGAGTACACAGGCGGGGGCTCTTCCTCCGAGCTATCCGGCTCCAAAGTCCTTTCCAAGATCTAAACCAGAGACAACAAGGAGATACATAGTAATAATTATTGACGATGATATTAATGATCCATCCTTGAAGCTCAATGGCATTCAGATGAGGCCAGGGACAGGCAAGTTTTGTGCATTGCTGCTGGAAGTTGTTTCTTCGCAATCCCAGCCTCATGAACTAACACTAACGTGTGGCTCCCATGGCCCCTCAGTTATTATACTTGGCAAAGAGGACAACACGCAGCCTCAGAGGATGGTTCATGGCAGCGGCAATGCTCAAGAGCAGCAAAATGAACACAGGGTGGAAGAAAGAGACAGTGAGGGTGGGGAGCTGGGGAATGCAGGCCTGTGGGAGAGGTTTATCGCGCTTGGTGCCCAGCGCGTGTGCTGAGACACCTCCCCGGGCTGCACCCTTGAGACCAGTGTCCTCTGGACAGCTGTACTATTATCCGGTGATGACATCATTCATATCTCCTCCTGTGTACTTCCGCATCTGTCATCTGAACCCTACCAGTCTAGCAAGTGAAATCCCATTTTACGGAGGAAGAAATTCAGGCCCAAGTGTGTCTTATTTGTTTGTGGTTGCCTGGGATTGAACCTGGAGCCTCACACACATGAGGCAATTGTTCCACCACTGAGCCACAGCTCAGCTCTCTTTACCTTGAATTTTCTTTCTTTCTTTCTTCCTTCCTTCCTTTCTTGGTTTTTTTTTGGGGGGGGGTTGGTTTTTTTGTTTTTGATTTTTGTTTTTTTGAGACAGGGTTTCTCTGTAGTTTTGGAGTCTATCCTGTACCTCTGTAGACCAGGCTGCCCCTGAACTTACAGAGATCTCCCTACCTCTGCCTCCCAAGTGCTGGGATTAAGCCACCACTACCCGGCTTTTACCTTGAATTTTGAAATAGGGGCTCACTAAGTTGCCCTGGCTGGCCTCAAACCTGTTTCCTTACTTCTCCTGGGGAGGTGTGAACCAGAGAGGATGCCAACGACAGGCCAAAGAAGTAATCCCACCCACGTCTAGGAGTTACTGAGAGGGAGGGACACCTCCCTCAACAACTGTATCACCTTCACAGAGTCCCTGATTCAGCAAACCTCTTGTGGACCCCAGCGTCTCTATCCAGCTGCAACTGGAGCAGAAATGCAGACAGCTGGTGCAGGAGGGCGTGGCTGAGAGCTCAGGTGCTGGTTTGCTAACGACCCTCCCTGCCTTCTGTGAGGTGACAGGCCCAAGCTTGCTGATGTGAGTTGCTCCAAGATGGTAACGGCACCATGTGGCCACAGAGGACAGCAGCCCTCAACGCTTCCGACCCTCCTGCCCCAGCCTGCTGAGGGGCTCAGATTACAGGCTCTGTGAAGCTAAGTCTGGTTAAGTGAAATGACAGAATCACTTGCTGGCTTTAGATAGGAATCTCCAACATGGACGGGGTCTCCACAGTCTCCACCTTCCCTCAGGCAGTCTGCACACCCTGCCTAGTTTCCCCACCGTCCCTCTAGACTCTTCTCTTTACCCAGGAGGCAGGAAGCAGGGCAGAGAAAGGTCCAGGGTAGGGGATGGCTGAGTTCCTAATATCCGGTGGATATGAAACTGCCCCCAGAGGCATCTGGGCAGAGCTCTGTCTCACGGCCACACACCTCACCCCACCCTGCCCTCGCAGCTCTGTTCCCACTTTCTCAGAGACCAAAGAACCTGAAAAGGACTCAGAGGCCCTAACTGACTCAGCCCCTGACTCCTCCAGCCCCATTTGAACTCTGAGTTTGTAGAAGCTGTGTCTCTGCTTCTGTCCATCCAGGCTCCACAGACACATTTGAGCCCTAGGCCAGCCGTGCCCAGCACAGGGAGGCTGGCAGGGATGCCCTGGTAGCAAGCGTGCACATGTCCCGGTAGTGTGTGTGCACATGCACTCAGAGCTCTGCACGCCAGCCTGACCCTAGGAGGCACCCGCCCTGGAATGCGGGCTCTTTCCTGTGAGGCGGAAAGTATTTAAACAGATGCTTCTGCAGAAAGAGAAGAATGAGGCCGCCTGGCTGGCCAGGCCACCACGCTCCTCACCCCACATTCCACCAGGAAGGAGAGAGACCCAGGGAAAGGGAATGGTGCAAAAAATGGGACCTGGTCCCTGTTGCCTAGTACAGGAGGTGCCAGCCAAGATCCTCGGGTGCCCAGAGGACTCGCCACCTCCCTCAGCCACACGCCCCCGTTTCCCACAGTTCTTGGCTCTGAGGGACAGGGTCCAGGCTAAACTTGGTCTGGTGGGAGGGAGAGGAGAGTTCTGTGGGTTTCCTCTGAACTGTGCCATGCGCCCAGACTCAAGGATGGCAGGGATGTGGGCAGGCCCTGTGTACTAGAGAGCAGCTTCCTGGAGCAGCAAACCTAGCTACCCTCAAGAGAGGATTGTGTCAACAGTGGGGAGGAGGCAGGTGGTGGGCAGGTCAGCTCCAGTGAGGAAGATCTGTAGTCCCAGAGAGGGAACCCCAGCATCCTCCTGCCCCCGCTCCATCTTCCCAACCACAAAGAGCTTGTTCTGGCTCTAAAGGTGTTGGAGGTTCTGTGGCCTCCTGGCCTAACTCACTGTGGGTGATGGATGCCTGCCAGGTGTTCCAGAGGCTGGTAGGGAAGCAGGGTCTGGGCCATTTATCTGACAGGAGCTGTTTCTCTGTGACAAGGATACCCCCTGGGCCAGCCCACCATCCATCAGCCTCTAGAGAGGGGGCTTTTTCCAGTCGGCAGTTATTGTCATTCTGACTGCGGCTCATAAATTTCCTGCAGCACTTTACGCTGGCTCGGGAGCTGCCTGCTGATGGACCCAGGCAGGGCTCCAAAGGTGGGGGCTGGGAGAGAGCCAAGGAGAGCCGAGAAGGGGTTCGACGGGGACAACAGACTGCTTGAGAACAGAAGTGCAGCACGGGAGGAATGCCTGGGACTGAAGAAGCCTTGCAGAGGCTTGCGATGCCACGGGCACTGTGGGCAAGGCAGGAAACGCCCCGCCTGCCAGACCTCCAGCACCAACAGGACCATAGAGAGTCAAAGCATGCAGGGAACTTCCAGCTCACACTGAAAGAATGCACCTACACGTGCACACATGCATACATACTCACACCGCCTTTCAACGAGCAGGGTCTGGATTTTCCAGTGCTCTTCCCGTTGACTAATCCAGACAGGTCAAAGGGGTGTAGGACAGAGGAAAAGGTGACAGAAAGCTGTGCTAAGACAGCATCAGTAGGGCTGGGGAGGTGGCTCGGTCAGTAAAGGGCCACACAAGCTTGGGGACTTGAGTTCAATATACAGCACCTGTGTAAGAAGCTGGGCTGGGGGCTCACACTAGTAATGCCAGTGCAGGGGATGCAGAGTAAAACAGTAATTCTCCCTGGAGCTTCCAGTCAGCCAGTCTTGCCTAATTAGAGAGAGACTCTGCCCCCCAAAAACAAGGGAGCTGGCTTCTGAGGATTAACATCCAAATCGATCTCTGGCTTACACGATTGTGCACACACACATACACTCACGTATACACACCCACTCATGTACACACACACGACGTCTCATTGCAAAACTTCCCCTTGTACCTGCTATCTGCCTGGGGAGAGCATACCACACTGACACAAAGCATTGTTACCCCTACAGCTTCTCTTCCATGGAGCGAGAACCCTAGCAACACTCACTAAGGAGGGAAGAGGGAAGTAGAAGGAGCAAGAAGGCCAGGTCCTGAAGTCGAATCTGGACCAGAGTTCTCATGGAAACAAAGGTGACGGTTCTCATCAAGTTTGAGAAACAGAAAAGATGTATTTCTGAAGCAGCTGAGATACCCAGCACAGTACGGGCTGTGGGAAGGGTGGGATTCAGCTGGGCCTGGTGAAGCACACTTGCGATTCCAGCTACTGGAGAAGAGGAGGCAGGAGGATGGAGAGTTCAAGGTCTGCCTGGGCTCCAGAGCAAGCACAAGACTCACCTGGATTGCACAGAGACAGCTTATGTAAAAAGAAGGCTGGGGAGCGGCTGGGAGATAGGGGGCTTGCACGGCATGTATGAGGTCCTGGGTTCAACCCTCAGGATGGGAAAGAACAGAGTGGAGCTTGTTCCTGTCTTCTGGTTCTTGTCTCATCCATGGCTCTTGTACTAACTGCATGCCTCACCCTTTGCCCCGAGAACTGCATGTCCTTTTAGGCTAGGGGTTAGCTGGACACTGAACTCCTGAATGAGGCCACAGAAAACCGGCTATCCCCAAGGGTGGGGTGGGCCTTGATTCACTGTGGCTGGATGTGCCCTCCACCCTGGGAACGGCTCCCTACTTATGCTGCGGATCTGAGGACGAGCTGACGAACCACCCCCAGCTCCCTGTCTGTAGTGATGCTCCCCCACTCTTCTGAGTGGAGAGTGTGGCCAGCCTTACTGATCACTCACCCTGTCTCTGTGACCTGGAGCCAGGTCACCTTTTCCTTGCTCTGGGTGTGAGTCTCTCCTCTGCTTCTGCTTCTCTCATTCTGGTCCAACTCCTATCTCCAATCCACACTAGCCTGGGAGCTCCAAAAACATTGTCTGATACTCTGCCATTCAAGAACCTTTCTTGAAAAATATACACCAGAGACTTCAGGCTTGGAACTGAGGGGTCAGGTGATGGAGTGGGGCCTACATACCTACATTTTTCTTGTTTTCTTTTTTTCTTTTTGTTTGTTTTATGAGGCAGAATTTCTCTGTGTAGCTTTAACTGTCCTGGAACTCACTCTGTAGACCAGGCTGGCCTCAAACTCACAGAAATCTGCCTGCCTCTGCCTCTGGGATTAAAGGCATGTGTCACCACCACCCAGCTTTTACCTACATTGTTTTTGTTCTTCAATACAAGGTTTCTCTGTATCTTTGGGGCTTGTCCTGGAACTAGCTCTTGTAGAGCAGGTTGGCCTTGAACTCACAGGGATCTGTACCTACATTTTAAACAAGCACCTTCCTTAGTTTGGGGTCTTGTCCTATCCCTTAGCATACCAATGAGTGGGTACTTCCTTGCTGGGTGTCTGTTAAACTACTGCATGGTTGCTACCCATAATATAGGTCACTGCCTGATCAAAAGTCTCAAGAGAGATAATTACCGGTTAGAAGCCAACTGCCCTACTGCCCCTCCCCAGGGTTGGGGGTTAACCCAGAGACGCTAAGAGAGACTGAACCACTATTGGCAGTGAATCATCTAACCGTGCCTCTACCTCTGGTGGGATGCTGTCCTCCGAGTCTGAGCTGTCCTCATAGGCGCTGCCACCACCCTCCAGGTTCATCTGCAACAGCTGGTCGATGGTGGCGTCCACCGCGCCGCTGTTGGCACGCAGCACGCACTCAATGATGTCGTAGTCCATGTTGGGGAACATCGTCTTGAAGTCGTCCATGGCCTGGTTGAACTCGAGGCGGCGCACCTGGCGGGCCGGCCGGCTGTTGTTGAGCTCTTGAGGAGCTGCGCTGCCATCCCCGGCCCCAGCTCCGGTCCCGGCCCCTGCCCCTGCCCCGGTCCCGGTCCCGCGAGCCCCGGTGGCTCCGCCACCGCCTCCGCCGCTGCCGCTGCTACTCCTGCGGAACAGGCTGGTCATCTTGTGGAGCCGCTGTGGGAGAATGTTTCTGACAAGCTAAGAAACCGCAGGCCGGGGGTCCCTCTGTCAGCCACTTGCTTGCTCCACAGGCTCAGAAGACTTACTCCTGTGCTTCCTACGTCCACAACGACGCCTGTCGGGAATGCACGGTCCAGGCTAGGGAACAGGGGCCGGGGTGGTGGCGGCATGCGGACCTTGGCCAGGCTGTGGCTGTACCGCAGATCATCCACATCCTCAAGTCATCCTGCCATAGGGGGCTGCAACTGTGCTGATGGCGTAACCTGAAAAGAGGGACAGAGTCAGAAGTAGAAGCAAACATACTTGAAGTCTTTGGTGGTGGGCTGTTAGGAAACGAGGCGCCACCTACCCAGCCTAGGGAGACCTGCTTCTCTCTGTTCTCTCTCTAGCTCTCATATCTAGCCTAGTTTGGGTGCTAGGAAAGAGCCCAGGTCTTTGTGCATACTAAGCATGCTAACAGGTAAATAAATAAGTCTATGAAAAAATATATATGTATTCTTTCCTATTCATTTCTTTGTTTTATTTTTAATTTTTGTTATTTTGAGATAGGGTCTCATCTAGCCCATATTGGCTTCAAACTTGACGTGTGGCTGAGGCTGGTCTTGAACTCTTACTCCCCCTGTCTCTCCTTTCACTATCCTGCCTCAGACTCCTGAGGGCTGGGATTACAGGGACATATGCCATCATATTCGGCTTCCCGAAACTGTCTTGAGGAACCCTATGTGTCTAGGTTTTCTCTATACTCCATCTCAAACCGAGTTCCCTGATGCAGTCAACCTAGCAGGCACCCAAGGTTAGCACGAGGGTATGCACAGACAGGTCTGAAAGTCAAGCATGCTTAGGAACTGCAGTCTACAACAGCACACCACCTAGCCCTCTCCACAGAGCACTGAGATGGTCAACAAGGTGATGTCACTGTTAGTGCAGGCAAAGGCGGGAGTACAGTGTCTGAAATCCCTTGGTAAGGGGCTGAGGATGCAGCTCGCGGGTGGAGTGCTTGCCTGGCATGCATAAAGCCCCTCAGTTCAGTCCCTGCCACTGAATACCTGGCCTGGTGGAGAATGTATGTAATCCCAGCACTTGGGAGGCACTGACCAGAGGATTGGGAGTTTTTGGTCAGCCTGAACTAGAGAACTCGTCTCCCAAAACCAAAACCTGCAGCCAGTGAGATGACTCAGTGGGTAAAAGGCTCGTCACCAAGCCTGGTGACCTCAGTTTAATCCCTGGGACCTCTGTGATAGAAGGAGACAATTGACTCCCACAAATTGTTCTCTGACCGACCCCCCCCCCACACACAAATCTGGCTCTGACTTTCTCCATCTTATCCCAAGATCAAGTCCAGCAGCTTGTAGGAAGGTCGCAAAGTCTCACTCTGCATCCCTGCTGACCTCAGGCTCATGATTCCACTGCCTCTGTTCCCCAGTACAGTGCTACCGCATGCAGCTCCTCTAAAGGTACTCTCGAGCTTGAGGAGCCAAATGCAAGCCTCTTCTCTGCTCTCCAGGATGGGAGCCAGGGCTTTGACCCGGATGGAGAAACTGTCACGTGAGCAAATCCTCATCATACTCAGAGAGTGGACACACACTGACTGTTATGAGGGAAAGACAGGATCAGAGGGGAGTAGGCAAGGTGCAGTAGCAGGGGCCACCCCACTTGGGATGGGAAGACCATCAGTGCCATTAATGTTACTACTTCAGGTCAGATCTCATACTCTGGAAGTGGCTTCAAGTACCTACCACACTGAGTTCCAAACACCTTGCACCCTCTCTTTCATCTTGTTCATAAGGATATGAACATTCTTAAGGAGCCCTATTCTGCTGCCTTCCTATTTCCAGAGAGGTGAATTAAGTACGATTTTTTTTAAAAAAATTAAATTATATTTGTTTTGTGGTGGGGGGTGCACACGTGTGCTATAGCACACATGCAGAGGTCCGAGGACCAACTTGTGGAATTAGTTAGCTTTCTCCTTCCATCCTGTGGGCCCTGAGCGCAAACTCAACTCAATCTTGTCTGTAAGTGCCTTCACCTGCTGAGCCATCTTGCTAGCTTTTTGTCTATTTGACTTTTGTTGTTATGGTTGTTGTTGGTTGGTTGGTTTTTTTTTTTTTTTTTTTTTTTTTGAGACAAGGTTTCTCTAGCTTTGGCTGTCCTGGCACTCACTCTGTAGACCAGGCTGGGCTTGAACTCATAGAGGTCTGCCTGCCTCTGCCTCCTAGTGCTGGGCACATGCCGCCATCACCCGGCTCCATTTGTTTTTAAAGACAGGGTCATGTATCCAGGCTAGCCTTGAACTTACTATGTAGTTAAGGATGGTCTCAAACTCCTGAGCCATGTCCCACTATGCCCAGCTAGGAGATGAATTCGGAAGTGAAAAATTACAGGCACGCAGGTTCTGAATAGCTAGCGGACACTGGAGTCCCTTTCTGCCCTGAGAGAACTTACTTAATGAGATCATGTGCCCACATCTTATGTAGGTATCTGATCCTTGTACATGCTATCATGCATGAACTTGTTTTACCATGTTCATAAATTCCACTATGCCATTACTTTTATTTACTTAATGGCACATTGTAGGCATCTTCCCACATCAGAACACACAGACCCACCTCATCATGTTACATGATTGAGCACTGGCTGGTCAACTGAGAGAACCATGATTTACCACCCCACTCTCTTTACTTCCTGGCTGCCCAGAAGAGCGAGTCATAGCCAGGGAGGCCAAAGCCATGACACAAGGAGAAAGAAGGATGGCCTCGGGTGTTCAGTCTGGGGATTTGGTTATGAGGATGGGCCCAAGACAATTGCCACATATGTGTGGCTTCCTGCTGCAACACCCAAGCCCCCCTCCTTTACTGCCCTCCCCTCCAATAGGAGGTCTGAGGCAGCTCGGTGGTTCCATTAGGAGTGCTCCACTCTGGGGACCTGCACTGAGGCCTCTAACCTCTGGGCCTCCAGGCCCCAGAAGCCAAGACTCTGATGTTGTTACACATAGGGTCAGAGGCTCTGGTTAAGGCCCTTGAGAGTATGGCCACCATCTCCCCGCCCTAATGTAATTCAGTTGAAAGATTAGAGGCCAGGCTTGTCACCCTGCCAAGGGCAACTCCATGAAGAAAGAAGCCAGGATCTGGTCCACAAAGAGAAAAGAAGAAAAAAGATGAGTTTACATCCATTCTATGAACTCCTTCTCACAGGTCCCATGGGTGCTGGGTCTCTGAGTGTTGAGACATCCTGTAAGGGGAATCAACTGTAGGCTCTCCTGTGGGAATGTCTGTCCCTTTTTCTGTGCAAAGAAGACAAACTGGCTCTCAGCCTGTGCCATAATGTGGTAGTCTGCTCTATGAGGCTGAAGTAGGGGTGCATGGCTACACTGGCCCATTGGGGGAGGGAAGCTATGAGGGTTCTCTCCCAGTCCCTGGCTATCAACCCAAGAATCCCTCCAGATCACTGAAGGATAAACGGATTCTCCTAGCACAGGCCAGCTCCTGAAGCCTAGGCAGCAAGAGACACCCTAGTTCAGGTGACCACCTAAAACTGTCCCCCCAACTGTACCCTCCAAATACAGTTGAAGAGTAGCTCAAGAACATGGAACGAGCAACAGAAAAGCCTAGATCTTTCCACCGAAGCAGCTCTGTGGGTTTGGAGAAAGTGGTTCAGAAATAGGAAGCCAGGGAAATAGGATCTGATAGACAGCCAAGACTCAGAGATGACTGGCAGTCAGGCTGTTAGGACTAGCACCACATAGGGTCTAGGTTTTCAGAGGATTGTCCTCTCTGCTTCTTGTTAAACTTAAGCCAGCCTGAGACAGGGCTGAGGTAGCAGCCTGGGGAAAGAACATCAGATCAGGCTGCCTTTTGTAGTAAACCCTGCTCAAATGAAAGCAGTTTAAAACTCACGGGTGTATGGAGGCACGCAGACCACCCCCGGGTCATGAACTTGTGAGGGGCACTTTTGTACGTCACCTTTGTCAAAGCCCCTTTTATCTTTATTACAATTCTCCAGTCCTACTCTTTTATAATTCTCCAATTCCTACCATTTTATAATGGCAGGAATGAGTTCAGAGAAGTCAAGTAACTTGCCCCAAACCACACAGCTAGTGGGTAGGAAGAAAAACCAGAATTAGCATCCCACCTCCAAAGAACTAAAATGCCAAGTAAGGCTTGCAGGGCTACGCGCCAAGGAGTCTGAGAAATGCAGCCACGTGTGCCCAGGCTTAGGACATTCCATCAAAGGAAACATGACCCAGACAGCACAGGGGAGGTCTTCTGGCACGGCCCCAGACCTGGCTAGGTGACCTTGGAGAGAGCAGGACGCCTCTGTGAACCCACTGCTAGTGTGGGCATGAAAACAGGAAGGTAAGTCCTGGTGAGCTTGTGGTGGAGGAAATGAATCAAACTCGCCAGGCCCGTTAGACCTCTCCCTGAGCGAATGGGTGTGGGTAACCTCAGGACCTGGAAGCAGAAACTCCGTACCTGTCCTCCCCCAGGACCCAGGGAGCCAGGCCCAAAGCAGCCTGCTGCCAACTACCAATTGAAGTGAGAGAAGCTTCAAGGCCTGAGTCACCTGGAGCCTGGCCCAGGGAGGGAGGCAGGCTGCCCCAGTGTGGCTTACCCAGTCTTGTCCAAGGTCAACTCAGACAGCCTCCTGCCTTAAGAAGGCCTGTTCCTGAAAGCTATGGCCTGCTCTGCGCTAGGGGGTTAGACAGTCTGAGGACCAGAGGGGCTGGGCTCACAGCCGACCCCAGGAAGGTCATGTGACTTGGGAAAAACAATTTCAGGTTCCTGAACCTCAGCTTCCTCGCTGGCAGAAGCAGTGTGTGCATGGAGGAATGCCGGGGTGGGACTTCTGAGGAAGTCCCTGCTGGGTCAGGCTGGGTGGTCTGGTCACAGACCTTGGGTACCCCATGCTATACTTGCTTCCTGAGTAAATCCTGTGGCTCTAAGTACCTTCAGCCAGCTGCATGCTGGCTTCTGCTCTTGAATTTCCTACAGACATTCCCTCCACTCCACACCTATACAACCTACTATGGCCTCCACCAGGTACCCACCAGCACCTCTGACAGAGTGTGTCCGTCCAACCCAGACTGTGTCTACGTGCCAACTCTGCCCAACCAGCCTCATGGGTGAGGTCAAAGCTTTGGGAACGTCTTTAAGAACATACCCCTTACAACCTCCATTCGATCTACAGCAATCCCTACCTTCCTTGCCTTTAAACTGTCCCTCGGGACATGGTTGCGTCTCATCCCTTGCCACCTCCCTGCCTCTCTGTGGACTGCATGTTAAGGTGGTATGGCTTTCCTTATCTGCAAAGTCCCTGGTGGCTAGTCCTCAGGCCATATCCCAGAGTTTCGCTATGGCCCAGCAGGCCCTTGTACTCCTGCCATCAAATGCGTATGTACGGAGCTCAGTTGGTGGGGCACTTGTTATGCAGAGGGCCCTGAGTTCGAACCACAGCACTGGGAAAAGCAGGTGTGGTGGTGGACACCTGCAATCCCAGCACTCAGGAAGGAAATGGAGGTGGGAGGAACAAAACTTCAAGGTCGCCCTCGTAGCAAGTTCAAAGCCTGCACGGGACCCAAGAGACCCTGTCTCAGGAAGGAAAAGAAATGTGCATGCATATGTCCACAGGTGCACACCCACAGGGAGACACATGTAGACACTGACCCAGACAGCTGCCTTGAGCAAGCCATGTGCTCACTGTCACTCCACCAGCAAGCCTACCCAGGGCCTCAGATTCTTAGTACCCACTGTGTTACCACCCCACAAAGCCCACAGCGCCTTTTCTCCCTTCCTTCTGGTCCCTGCAGCAGCATTATCAGGCGGCCAGCTCTGCAGACCACTCTGTCTTCCACAGCTCCTTGACCTTTGCCCTGCTTCATCATCCTCTGTCACAAACACCATATATGGTCCACTTGTCAGTGACCGTCTTCTCTACTAGACCAGAGCTCCCAAGGGTAGCTTTGCTGTATCTGGTGTGGAGTCCCCGGTGTCGCAGCGGCAGCAGCCGGCACGGTCAGCTAAGTGGGCAAGCAGAGAAGCCACCAGTGGAGGAACACGGTAACAAACAGTGGGCGTTTAAATCCCTTTCTCTTCGCTTTCTTATTCCCCATTGCAAACGACAAGGCCCAGAGGGAGGCTCTGTGACCCCATTTCCCAGACAGAGTGACTGAAGCTAAGGTGCTTCTTCCGTTCCTGTCCCCCAAGCTCTCTCTGCCCGTCTTCAGGGCCGTGTCTTTGGCACACAATTCTGATGGCTACACCCATGTCAGCTCCAGGGGTCAGGGGACAGTCCCACTCCCATGACTGATTTGATTTGCATTTTTCCCCAAGCAGGCACAGGGTCAGCCTAGAAATGTAGGGGTTAGAACTGGAGACCCCAGGAGGAGGAATGAGGCTGTGAAGCCAGCATTTTCTTCTGCCTCTCTGGGAAGGAAGGGAGGGATCACCCCAAATCAGTTCTGTCCCTACCTATCCCCACCTATTTCTGGCTCTGGCTGAGGACCCTGGAACATCTGGTCTACCCTTAAGGGGCTCCTTTCTTTCTCAGGAACTGAGTTCAGTCCAGTGACACCACCAGGCCAGGCCACTAGGTGGTGTCCCAGGGCCCAGGCCACAGCAGTCCAGGGAAAGGGCTAACCGCAGCTGCCCTCCCAGAACCTTGTTGCGCCCTGCCCCCACCCCGGGGCTGCCTGCAGGACAGCAGAGCCACCCGATAGCACAGGCATCTTAGAAATGAGGGGGGTAATGTGTGGCAGGCGAGACGCCAGCCACTTTCTATGCTCTGACCTCAGCGAACGGAATTAATCCACCCAGGCATCTTGTCCTCCAGTGCCCACCCGGACTAGGGACCCTGTGTGGTCAAGTGCTGTGGCAGAAACTCAAGGAGGAACCATCAAACCTGAAGGGTGACATCTGTGCTCTGCCCACCCGGGAGGGGAAGCAGGGCCCAGGCTGAGTGCATCAGCAAGACTCCAGGATACCAGGGCCAGAGGGGTCAGAATGAGGTCATGTGTAAACGTGGCTAAGTCCCGGGGAAACCTCAAGAGGGTGAGGCGGTGTGAACCGAGAAGCTGCTGGGCCCCCGGCAGCTGCATCCACATCCAATTGTCACCTCGGACACCGTGGGGGTGGGTGCAGGGCAGTCTGCCGAGTTCTAAGGCTTCTGAACTGAAGAGGCCCGAAAAGAGAGACGCGGGAGGTGGGCGAGCAAGAGGCAGAAGCTACCGGGGGTGTGTGAGCGTGCGCGGCCAAGCACCCTGGGGAGGAGGGGCAGCGCTGACAGAGCCGCCTTGTCCTCCGGCCCCTGCACAGGCTTGTTTTCTTCCCAAGCTATTAATGTCGCTGCAGCTTCAAAAGCCGGGTGACCTTTAAATGCCGAGCCTTCTGCTCCAGCCCAAGGCTCGGAAACGGCTTAATGGATGGATACTCGGCCCCAACGGTCACAGCTGCTGGGACGACAACAAAGCCTGCCTCATTCCCAGAGCCCCCAGTACTGCAGGGCAGCCACACCTGTGCCCATTCTTTAACCCTGGCACAGTAACCGGAGCAAGAGGCCAGGTTGGACACCGGAGGAAGAGGGAAACCCGTGAGGGTGGGGGTGGGGAGGGGGGAGCGACACTTGCCACGCCCTGCTGTGTGAGCAGGGTTGGCCCTTCATCTCTCTGTGTTAACTCATTTCTCTTTTGCCCCTTAAACATGAGGATTTTTGAAAGAGGGCTGGAGGGGGTGGGGGTGGGGAAGCGAGAGGGTGTGGTGGGTCCAGGAAAGATGGCTCAGCAGTTAAGCCTGCTTGCTGCTCTTGCAGAGGACCAGAGTTGAGTTCCCAGCACCCACTGGCTGGTTCACAAACGCTTGGAACTCCAGCTCCAAGAGATCCAAAATCCTGGCCTCTGTGGGCACCTGCACAAACATGGTATACATACAGGTACATGTGCACACACATATACACACAAAGAAAAATAAATATAAAGAAGGAATAAAAAGAAACAAAAAAAGGAACTCCGAAACTTGTTGCTACAAAGACACATTGTTTCCAGGCTATACAGTTAGCAGGGGTGAGGAGCTGGAGGCCCATACCTACAGGGCTACACAAGGCACAGCTCCTCTACATCCCCATATATTTAAGGGGCTCTGTAAGGCTAGGGCATTGGAAAGAGTTTTTGCTGTTGCTTTGTTTTGTTTTTAAACTCTTTAAACCATATGAAGAAGACGTGGAGGAGAATAAATGGGGGGAGGGAGAGCTTTTCCTTTCCCCTCATTCTTCCTTCTCCAGCGTCCACATTAGTAGCCAAATGGACATGCCGATGAGGCACCAGGGCCAAAGGTTCCAGAGGAGGTTAATGGCCCTCCCCCCACGGGAGGATCTGGCCCTAGATCCTCGGTCCTTAGGACACCATCCCTCATCTCAGTCCTGACACTTAGTTGCCATAAAAGGCGCCCTGAGGAGTCCTACTCTGCTTCCAACTGCGATAATTGCAGATGAAGATCCCCAGGCATTCATAACAATCCAGTTCCGGTGCTAAGCTCATGCGTGGCTCATACCTGGAATCCCAGGAGAAAGCTAGGAGTTCAAAGCCAGCATGTGCTACACTGGGAGAACTCAGTACCAAAACACAAAACAGAAGTGCCTGTGGGGGGTGAGGGGGGCAGGTGGATGCCTTTAATCCTGGCACCCAGAGACAGAGGCAGGAGGATCTCTGTGAGTTCAAGACCAGCCTGGTCTTCAATGTGAAACCTTATCCCAGAAATAAATAAGGAAATAAACAGGGCCGGTGAGGTAGCTCAGTGAGTAGTACAGGCACGCGCCACCACTCCTAATATCCTGAATCCTGTCCCAGGAATCCACACGTGAGAAGCAGACTGACTTCCACAGGTTGTCCTCTGACCTCCACGTGTGCTTTGGTGAGCTGAAGCACACACACAAACAGTAAAAATAAATTAAGTGTAATAAAAAAAATGTATTTTTAAAGTCAGCCATCAGAGTTCACAGCTGCAATCCCAACGGCTAAGGTTGAACCAGGCAGACCTCTGTGCATTCAAGGCCAACTTGGTCTACACAGTAAGTGACAGGCCAGCCAGGGCTACATAGTGAGAGTCTCATAGTGACAGTCTCAAAAACATGATAAGGGCAACACAGCCACAATGACTGCCTCCCGCTGCCTGAGCCTCTTTCCTCACCGGGCACCACGGCAAGGGCCTCATGTGTGTTAATGCCCTTCATGCTCTCGGCAGCCCTAGCAGTGTGTGTTCTCCTGCCCTCTCCAACGGTAGGGTTACAGAGAGTGTGAACACTTGTTCAAGGTCACACGGCTAAGTGGCCACGCTGAAATCTGAAGCCACGCTGTCCGATTTCAGATTCAACACAACATCCGTCAGGCTGGAGAGCAACTCTGTGTTCCCTGGCACAGACCACAGACCGGGCACACAGCAAGTACTCCGGAACTAGGGGTGGCATAGAATCCGAGGAGGCAAGCTAACCCTGGAGGAACTGAGGAGAGATAGATGGGGGTCTTCCAGCTCTGAAATAGTGCTCAGCTCCAGGAAGCAAGGGAGGAGGGGCCTGCCGTAAAGTTTCACCCAGAAGAACAAAAAGCCTGGAAAAAACGGTTTCCTTACAAAGCCCGTGTTCCCCATCCCACCAACGTTGTCAAGTTGCCCGAGTAACAGGCTGTTTAGTACCAAAACCTGGGCGGATTACAGAATATTTCCACAACAATTTTTCCTTCTATCAACAAACCCCACCAGCTCCGGCAAGAGTTCAACTTAGGGCTGGGGAGATGAAACCTCATTGGGTAGAGAGGGGCTGCTCCCCACTCCACCCAAGGAACTGGCAGGAACATGTATGTGTCTGGGATCAAATCAAACAGTCCAGATCCAGACCTGGAGAAGGGGCCACCAGGAGCTCAGGTG
The DNA here is from genome assembly GCF_982192425.1 of Myodes glareolus. NCBI lineage: Eukaryota > Metazoa > Chordata > Mammalia > Rodentia > Cricetidae > Myodes > Myodes glareolus. The sequence continues at coordinate 34,435,702 of NC_142034.1, forward strand.
CAGGGCTAGGAAGCTGGGCCAGTGTCAGGACTGAGCTCACGCTGGCGTTGGTCCAACAGCTTGGACAGAGGGACCAGCTGCCCTCTAGGGTCCTCCCCTGCAGCTTTTCCCACTGGTGGAATCTGCAAGGTCTTTTAGACGAGCTTGGGAGTCTACACCGCAGCAGGGGCCGTCTCTACAGTCGGCTCGGCCCCCCGCAATTTAGCCTATGAATATGCCTGGAAAATCTAGGCCAAGTCACACGTAAGATCAGCTGGGGTGCTCAGCTCGGGATGGCAGAGGAAAGTCCAACTCAACCCCTGCCTCCCCTGGACACATTGATGCGCACTGTGCCCCTACCCACAGATTCGTGAATCCCACACCTTTATGGAGTGTTCCTATGCTTCAGTTTGTACCTATGCCCAATACGGACTGAAAGTCGAGTCTTGCAGTCATGGGACAACAGAGGACTGGAACTACTGAAAATGTCTTCCAGGAGGGTGATGGATGTGAGGGTCTGTCATCACCAGTCACAGAGACAGCATGAGATACTATTCAATCATAAGTAAAACAAGACATTTTGATAGGTCTCTTTTTGCTGAAGACTTAACGGCACAACAAAAGGCACCCACAAGTTTAGTCGGAACACTACAGTGTGTTGTGGGCGGGGTTGGGAAGGTGAATAGGTACACGTGTGTACTGAGAGGGACAGGGAGCTGTAGGGTTTTTTTTTATATACTTTCAAAATGTTTGTTTGCATTCATTTATTAGCTTGAAAATAAGCCAGCAGCCCAAAGAACATCAAAAGCCTAGATGCGCCCATAATTTTTCCGGTTTGCTATGTGTATGTACATTATCTACAAGGACCAGCAGCCATTTGTTTTCATGTTGTGTGTGAACCCAGGACCTCGGGCCCGACAGGCACATGCTCTGTCAGGGAGCCACAATCTTGGCCCCCTGAGTTGCTTTTTTGCTAGTTACGATACCAGCATCTATAATTACCCGCTGCAGACTTGCTAAGCACCTGCATTATCGCATCAAGTCACCCTGGTAACCATTACTCTACCCACCTTATAGACAAGGAAACTGAAGCTCAGAAAGGTTGACTGACTTACATTGGATCACACAGTGGCGGGCTAAGAATCTGAATCAGCGGTCTGGTCCCAAAGGCCATGTCTTGCTGTCTCTAACCTGCTACATAAACTGAAGATGACCTTAAATTTCTCATCACCCTGCCTTCCCCTCTTAAATGCTGGGGTTATAGGCATGTCCCACCACTCCCATTTTACACAGGGATGAATGAACTTAGGACTTCCTGCATGGTAGACAACACTGGAGCAACTGAGCCACCCCTATACTGTCTCTCTAATGAAAAGAAAACAATAGCGCCTGACGTGGTAGCTCACGCCTTTTATCCTGCACTCAGGAGGAAGAGGTAGGTGGATCAGTCTCTGAGCTGGAGGCCAACCTGGTCTACAGAGTGAGTTCCAGGACAGCCAGGGCTACACAGAGAAACCCTGTCTCAAAAGACGAAAGAAAAAAAAAAATCCAAGCAGCCTAGACTTTGTCTGTCCAGCTTTAAGAATGACAGGCTTGGGCTGGAGAGATGGCTCAGTGGTTAAGAGCATTGCCTGCTCTTCCAAAGGTCCTGAGTTCAATTCCCGGCAACCACATGGTGGCTCACAACCATCTGTAATGGGGTCTGGTGCCGTCTTCTGGCTTGCAGACATACACACAGGCAGAATCTTGTATACATAGTAAATAAATAAATAAATAAATATTTTTAAAAAAAAAAAAGAATGCCAGGCTTTAGACTCCCCACCAGTCTTATTTGCTGGGATTACTTGGGTAGACTTTCTTCTGGAACAGATTGAACATTCCCAGCACACATTTCCCTCTCTGCCCCAACCCTGGTTGGGGACCCACGTATTCCTAGCAGAGGACAGCAAGGGAAAAATGAAGGCCCAGTGGGCAATGAGGTGCACGGGTCCCCAACACTGAGGAAGCAGAACCTTGGCTTGAGGGCCTGGCATGGTTGGCAGCTACTGAGCTGAGCTGGAATAGGAGACCAGAGAACAGTCAGTAAGCATGTAACTCCAGCGTGGGTTCTGCAGCTGTCTGGGTGACTTGCATCTCTCAGCAATTCTGTAAAACAAGGAGGCCTACACCTCTCAGGTGGGCCTTCGGAGCGGGACTCCTGGTGGATTTGGTAGGCGTAGGGCTGACATAAGCCCTGCATACTCCAAAGCTATGCAGCAGGGACAGAGCCAGAGACAGCTTGTGATCTTGGGTCCAATCCAGCCCTGCAGTAGAACTGTGTGTAGCACAAAGGCCTCAGGCTGGTGGATCCTGCAGCCCCGCACAGGAGCTGAGCCCTTAGTCCCTCTGCCTAGAACTGGACCCCAGAGAAGTTTGTAAAGAGTGAATAACTGGAATAGTACCTCAGCCTGGGTGGCCCAGCCTTTCTGTCTAAGACAGGAGGTTGGCTCCCAGGGAGCCTGCCCTCTGATAGGGGGTGGGGGCAGGGGCAGGGGTTCAGGCTCCAAGAGGTAGCCCACAGGCTTCAGGGCACTTTCAGAAAGCACTGCCTAGGCAGCCCAGGAATGACAGGCCAGGCTGAGGAACTGAGGCTAAGAGAGGGGTGGCTGGCCAGTGGCTGAACTTCAAAGGAGCAGGCAGCAGCTGCAGCAGACACACACACACACACACACACACACACACTAGCCGGGACACTGTCAGAAATTTCACCCAGAGAGGCCCAGCACAGATGGCTGATGGGATTGTTAGAGCAAGCGTCTGCTCCGGCTCCTGTGCGCCCCTCCCCCACCCAGCCAACTTTCCTCCCTCCACAGTTCAGCGGTTGCAGGACCCCGGCTCCACAGTGAGGGGAACCCTGCATCCCTCCCCACCAGATAACCTCAGTCACCCCCCAACACACACATAACGCTGAAGTCCCTCTGGTCACAAAAGGAGTGGCAACCTCGTGGGATCACTTTTAGAAGGTACAAGTGGTTGAAGGCCAGAATGTACTAAGGTCCTTAGACTCCTGAGCCAGGGCTCCCCTGGACACACTCCGTCTCCCTCCAACACACAGCTCCTGGGCCCGTGTGTGCTAACAAGTTCTTGTTCATTGCCACATTCTCCAGTGCACTTAAGCCGAGTCCCATGCTTATTCCAGGCCAGCAGTCACAGACACCCTCTTCATTTTTTAAACCCTTCTCACCCAACCCAGTACGCAGTCTGCTTCTCTTCTCACCCAGCTCTGAAGCTGGTTTGAAATTATACCCCTTGGGTACCACTAGCTCTAGTACTCCCCCAATGCCACGCAAGGCTTTCCCTTCACAAGACTGATGGTGGGACCACCTGAGGACCCCAAATCCTCCCAGCACCCCCTCCCCCAGCCACCATCTGTGCCTGTCATGTTTATAGCATTGGTGGGGTCAGGCTGACCTGACTCGGGGTAGAACTGGCAGAACCAGGCAGTGGCATGCCCAGCCAGGCTCCACTTACAGCCTGCAAGCCCAGCTCCTGGCAGGGCTGTAGGGTAGGGCCTCGGGCCAGTTGGGCTTGTAGTTCCGTTTCTCAAAGTTAATAGTCAGGGAAGGGGTGGGCCCTCTGGTGGGCCCTCCCAGGAGTTCCTTAACCAAGGGTCTTGACCTCTTCAACTTCCAGAAAATAAAGAGCAAGGGTCCCTGTTTGATCAGAGGGCTGAAACCCCCTGGGATGCACGGATGGGGGTGGGGACTGAATCAGAGCCAGGGAAAGACACCATGTGCTAGGGACAGACAATAGTGATACCTCTGGGCCAGAAGAACCTGGATATTTTCATCACAGAACCAGAACCCCTTTCCCTCCGCTGGAGCAGTCAATAGCAGTCATTGGTCTTTAGCAGCAGTCTGCCCTCACCCACACTCAGCAATTACTCGTGTTCCAGAACCTGTCAGTGGATGCCTGCTTGGCAGACCTTCCTGACACATCCTGTCATCTGATGCTCGTGCCAATGGATCCAATAGATCATGACCTTGCACTTCAGTCTCGGCATTTCACAGGTAGGAACAGTGAGTCAGGTGGGCGCTACAAGTTGTCCAGAACGGGGCCACATCTAACCACAGTGAAGTCTCCTAACACTCTGGTCTCCTGCATTATGCTTTGAAGCCAGACATGGGGCTGGTGCTATTGTTCATTCGGTAGAGTACTTACCTAGCATGCATAGAACCCCAAGGCCCCAAGCTTAAGCTTCAGTATTTCATAAAACAGGCATGGTGATGCATACCTGTATTACTGACAAGTAAGTGGAAGCAGGAGGATTAAAAGTTCGAAACCATCCTTAGTTACATAGCAGTTCAAGGCCTGGCCGACATGAAACCTTGTCTCAAAACAGGCTAAATAACTAAATAACTACAGCTTGGCTCAGCCCTTCCTGCTATCACCTCCTGACTACATCTCTGGCTTCAGGGGATGCAGAGTGCTGTCCTACAGGCCTGGGAAGCAAAAAATTTGTATTCTAGTAGCATCAGCAGATAGTATGACATGCACTGTCATCAGGTGTCCCTAGAGGTTTGCTAAGAACACATTCTCCACCCTGCTATTAAATCAGAATTGCTGGGAGTATGTGCCCAGGGGACCTGCATTTCCACAAGCCCCAGGTCATTCTGATCCACAGTTATGTGGCACCACTGTCTTAAAGGGAGACGTAGTTTGGAGACACGGATGCTAATTTTAACTTCATCACTAAGTAGCCAAGTGGCATCAGGTAGGACCTCCTTTTGGACCTTGAGGTTAGTGTGAAAATGGACGGGGAAGACCATGTGAGCCTAAGAGCCCTTCTTCCATCCCTGTGCATCTCTGTGGGCCCTGGGAGCCCAGATGGCTCACATGTGTAGGAAGTGAGTGTGGAGGACTATTAGGTCAACATACATCGAGGGCTCATTACAAAGAGTTCCTGTCTGGTTGATTTAGGAAAATCTGCAGAAACAGCTTATCTCTGGCTCCAAGCCCTAAACAAATGGCTTTTGGATTATCCACACCCTCTCCCTCCTCCCCTGAACATCTATTTTCTTCATTCCAGCTCCAGCCCAGAGCCAACCAGGATTCTGTAAACACTGGGTCCGCACACCTGGGCTAAGTCAACAGTCATCAAACAAAAGCACTGCCAAATCGCTCCACAAGCCCAGACTTGTACAGGCTCTGTCTCTCATGGGAAGCAGCAGTCTAGGGTGTGTGGACAAGAGGCTCTCCTAGGTCAGGACAAAACCAGGGTGCTGAGAATACAAATAGGTTGCAAGATTATCCAGATATCACAGAGACCGTATGAGGAGCAGCCAGCAGCTCTTAGAACCTTCCAGAAGCAGCAAGCCATTTCTCAGTCCTTGAAACCTTTCATAATCATTAAAAATAGGATGTAGGAAGCCTGATGTGGTGGCCTGTGCCTTTAATCCCAGCACTCAGAAGGCAGAGGAAGACAGACCTCCGTGAGTTCAAGGTCAGCTTCACTTAATTGAAGCGTTCTAGGCCAGCCAAGGCTACAGAGTGAGCCCTTGTCTCAAACAAACAAAAACAGCAGCAAAACACCCACAGTGTAGAGGCTGGGAAGATGGCTCAGCTCTGCAAGAATGAGGCGTTGACTTTGATTCCCAGAGTCTAATTTTTGTAGCCAGGTGTAATGGCTCACACCTTTAATCCCAGCACCTGGGAGGTAGAGGCAGGCAGATCTCTAAGTTTGAGACCAGCCTGGTCTACACAGAAAGAGTTTCAGAACAGCCCGGGGATATACAGAGAAATCCTGTCTCAAAACAAACAAACAAAAAAAAAAAAAAACCTAAGAAAATCAACAAAAAGTCCAGTGTTGTGGCATGTGATTGTAATCCTCGTACTGGGCTAGGGTAGACTCTTGGGCTTGCTGACAGGCTAGGCTAGCATGGTTAGTGAGGTCCAGTTCAGTGGAAGACCTTGTCTCAAAACAAAAACAGATTGACACCTCACTTTGCCTGGCTTCCATGTAAATATGAACACACACACACACACATACACACACGAGAGAGAGAGTTAACACTGTATATTCAGCTGGTGATCAAACATTGCTTAGATGTCCAGTCTTCATAAATCCTTAACGGAGTAGCTGTGGGGATTACCAGAGCTGTGTGGCGAACAGAGGAAGGCTCTGAGTGTGTGAAGTTGTCAGTGGATGTGAGTTATTGACATGAGTCAGCCAAGGCAAAGACCAAAGCCTCAAACTCAAGGGAAACCGGCAAAGCCTCCCTGTCCCCTGAGGCTCAGAAGGATAAAGCTGTCCTCTGGTCCAAGTGGGGATGTTGATGAGAGTGTGTGCAAACAAATGTCTACCATAGCTTTCTTCCCCATGCCGCCTACTTAGGGCCTGAAGACTGCTCCACATAGAGACTGCTCCTAATGAGCTAATCTAAGCCTGCCTCCTTGATTCAGCTAGAAGCAACGACTCTGCTTCCCTCTTCATCTGGATGTAATAAACACACCGAGCTTCCAGGGTGCTGGGGCTTCTCCATCAGAAGAAGTTGACTGCGGGGCAGGCTTCAGACTTCCACTGCTTTCACCTGTGGTAAACCTGCGCAAACAAAATGACTAAAAGGGGAGGGGCTGCAAAGAAGGCATAGATGTTAAAGGCATAGGCTGCTCTTACAGAGGACCTGAGTTCAGTTCCCAGCACCTGCATCAGGTGGATCACATCAGCTGTAACTGCAACTGCAGGGGACCCAACACCTATGGCTTTAGGCACCTGAAATCCTATGCACAATACCCATACACATACGCATACGCCTGTGCACATGCCCATACACAGACACACACATACGCCTGTGCATGTTCCCATATGCAGACACACACATATGCCTGTGCACGCGCCCATACACAGACACACACATACGCCTGTGCACACGCCCATACACAGAACACACATACGCCTGTACACACACCCATACACAGACACATATATACGCCTGTGCACATGCCCATACACAGAACACACATATGCCTGTGCACACGCCCATACACAGACACATACATACGCCTGTGTACACGCCCATACACAGACACACACATATGCCTGTCCACATGTCCATACACAGACACACACATACGCCTGTGCACACGCCCATACACAGACACACACACATGCAATTAAAACAGCTAAAGGGAAGAACAAATGCGAAAGAAAATGAAATGGGAAGCAACTGAACTTCCACAGTGAGAAACATCTGTGGATTATACCAAGATCTGCTGAGCCTTGTCATTTAAGAAAGCCAAAGTAAATCGGGCAAGGTGGTGCACGCCTTTAATCCCAGCACTTGGGAGGCAAAGGCAGGAGGATCTCTGTGAGTTCGAGGCCAGCCTGGTCTGCAATGCTAGTTCAGGACAGCTAAGACTGTTACACAGAGAAACCTTGTCTCAGATAACCAAAAGAAAAAAAAAAAAAGAAAAAGAAAGAAAGAAAAAAAATCCAGAGTGAATCATTTGCACATGGGGAAACTGAGACACATAGTAATTCAACAGTTTGCCTAAGGTCTCACAGCCAGGGAGCAACCAGGTCAGGATTCTGCCCCAACTCTCACACATCTCCTTAAAATAATTAAAACTCTGTATCTCTGCCTGGGGCAAAGAGGGGGGACACTGGCCCAGGTGGGCTGGCCACATGCAGTAACCTGGCAACCGTGTCTCTCCAGCGCTCGTGGAGCAGGCGAGGAGAGACTGTGGACATTAAGTGTGTAGCTGCAGTGAGAGGGCAGGGAGCAGAGGCCGGGTGAGAATGGAGCGTCCCAGCGCTCGGAAGCAGGGCCTCCCTGCCCTGCCCTGGGCTCTCTACCTGTTACTATTGTAGTCACATTTCCACCCTGGCAGGGCAAGTCAGGCAAGGCAAGAGGAAGTGGCCACACTTGAAAATCATTAACGCGCAGGGCTAAGCTGAGGGCCTTTGTTCTTGAGCAAGGACTGTATAGCATTTTGCTTTCAGAAAGGAGGAGCTAGGAGGGTGTGGCAGGCTCAGAGTTGCACAACCAAAACACAGGTCCCCTGTGAAAGTTGGCACAGACAGGCCACCTTTAAAATACAGACAAGCCTGGCACGGTGGCATCCACTGCTAATCTCACCAGAAAGAGGCCAACTAAGGCCAGCCTGGGCTATATTGTGAAATCCCATTTCGAAAAGGCCAAGGGTAAGAACCGTAGCCGTGTGTAGAAAGCTTGTCTAGCACACACACTGTACACTGGCTCTGGTCCCCAGGACCAACAAAGTAAACAAAAAAAACAAAACGAGAAAGTGCAAGCAAGCTATGGTTCCTAGTCCGTACAAAGCAGATGCAGAGACAGAGCTAGTGTGTACAAATCAGGCCAACTCTAAAAATTTTTTAAACCAGAGAGGCTTCAGTAAATGGTAGCATCAGGGCTTCCATGACAGGGAGGTCAAGCCAGCATTAGAAGGCAGGGTCTTGAGCCAGCAGCGTGAAGGAGCAGGCATCTGAGAGTTGTAGGAGAGCCGCCCCCCCCCCCCCCCCCCCCCCCGCACACCGGGTCTGCGTCTGGTATCGCTAAAGAGAGCATTCCTCTTCCAAACATGCAGATGTCACATTCTATTTCCCTCCTGTTCTCAGATGAGAGGAAACACCCAGCAGAGACCTCACAGGCATCAGCAGCTCTGGAACTGCACACAGGGCTGTCACTGTTTCCCAGAGTCACGTCTGCATTGGGTGGACCCTGGTGAATGCCTGGGACACCCGTATCTGGAAGAAGCTGGCAGGAGGATCAGGAGTTCAAGGTATTCTCCACTACAAATCAAGTTCCAGGCTAACCTGGGCTACTTAACACTTTGACAAAGAGGAGAAAGAGGTGGAGAAAACAGTAAGAGGTCCCTGCCGCCAAGTCTGTCTGACAAACTGAATTCAATCCTTGAGAGCCACATGGTGAAAAGGAAACCAACTCCCAATGCCCAAAAGTTGTCCTCTTGACCACACATGTGCCAGGGCATATCCCTACCCCTGCTCCCCAAAGCCACTGAACACACAGCAAATAAATAAATATAATAATAATCACATCCTTTAAAAAAAACAAACAAAAAACAAAAACAAAAAGCAAGCAACAACATAAACCACAAAGTCACACGTGCATCTCGGCCACCAGCCCTGGTACGAAAGACATGAGGTGTCCTTAATCCTGAGGAGGGAGGAAGGGAGGGAAGGAATGTGGTTACCAGGGAGAAAAGTCAGTGAACAAGGGGGAAAAAATTCGTTCTTAAAATGCAATGCAAATATTAAAAAGACAGGCTTCACTGGGGCAAGGTGGTGCATGTTTGCGATCACAGCTACACAGCAAGTTCCAGGGCAGCCTGGATTACATGAAATCCTGTCTCAGACAGACTTTGAAACAGTCCCATGAACCCTTGAACCACAACAGCCCACAGGCCCTAGGGAATGACTACCCATTTCCCCACTCCCCACTCCACCCTGCAGGGTCCCCAGTGGGTGGAGCCTTCCCTCTGCATCTGCCTACCCCTCATCAGAGTTTAACTCTAGGGACCTGATGGAGAGAGACCCTTGCTTTGGCGAAGACAAAAATAAAAGGCTCTGTAGGGCGCTGCCTTCCTTTGAGGGTCATCTCCTCTCCCTCTCAGATACCACACCCCTCCTTTTAGCCACCCCCATCCTCCCACTCTGCTCCCTGGAATCTGCTGGGTGGCAGCAAAGAAGAACAATCCGTAGGCTTGTTTAGGGACACTATTCTCTGGGCACTCTGGACACCCAGCGTGAGCGGGCCACCCACCAGGTCCCAGTCACCCCCCCCCCCTCAAAGCGGCTGTGTTTGTAAAGGGCCTTCCGGGGCAGGAAGCAATAAACAGAGTCAAAGGGCCAAGACGCAGGGGCTGATTACTCCGTTTATGGGTTTTCCAGGCCTCTGTGTCCTCTCTCCCAGCAGCTGCCCGGGGCTCTGCAGAGAAAGGTACTGGCAAAAGACTGGCGGGGTCTTGGCTTCTCGGGTGGCCTTTTGCCAGGCCTAACTAGGTTTTCCTAAGCATGTGACTCTGTGCCTTAGGGGCCCCCTAAGCTACCATAGTGCATGCCCTTCTCCCAATACTACTAGAGCCTAGAGTGAGGATAAGTACAGCTTCATACACACTGTGCTTGTCTGCTCTCTCTCTCTCTCTCTCTCTCTCTCTCTCTCTCTCTCTCACACACACACACACACACACACACACACACCCCAGCCTGCAGCTCGCCTCCCCACTCAGTCTGAGTGGGCTGACCTGTCTGCCAACTTCCCAGGGCCAGGTGGGTGGCCCTCCTGCACAAGGGAACTCTTCTGCTTACTTGACCAATTAGGAGCTGCTGAGACCAGGGGAAGGTGGCTCTGGGATCCCTGCTTCCAGAGCCAGGCTCAACCAACCGACTGCATTCCCCACACAGATGGCAATCTGGCCGAGTATGTGTAAGCAGAGAGGGCATCAACTTCTTGTGTCTCAACGGCAGAAAGTAATAAATAACAAGGGTGCTGTCACATAAGGCCACCTTGATTTTTTTTTAAACTTTTATTTATCTAATTGTTTTGTTTTGTTTTTTGGGACAGGGTTTTTCTATACTAAAGACCTGGCTGTCCCAGAACTTGCTTTGTAGACCAGGTTGGCCTCAAACTCACAGAAATCTACCTGCCTCTGTATCCAGAGTGCTGGGATTAAAGGTGTGCTCCACGATTTTTTTAAAAAATTTTTTAATATAGATCCTCAAGTAGCCCAGGCTAGTTTCAAATTGGCTATGCAGCTGAAGGACCTAAACGCATCCTCCTCCTTCCATCAACTGAGAGCTGGGGTCAGAGGTGTGCGCCATCACACCAGGCTCCTTGCATTATTTCTGTAGTTGAAAGGGGTTTTAAAATATTAAATGCGGTATCAGTAGGAATATAAAATGGTTCTGGATGCTGAAAAAATTGGTTTAGCCTCAAAAAGTGGAAAACAGAATTCTCATGTGGTTCAGTCATTCTGCTCATGGATATCTATACAAAAGGCCTGAAACAGGGAATAAAAGAATCATTAAACCAGTATTGATACTACCATTGTTCATGACAGCCCACAGGTGGAAACAGCTCAAGTGTCCCTCAAACGAGTAAACAAAGGGTACTCACACACACATACACACACATACACACACACACACACACACATACACACACACATACACACACACACATACACACACACATACACACACATACACACACATACACACACATACACACACACATACACACACACATACACACACACATACACATACACACACACATACACACACACATACACATACACACATACACACACATACACACACATACACACACATACACACACACATACACACACACACATACACACACACATACACACACACATACACACACATACACACACACATACACACACACATACACACACACATACACACACACACATACACATACACACACATACACACACACACATACACATACACACATACACACACACATACACACACACACACATATATACACATACACACACATGCAATAGGACATTACTCAACTGAAGAGAGATTTTGATACATGCTATAAAATGGATGAATCTTGAAATATAATGTTAAATAAAATAAGACAGACCTGAAGGACAAATGGAATACGGTTTGTCTCCTATGAAATGCCTATAACAGGCAAAATCAGAGGTTTCTGGGTCTCAGGGCCTGGGACTTTCTAACGAGCACACGGAGCTCTTCGAATAACGATCTGGTTCTGGAATGGACAGTGGTAGGACTCCGCGACAGAGTAATGACTAAATGCCATGGAGCTGTGCCTTCGAAAATGGTTAATGGGCTGGGTGTGCGGCTCAGTGAGCAAGTGCTTGCCTAACATGCATGAGGCCCTGGGTTTGATCCCCAGCATGTGTGTGTCAGGATACACGCCTGCAATCTCACTACACGGGAACTGAAGCCTGGAGGATAAGAAGTTGCAGGTGATCCTCAGGGGCACTGCATGCTAGAGGCCAGCCTTGGCTATATGAGCCCTAACTCAGCACAGAAGAGACAAGGGGTCAGAGAGATGTCTTGGCGGATAAAGTCGCCCGTGGCCCAGCCTAACTATCTGAATTTGATCGTGGAATCCACATAAAGGAAGGAAAGAACTGACTCTTGCAAGCTGTTCTCTGACCTGCACATGCTTTCAGACACACACATGCACATACACACACACACACACACACAATAAATATAATTTAATTTTTAAAGTTAAAGAGTCAACGTTTCTATTGTGTATGTCTTACACACACAGCGAGGTGAACCCTACATACTCAGGTAGATTGAGATGATAATAAGTTTGAGAGGGCAGGGAACCAGGGCGGAAGGGGGCACTGCTTGGGCAATTCAGAAAGAGCAATCGGCACACAGGAAATCCTGGCTAACACAGAGGGGCTCTGTCCCCATCTGCACAGAGTAGCTGGGATACAATGGCACTCCTGTTGGTGAGGTCTCTTCACATGGCCTGCAGAGTCCCACATGCCACCAGGCCGGGGGAGGCAGAAGTGAAGGGATACTTCCTGGACATTTACGATTGTTGGGATGTGAGCCACTGGGAGACTTAACGTTTGTGTGCAGGAAAAGGAAGCCTGTATCTGAGAGCCTTGGGCAGAGGGACAATCTGACATGGGAAGGAAAGGACAACAGCCTGAGAGACATCGGGGAGTCCACCTGGATGCTGCGGCAGTGGCACAAACTACTCCTACTCAGAGGAAGGATGGCAGAATGTTGCCAGGCTCAGGCATGGGAAAGGGGGTTGCAAAATAAGAGGAAAGACCCATCTGGTGAATACAGACTCTCCCCACTGCTCGAGTGGCAGCCTGTGAAGCCCACTGTGGATTGGAAATATGTCACAAACACACTTCATACATCTACCTTCCAGACATCACAGCGCTGCACGCCTTGAATGAACTCAGATTAATTATGTTAGCCTGCGGCTGGCAAAGGAATCTGACACAGAGGCCGCTTTGTACTGAGTGTTGACGACCTCGTGAGATGTGGTGAAACTGAGGCACAGACCCGCTGTATGGGTACAATTTCACCCCATCTTGAACTTGAAAAGTCCACAGTGGAACCATAAGTGGGCTTGTCTGTACCCCAATGCACCTCCAGTCACCTGCCCCCCACCTCCTGTCTTGCTTTAAAACTTACACATCTAGGCCGGGTGGTGATGGTTTACGCCTTTAATCCCAGCATTTGGGAGGCAGAGGCAGATGGATCTCTGTGAGTGAGAGGCCAGCCTGGTCTACAAAGTGAGTTTCAGGGCAGCCAGAACTGTTAGACAAAGAAACCCTGTCTTATAAAACTAAAGTAAAACAAACAAACAAACAAAAATCTTACACATCGATAAAGCCTGAGGGTGAGCTGCCCTCTCACCTCTCGGTGTTGCTGCAAACTCCCAGCGGGGCTGAGCACTGCGATTGCTGGGCCTCACACAAGCACCCTGTTGCCAATCATGGACTGACACTGGTTCCTCTTTCCTAGAGGGGATGTGTGAGGTAGATGGGCTCGCCCATGGGATGCCACACTCTGAGGCTGGGACTGCCCAAGGAAGACTCGCTGGAACAGGGCTTCCTGCTTGCTTATCTCCACCACACAAGGACAAGGAAAGGTATGTGGTGGGAGGCGTTTGTGGTCGGTGGCAGCTCTGTCTGCTTCACTTGAGATAAGATTTCAACAGCCAACATTTTTTCCAGACAGGGTTTCTCTGTGTAACCCTGGGATTAAAGGCATGTGCCATCACAGCCCGGTTCTTTTTTTTAAAATGACTTATTTTTTTTTTATCGTTATGTGCATTGGTGTTTTACCTTCCTGAATGTCTGTGTGAGGGTGCTGGATCCCTGGAACTGGAGTGACAGACAGTTGTGAGCTGCATGTGGTTCCTGGGAATTGAACCTGGGTCCTCTGGAAGAGCAGCCAGTGCTCTTAACCACTGAGCCTTCCTCTAGCTCTCAACAGTGAACATTCATAAGGAGACACAGCATGGGGAGCATCCTGTCATTCTAGGCAGCATTTGTTCCTCTGTGTGTGTATGTGTTTGCGCGTGTACGCGTGCATATGTATATATGTGTGTGCAAGCACACATAAGAGGAGAGCAAGCAGTTCTGGAAGATTTCTGGCATAACCCTATGGCCTTCTAAGAAACTCACTTCTAGAATTTTTCTAGCCAAAAAGGTAGTAGTCACTGGTCACGTGTGGCAATAAACATTTCTATTTAAATTTAAATTTAATCTGATGAAACCTCAGTGCCCAACCCAGTTCTTTGTGTGTGTGTGTGTTATGCGCATGTGTGAACTGTGTGTGCTCACATGTGTGCACATGCCTGTGGTGGCCCATGATTGATATCAGGTCTTTTTCTTTGGCACTCTCCACATATTCCAGTAGGTTCTGTCACTTGAACACAGAGCTTGCTGGATCAATCTAGTCTACCAAGACAGATGTTTCATGTCTCTGCCTTCCAAGCTCTGGGATTTATATCCAGCATTTATGTGGGTGCTAGGGATCTGAACTCTGATTCTCACACTTGTGCTGACATCTTTGAGGTCAATGGCCACCGTGCTGAACGGTACATATGTTAGGGTTAGGACATTTCCATAGGGTGTTCTATCAGGCAGCCTTGTTCTAGAACCTAAAGGAAAACCCAACTCTCTGAATGAAGCCTTGATTTAATCTATCTACAAGTAATCTATCCCAATTATCAGGGCGGATACTGGTCTATGGTAGCTATTTCCAAAAGAGGAGCCTTCCTGTCCTCTGTGTCCTTTGGCCACTGGTGGCCCTAGCCTCATCCTGGCTCCTAGGAAACCCGACACCTAGGCAGAGGGAGGCAGAAGCCCAGAGGAAGTTTGAAATTTAGAAAAGGCCTTCCAGCTAGTCTTAGGTAGGTGGGGTGCTGGCGAAGGTGTCTTAGCACGGTCAAGACTCCCCCACTGTCCCTCTCCTGGGAGAGTCTGGGCACAGCCCTGCCTTCTCAGTGCAACAGAAAGGAAAGAGTCAGAGAAAATGGACAGTTGGAGCTGGCAGATGATGTGGCACACACACACACACACACGAACACACACAAGCTGCCCAAGGAACCCATGATCAAGAGAAGGAAATGAAGGCAAAGAAGTTTCAACAACACAGACCATAATTGGGTGTGTTGTCCTATATTTTGACCAGAGAAGGGGGGAGGGGTGTGGCAGCCATATACCCAAGGGGCCATCGTCACCTTCCAGTGGTGTCCATCCCAGACATCACTACCCTCATCTCACCAGTCTCCTTGAGAACTTCCCCGTCTGAGTCAGCACAGTCTTCTGGCATCAGCTTTTCTCACCACCTGGTCTCAGCTTAACCCTGAATGTCAACCCAACTGACCTATAAATCTGTGTTTTTCATGCTGGTAATAGACTGGGGAATGGGCAGATGAGGAAACAACACAGTAAACGTTAGCCCAAGGGATTATAAAGACCCTGTGAGCCTGGCTCTGCGCATGGATTTTGAGCAGGCTTCGTTTTCACGTTTTTTGTTTGTTTGTTTATTTGTTGTTTTTGCTTTTTTTTTGAGACAGGGTTTTTCTGCATAGCCCTGGCTGTCCTGGAACTCAATCTGTAGACCAGGCTGGCCTCAAACCCATAGAGCTCTGCCTGCTTCTGTCTCTCGAGTGCTGGGGCTAAAGGTCTATTACCACCACTGTCCCACTTAAAACCATTTTATTAATGTTTATTATGACAATGTACATATGTTATAGAACACACGTAGCAGTCAGAGAACAACTTCTCAAAGTCAGTTCTCTCCCACTCTGTGGGTTGGGGACTCAAACTCAGGTCGTCAGGCTTGGCGGCAACACTTTCCGATGTATTTCACCAGCCAATGAGCCAACTTGCCAGCCTTCAACCTTTCAAAAAATTAAATAGAGAAAACTGGGGAAAAAATAAGCCATAATGAATAAGACAAACACCTTGTAACTACCTATGTCAAGAAACATAACTGTATGAGCTGGAGAGATAGCTCAGTGGTTAAGAGCACTGGCTAATCTTCCATAGGACCCAAGTTCAGTTCCCAGCACCCACATGGTGGCTCACAACCATTTATAACTCCAGTCTGAAGGGATCCAGTGTCTTCTTCTAGCCTCTTTGGATAGTGTATGCATCTGGTACACAGGCACATAGATGAAGGCAAAGTACTCATATACAGAAAAAAATCTTAAAAAAGAAAAGAAACAAAACCACAGCTGCCCCCAAGCCCTCTCTCTGCAGCACGATGTGGCTCCCGACGTGCCTGCACTTACCACTCCAACGTGCACTCCAGGATGCAATTCCTTTTGTCTGTTCCTTTTCTTTGGGGGAGGGCATAGGGAGAGAACTATATTTTAGTCTTTCCATTGGTTGCCTTGCTTGTTTGTTTCTTTGCTTGCTTGCTTACTTGCTTGCTTGCTTGCTTGCTTGAGACAGGGTCATCTTTAGGCCGGGTTATCTCTGAACACAATAAGTAGTTAAGACTGACCTTGAACTCCTGATCCTCCTACCTCTGTCTTACAAGTGCTAGGATCACCACGTGGTGGGTGCCAACTTCATTGTTTGTCTGAAGTCCACTTTAATTTGCCGTTTCCCCTCCATCTCTTTTTACCCCTTTAATTTGTCTGCTGAGCATTGTCCCTACCCCTCCCCGAGCCTGAAGTTCCGGAGACCATCCTGGATTTGGTCCCCAGTACTACCACAAATAACTAGCCAAATAAAGTGGCAAATAAAGAAAGTAACACAGTAAATAACATTTAAAATGTGTCATATAGAAATTTCTTTCTTTCCAGAGAGCAAGCATTAGAGAACATGAGTTATGGCAGAAGCCTACAGAAAACACTCTGTGAAAATCTTCCTAGCTGTAGCCAAATAGTCCCCATCCTCAGTCCTCTACACACACACACACACACACACACACACACACCACCCTGACCTGAGACACAAGTGTGGTCACCCATCAACAAACACACACAGTTGTGGTCATACATCATGTAACCACAGTGAGGGTTAGCAGCTGGCTATGGGCTCCACTGTTCTCCAGCTAAGTCACCCTGCACTAGGGGACAGGATTTATGAGCAAACATTAAAGGAGAACAGATGTCTAGGCAAATGGGAACAGTGGCTGGGACAACACAGGCCTGGGTCTAACTAAAGAGAGGAAAGAAAACCACGACTCCTAATCAAAAGGCAGTAGATATGTAAGTAGACCTGGACCCAATTCTTCACACATCTGGGGCCTCAGGCCCTCAGGCCTTCTGCCCAGTGAGATTTTAAGCAGGCCGAGGAGATAAGATTCCAGGAGACAGTTGGGCTTCTCCTAGACCTTGGACAACTTTCACTTCTCATGACTGAGTTTCACTATCTGCTAATATTTCTTACTAGGGACAAAAAATAGTAAAATCAAAGTGTGGAGTAACAAGGATTCTCTTTGGTAGAAAAAAAACAAGGAAGAGATTAAAACATAAGCAACATCCCTTCGCGGACCGAGACAAGAAGAGGACAGGCGGGACGGCAGAGTCGGCCCGGTGGTTGTGAGCACATACTGTTCCTGCTGAGGACCCAGGCTTGGTTCCTGACACCCGCACAGTGACTCATAACCATGTGGAACTCCAGTTCCAGGGCATCCAGTGCCTACTGACCTCTGTGGGCACCAGACACACACACACACACAATGCACAGGCACGCACTCAGGAGCACACACACACAAGAAAATAAATAAGAAGAGCACAAGTTTGAGGCTTGCTTCGACTTAATCGTAATACTCTGTCTCAACGTAAAACAGAAGTGCAAGGCCACCTCTGGTCTACAGAGTGAGTTCTAGGACAGCCAGGGCTACACAGAGAAACCTGTTTTGAAAAAAATGGAAGAAGGAAGGAAGGAAGGAAGGAAGGAAGGAAGGAAAGAAGGAAGGAAAAGAGAAAAAAGAAGGGGCTAGAAAAATGACCCCAGTGGTTAAGAGCACTTGTTCTTTCAGAGACCCGGGTTAGATTCCCAGCACCCACATGGTGGCTCACAACTGTCTATAACTCCAGTTCCAGAAGATCCACGCCCTCTTCTGACCTCCACAAGCACCAGGCACACACATACTGTACAGACATACATGCAACATGCAAGCAAAACACTCATACAGATAAAAATAAATAAATCTGATCGGGTGGTGGAGGTACACACCTTTAATCTCAGCACTCGGGAGGCAGAGGCAGGTGGATCTCTGTGAGTTCGAGGCCAGTCTGGTCTACAAGAGCTAGTTCCAAGACAGGCTCCAAAGCTACAGAGAAACTCTGTCTTGAAAAACCACAAAATAAATAAATAAATAAATGACTCTAAAATAATAAAAAATAAAACATCTACAACAATAGCTAAGGTAGGGGCATCCTGATAAGTTCAAAATCAACCTCAGCTACATGGGAAGTTGTAGGCCAGCCTGGGCTACAGTCTGAGACCCTACCTCAAAACAAATAGACAAAAAAAGATAACAATGTCCAAAAACTCCAAGGGATTGGACAGGAAGCCCCATCAATATATTCAAGATAAAATCCTAACACACAACAGATCTCTCCCAACTAGAAAGGGAATCAGAATCTTCTACTACACCCATTCCCTGCCCTGAGGGTCGCAAGCAAGTCAAAGAACTTGGGGAGTATTCCAGGCAACACTTAGCTAAGAGACAGCAGCAGAGGGATGAGGCCCTACCTGGCCTTTCTAGGTGCCTGATGATGCCCCTAAACCCAAGGGACTTTACTCAGGAGAGGATGGGGGGAGGGGAGCAAGAGGTCTATGTGGCATAAAAGGCAGGAAATAAATCTACTCAAACTCCGATGGCGTAATTGAAAACGGACCATATGCCAGGCTCTTGGCAAGGTACATCTCACAGCCTTTATTTGATTTTCACAACAGCCCGATGAGGCAGCTACTGTTTCCCTTGTTTAACCAACAGGAAACTCAGACATGGGGAGGAGAGCCGCCGAGGAGGCAGCCCTCAAACACCGGGTGTGCTTGGCAAAGGCTGAGGAAAGATTTCCCGGTCTTTGAGGGAAGCCTGGAGGATTCTCACTCCTTATTAGCTCTCTTTCTAAAGAATAGAACGAAATAAAAAGGATTTCGGCTAGACTCCAGAAGAGATGTGAAAGGGCCGAGTTTACTTCCCAGGATAGACCTGGGAAAGCTGCTGCTTCAAGTGGCCATTCTTCAGGCAAAGGATGACTTGATCTCCCCCCGCCCCCCGAGTCAGAGTTTCTCTGTATAACAGCCCTGACTGTTCTGGAAACTCACTTTGTAGACCAGGTTAGCCTCGAATTCACTGAGATCCATCTACCTCTGACTCCCAAGTGCCGGGATTTTCAGGCATGCAACACCAGCGCGGAGGATGACTTGATTTTTACTACCTTCCCCACTTAGAGGTCTCTTCAGGCAACATGGCCCCACCTCCAATCTCAAGGGAGGCTTTTGAACAATGCAAAATCTGAGGTCACATGTATCCTTTGCTAAACTTAACAAGCAGATGGTCTGAGGTTAGATATTAAAATGAAGTCTTTTTAGAATAATAAGGCAGGGGTTTCCGAGGTTACTGGGACTGCATTAAAATTACTACTAAAACTGGACTACTACTAAAAGTGGACCCAACCATTGCACCTGTTGGATGGTGACATTCATCACAGGGACACAGCGAGGACAGGCAGGCAAGCAGCTCAAGCAGAAAGCTGGAAGCTCCCCCTCGGGAGCCCCTGCCTGCTGCCTGTCCCTGCCTGAAACACGGGGGGGGGGGGGGATCCTCGGGACACCAAGCAGACCCTGGCTACCCAGTAGCACTTGAGCCTTGGCCTGGAACAGAAGGTTCCCTGACAGGCTGTCATCAGCAGAGAAGACCGAACACTCTGGGTGGGCAGGGGTGAGGCAGAAGCTGTATTTTAACCAAGATGCTCCTCTGGAGGGACGGTCCCGTTTTGAGTATCACTAGTTTGAAGCAAACATAGAATTTACTGCTGTTCCTAGAACAGAAGACAAAAACTGCAGCTACCCAGATGTGGGTTTTCCTGAGGGCAAACGCAGCCCTGCTGTAGAAAGTCTTACTTTCTCCCCAGCTCTAAGCTTCTCCAAAGTCTTAGGAGCCAAGACCTAGAAAGGTCAAAGGCTTTGCCCTCGAGGTCACACCAACGAAGCAGAGTTGGTGCCAGCAAGCTGACCCCTACTCAGGAACCCACCCCAGGTGGCCAGCAGCTGCCTCTGAGAATAGGGAGAGCTTAGCGGGGCGAGAGCGTATTTATGAGTCACTACACACCCTACTGCAACCTGATGGCCTCACGAGGCTACGAGGCTGAAAGGAGACTGTCTGGACAGGCAGCAGCCACACTGAGGGGACGCTTGCTAGAAGACCGATCCCTGCCCCCCAGGCCACCACAAGACTCCCTGTCAGTCCCTGTGATGAGCCCACCGCCCCCTTTGATCCCAAAGAGGGAAGGAGGTGGGGAGCATTGATTCACCCAAAGCAAAAGCAACACAAAGGCTGCACCTGTTTCCATGGAGACGCGATTGACTAAGCAAAGGAACAAAACACAGAGCAAGAAACACAAGCCCGTCACCACCTTCCGGGCCAGCATGATCGATGTTGGCGGGCCAGCGCCCCGACAGGAAGGCAGCGGAAGGATGAAAGGTGACAGCAGATCCAGAAGCGCGCGGGGAGCCCTTTCAGTTGGCCCCCGAGGGCCCCCGGGCAAACAAACTGTCCGCCTGGCCCTGACTCCTGAGAAAAACCTGAACAGAAATCCCAAGTGAGAGATTCTTTGCTTCACAAAGGAATTCTTTGCTTGACAAAGGAATTCCTGGAAACAACGTGGCAGGGGTGGGAGGCTGAAGCTTTTTTTTCTGCCTCATTACTTACTTACTTCTGAGGAGCCGGGAAGGACTGAGGGAGCAACTTCCAGTAGCAAGCTTATAAGAAAAGAGGGCAAAATACCCAAGGGAAGGGTGCAGAAAGGGAGCCCAGGACTGCGCTCATCAAACACCTGCTTGGAGAGGCCCACGTGAGGACATGACAGAAAGGGCACCGGGAACAAAGAACGGGGAAGCAGCAGGTGTCTGAGGCCCATGAGGGATGCAGGGACACGAATTCTCAAAGCCATTAGAGAGGAAATGTGGGGAACAGTCTCATCTCCCCACAGACAAGGACACTAAGCTTGAAATTCCCTCAAAATGTGGAGGTCGGAAGATTAGCAAACAGCAGAGGTTCTAACCTAGTCATAGTAGTCCTTGGTTTGTTCTCTCTCTCTCTCTCTCTCTCTCTCTCTCTCTCTCTCTCTCTCTCTCTGTGTGTGTGTGTGTGTGTGTGTGTGTGTGTGTGTGTGTGTGTGTGTGTGTGAGATGCATGAGGAGGCCACAGGCCACTCTTCACCATACTTTCTGAACCTGGAACTGGTTGGAGTGGCTGACCAGCAAGCGCCAGGGATCCCCTTCTCCACCCAGCACTGGGTCCACAGGTGCACACTATGCCCAGCCGTCTATGTGGGTGCTGGGGATCTGAAGCCAGGTCCTCATGCTTGTGTGGCAAGCACTTTACCAACCAAGCCTCGTCCCTGCCCTTGGGCTTGTTTTTGGTGTCCGGCAGGTGAACATGCTAAGCACCCATTTCTCACACGTGGTCATGTTGGGAAGAAGACAAAGCTAGGTGCCAACCTGTCCTCGGAGATTTCCCCAGGACTCCAAAGAGCTGGGCATTTTCCTGTCTATAATCCCTACTGGGAACAAAAACTAAGGATAGCAGCAAAAGCATTCCCTGAGCATGCTGTGTGGGCCAGACGCGAAGGAACCACTGATTCCCTTGTCCTCTTCGCCATCCCACGAGGGAGCCATTATCCTCTCTCTTTATTAACAGGGAAACGGGCAGAGGGAGGAGAGAGATGTGTCACGCACCTGGCAAGAGGCGAAGCCCGTCCTCAAACACAGCGCTGCCCAGCTGCAGGGCCTGTGAACAATTACCTGCCCCACACCTGCCCCGCATCTGCCACATCAGCTCCATTCAAGAGACCAAGGACGAGCACAGGTGGAGGCGGAAGAGGGACTCAGAAGCCAGGATCTTTAGCCCTACCCATAAGGCACCTGTCCAAGTTGTTCCGTTCGGGGCTTTAGTTTGTCACTCTCTAACCTGGACACATCACTATAAGGTGAGGAGATTGTTAGGAATAATCTTAGGACGAGCCTCTATGATGCAAATAATTCCAATCAGACCAAATTAGACCAAATAGAAGATGCCCGGGTGAGCATGGGGGTGGGGGGAACCACACAAAACCTGAAGACCACGTGTTCCTATTTTGGGCAGCAGCCTAAATAGCCTGTGGGAGTGGTCCTGACCCTCCCTGGGGAGGGGGGCTTTCCCTGGGTGGAGTCCCAATCAAGGCAACTCCCAGAGGGAGGGGTCTTCCAAAGATAGATGCCGGGTATTAAAGAGATGAACATGTGATGCATGTCCAAGGTGTCAACCAGGCAGTGAGTAGAAGAGAGGAGAGAGTCCCAGGTCCCTCAGCAAACCTTCCCAGAGACTGCAGCTCAGGAATTGGCAGAGCCATTGATTACAGCGCAAACACCTAAGTGGCATCTCTGGCACCAAGAAGAGGAACCCATGGGGGGAACCTGGTGACTCCCAGGGATGCTCAGACATGCATGGCTTCTAGGGTACCGATTTCTACCTGTTGTCTTTCCTGCTGTGCACCATCTAAGCTTACAGCTTCTGTCCTCACAGCGCTCTTTCCCACCTCACCCCATCACCTGTCTAAAGAGACAGGCACAGAAGCCTGTCCTACAGGGCAGTCCCAGGGAGTCCTTAGAACTCAGGAGGTTGCTGGCTGTATTTCCTGTGTATCTTATCTAACCACCTTCTTATTTCGGTTACACTCGGGAAGCAAGGACTCTGACCCAAGGACATTTGACTAACAAAATCCCTTAATACAGACATTGAGGGACTGGGGAAACTGCTCAGTCAGTAAAAATGTTTGCCTTGTGAACATGATGACCCAAGTTCAATCAATTCTCTGAATATTCTCTCTCTCTTTCTCTCTCTCTCTCTCTCTCTCTCTCTCTCACACACACACACACACACACACACAGCCAGGTGATTGTAATCCCAGTGCTGAGACGCATCAAGATGGGTGAATCTCTGAGGCCAGTACTCAGACAGCCTAACCTGATCAGCAACAGTCCCAGGTCATAGTGAAAGATTCTGTCAAAAAAAAAAAAAAAAAAAAAAGTGGCCAGCACCAGCACCAGAGAATGACACCCAAGGTTAACCTTTGCCCTCCACATGCACTGATACATACACATACACAACAATTTATACTGAGTTAGACTTGCTCTGGCTGGCCTCACCATGAGATCCAGCCACTCTAGGGATCAGACCAAAATACGTCTTTTCTTCTCTTTCTTTTCTTTTTAAGACAAGGTTTCTCGGTAGTTTTGGTGCCTGTCCTGGAACTAGTTCTTGTAGACCAGGCTGGTCTCGAACTCACAGAGCTCCACATGCCTCTGCCTCCCTAGTGCTGGGATTAAAGGTGTGCGCCACCACCACCAGGCTCAAAATACATCTTAATTAAGAACCTGGCACATAGACAGGAGGTAGTGGCACACACTCTTAATCCCAGTACTTGGGAGGCAGAGGCAGGAGGATCCCTGAGTTCGAGGCCAGCCTGGTCTACAGAGTGAGTTCCAGGACAGCCAGGGCTACCCAGAGAAACCCTATCTCAAAAACAAAACAAACACAAAGAGAACATGGCATATAAGAAGTCCGCTTAAAGCTATGACACATTTTTAAATACGTGACAGATTCATGGGTTTTACAATTCATTTGACAGGCGTGGGACTGACCACACAGTTTGGAATCTGCCAATCTTCTCTGAAGGCATGCTGAAGGACGCTAGCTCCATGTAACAAACCCACTCTGTGTGGGCACAGCTGTCTGGAGAAGGCAGCTGCAAGCACCAGCCTTGGGCATGGGTATAAGCTTGCTTCCAGGCTTTTTAGTATGTGGATGTGGCTAACTCAACATCTCTGGACCTCAGTTTCCCCATAGGAGCATGAATCTTCCAATGATGACGATGGCAATGACCTTAAAGGAACAATGGAGGGTGTGCCGTTACAGACAGCCCCAAAGAGTAGCTAACCAGCAAGCATTTTCTGTTTAGCCTGCACCACTTTACATTATGTATCTCTAGACAATACTAATAACTAATATTTATTAAGCCAGTCACTAGACTAAGTGCTTCACAGACCTTGCTTGGTTTATTTTGTTTTCAAAGTGACTCACAAGGCAGGTGTCATTCTTACCCCCAGTTCAGAGGGACACAAAGCTCGCGAGGCTTGCGTAGCTCACTCAGCTAGCAACTAAGGGTCCGGGGGTCTGTTCGAGTCCACAGCCCAAACTGTCAAAACCCTCCCTACTCACACCACAGCCCCCAGACAGCAGCATGGGTATCTGAAGCAAAGCAGGGTCCCAGGACTAAATCCAAGTCTACTGGCCTTTAGCGGACTCTGAGGGCTGGAGACGCACTGCTAGGAAGCCAGCTGGTCAACAATCCCAGCTTTATCTTGCTGAAGGTAACATTAGAGTATTTGCTTTTCTCGATGTGCACACACAGTTGGCAACAACATCAAGGAGATGGTTAGGAATTATAACCTTAAAAGATCCAACAATAACACATCTAAAATGCAAAAAAAAAAAAAGGGGTTAGGAAGACCCCATTGACTGTTATCAATGGTTTCCTCAGAGGATTGGGATGGGATGGGGAAGAGGGTCAGAGGGGCTTATAGTTGTCTTTTTTTTTTTTTTTTTTTTTTTTTTTGGCAATAGGGTCTTACTGCATAGCCTAGGCTGCCTGCCCTAGAATTCACTATGAATTCACCAAGCTGACCTTGAGTTCAGAGAGCTCCATCTGCCTCTGCTACTCTACTGCTGGAATTAAGAGTATGTGCCACCACACCTAACATATTTGCATTTTAAATGAAAATTATATAGTTGTGTCTTGATGACAGGATTAAAAGGAAAGCATATTGTTTATTTATTTATTGCTTATTTTTTGAGATAGGGTCTCACTATGTAGCCCTGGTAGGCCTTGAACTTTTTTTTTTTTTTTTTGCAGAGGGGAGGGCTTTGGACTCTTAATCTTCCTGCCCTCACCTCTTGAGTTTTGGGATTATAACATGCTCCATGACCAACAGAAATCACAATTTTGTTGTTGTTTTTGAGACAGAGTCTCTCTACGAAGTTCTGGCTGTTCTGGAGCTTGCTGTGTAGATCACTCTGGCCTTGGACTCAGAGAGATCTGCCTGCCTCTGTCTCCTGAGTATTGGGATTAAGGGCATGCCACACCATGTCAGGCAGAAAACATGTTTTAACAATCCAAGTTCAGAATGGAGCATAGCAGCTGGAGGGATGGCTCAGCAGATAAGAGTTCCTCGCTGGCTGCTCCTCCAGGGGAACTAGGTTCTATTCCCAATGCCCACACAGCGACTCAGAACCATCTGTAACTCAGCCCTTTTCTGGCCTTCTAGGGCACCAGATACATACGTGTTACACAGACATACATGCTGGTAAAACACCCATACACATGAAAATAAAATAAAAGCTTATAGCACTACAAATTGGCTATATTTTTGCTCACCAAGGTCTTGAGAAAGGGAGGTAATTGTGCTCCAAGTCAGAAGCTCAGGATCCAAGGCCAAGTTCTGCCCCTAACTTGCTGTGGGGCTGTTTACTCTGTTAGAGAAGAGGAATTGTCTATGCCCCCTTTCAGCTCCACAGGGTAGTGCAGAGACCAATAATGTGGTAAGTTGCACACACCAACCCTTCAAACTACATACAATGTGCAATACAAGAGCCAAGTGTCCTCTTACAACAACGGGGGTGGGGGCCATGCCGAGAAAACAGTGACAGGCCTGCCTTTACAAGCCCCATTCTTTATACCTCACGGCTTTACGTGGAGGACAGACTAGGGTAACCGGGACTTAGATTCTGTGGGAGCACTAGGCAGATTCTCAACCCTCAAATGACATTAGAAATCAGATTAGGAGCCAGGCGGTGGTGGCTCAGACCTTTAATGCAAGCAGCGGGCAGAGGCAGGTGGACCTAAGGAAGGGCGAGTTTTCAGTGTTTGGTCCATTTCCTTCGTGTTCCACACCTGGCCTGTCTGCAGGCTCTCAGGTGCTCAGAGGTTCTGTTTTGGGGTTTGGCCACCATCTCTGACACTGCTCCCTAGCTACGACCAGCAGGTGACGCGATGCTGATGCCTGAGGTTTAGCTCCCTCTGGCTAATGCCTTGTTCCCTATTTCTCATCTTAGAACTCAGATTAGTGTAGTCTATCTTCTAGGGATGCTATGGTCTCAAATAAAGACAGGGAGAACTCAGTACCTTTGGAAGTGTGAAATGGGGACGACAGAAAAGAAAGCAGTTCTTTGTGTGTATGCAGTAGGCGCTTAATACAGCACCGCCACTCCCAAGACAGATGTCTACAGCAGTTCCCTGGCATGGGTACACGTTAGGATCACCTAGGAACATTTTACTAACACCCCCACCCTCCACCCCACACACCCCACACTCCTTTCTTTCCCTATTCCTCTTTGTAAAAGTCACATTATTTATTTTGCATGTGGTGATGGTGTCACGACCCATAAGTCGAGGTCATAGGACAGTCTACAGGAGGAGTTGGTTCTCTCTATCATGTGGATCCTTCAGGTTACATTTAAGTTGTCAGTGGGTGGCAGGTGCCTTTACCCATGAGCTACCTTGCCGACCCTGGCCTTGATGTCCTGACATCCCTGCCTCTACTTCCCAAGTGCTGGAATTAGAAGCGAGCACACCACATCTGATTTTTCCTCTCTTTAAGACCAATGCCAGACCTTAGCCTTTCTCAGGGGATGAGTGTGGGTCCTACGAAAGCAGTTCACTTCTGAAAGGCAATCTGGGTGATTATGATTTGTGCCCACGGCTGAGAACTGTGGTCCACATCAGCTTTCTCATTCGGAACAACTACCTGAATCTTCTCCGTGTCTTCCCCAGGATGCAGGTTCTGAGTCAGTATGTTGTTGGGAGTGAAGCCTGGGATTCAGCATCTCCAATTACTGCCAAGGTGGTGCTAATGCAGCTGGTCCACGGCCCCAGAAGACTAGTCCCCCGAACTGCAGGCAACGGGTAGAAGGCTAGAAAGCTTGTAGCATTTGCCTCCTCTGTAATCTTGCAGGCCAGCTGTGCCCAGCTAGGCAGGAAACATTACCTCCTAGAAGCAGTCAACTACATGACCTCAGATGGGGCCACAGAGAACCAAAGCTTGTCCCCAGATGACTCTGTCTTTGACTTCCTGTTGGCTTTTTGGCCACAAGTGTGGTCACAAAGCCATAGCAGCAAACAAGTAGTGGCTCTACTCTGTGTTCATAAAAAGTCTTCTTTCTCAAGATAGCAAGGGAGCATCAGAGGGAAGGGCCTTGGTTACTTCCACTCAGATGAGTGGGGTGGAAACCATGGTCTGGCTTGGCAGGACGTCCTGGCCACAAGAAGCTGGAGTGATGGTACTTCCTGCCAGCCAGAGCCCCTCCTGCTAGCCCAGCGCGAAAGCTGCCTGCCTGGAACTGGTCTGCTGAAGACACAGCTGAGAAGTCGCTCTGAACTAGGAGTAGCAGCACTCAGGAGGCAGAGGCAAGTGGCTCTCTGTGAGTTCGAGGCCAGCCTGGTCTACGACAGTGGGTTCCAGGTAGTCTGATACCTCTGTTTTCATATACACACGAGAAAACTGAGGCTCAAGTAGTAAGTAACAAGGGAACTTACACAGGACATAACCAAGATGAAATCTAACCATGTTCAGTTCCTCCTACACCAATATATTGCAACTCAAAACTTTAAATCTCTCCGTGACTGAGTTTATTGATTCACTGGAGCAGAGAATAAAAGGGAAAAGCATATAGAACTCAACAAATGGAAGGGACTTATTATCGTTATTATTAACATCATCGCCCTCGAGTACAATTAAGAGAAAAAGCAGGTATCTATTTGTTGAAGATCCTCACTCGGGGCAGTTTCCAGTAGCCCACTTCCTCTAGACCAGTGGTTCTCAACCTTCCTAATGCTGCAACCCTTTAATACAGTTCCTCATGTTGTGGTGACCCCCAACTATAAAATTATTCTCATTGCTACTTCATAACTGTAATTTTGCTAGTGTTATGAATTGTAAATATCAGCTATGTCACCCCTTTGGGGTCACGACCCACAGGTTAAGAAAGATGAGCAACACCTGGAGACCCCAGGGTGGCTACCAAAGCGTCTTTGGAAGAAGAGCCAAAGCGCCCAACAGCTCAAGGAAGGCTATGGAGCAAGGTAGAGCACCATGCACGTGGCACCCAGGCACTATGCCAGGCTCATGGCTGAAAATGAGGCAGGCTCAATAATGAGGTGATGGACCTCACAGCCACCCTGAACGTGGGTCCCATCACCCCATCCCTGAAGAAGCCACAAGAAGCTTCCACAGGCAAATGTGTGTCTAAGTTTATAGGCTACAGAGCTGAGAGCTGAAACCAGAAACTCCGGTCCCAGCCATGTACCTTAGCAGGACCCTCTTGCCTAGAACCTTGGCAAGAAGGGACTTTGACAAAGGGCTCGGTCCTACATTAATAATATACCCATAGAACCCAACTTTTACTCTGTGAAATTCTGAGGCTTAAAGTAAAGATGAGTTAGGAGCCAATCGTAAGCAATGGCCTAGTCATAGAATAAAAGATTTTACAGCCATTAGAATAGTGTTTTAAAAACTATTCCAGGGTCATCAAGATGGGTCAGTGGGTAAAGGCGCTTGCCACCAAACTTAATGACCTGAGTTTGATTCCTGGAGCCCACACAGTGGAAGGAGACAATCCACTACTACTGCCAATTTGTCCTCTGACTTCTGCAGTAACCCATGCCATGCATACACAGAAATAAATACATAGATAAATGTTTTAATATTTTAGCTATTCCATTTTGAATCTGCCTTTAATCTACATACGAACATTGATTGGGTTGGGAATGCAGCGTTTTCTGGCTTTTCTTTAACAAGCCTACTCACTACACAGGGCTAGGCAGCATCCTAACTATCCCAGCTAAGGCCTGCTGGAATACTGCCAACCTCCAGGCAGTTGTTCACAGCAGGGGGCTGGGCAGCAAGGGTCTGAAGCCTGTTGAGATACCCTCCCAAGGCACTGAAACGCTCCAGAGAACAACAGTGAGCTGTCCTTTTTCAAATGCTCTCAAAGAGTTTGGTGAAAGACTTGTTGCCCAGCAGTGCGATCATGTGCTTTGTCCCAAGCAGAGGCTGAAGGCCCTCCACTGCAATGGGATATAAAAGAGACAAATTCCACTATATGGGGCTTACAGATCTCTTGGGGACACATCTTTGTGAGTGAGAAAGGCAGGTCCCTAAGCCATCTGCAAATGTGAGGGAGAAACAAGCTCAGGAGACCAGGAAGTCCAACAGCTGTCTCCAGTGAGTCTAAATGTGGGGCCCGGGCCTCCTGAGGAAGGCCTGATGTTGCCAGTAAAGAGAATTGTGGGCCCCATGCTCTTGGGGGTCTGCATGCTAGCCTGTGGCTGCTCGGGAACAGTGGGAGGTCTACATGGAGCTAGGGGACTTGTGGTTCCTCCGGTTCCTCTGACTGCTCCGGCTTCATGTTTCCATTACAGGGTGAGGAGTCTGTGCCCGGGGCCAGGTTAGGAGTCTTTGGGTCATGGGGAGGCTAGAGAATTTCTTTCCTGAGATTTTAAAAGACCTGAGTGGCTGGTCTGGATAGTCTCTGGAGTGAGAAAAAGGTAATGCCCTTGTCCCTTAAAGCTGGGACAAAGATAAGTTCCTGCCAGCTAGCACACACCTACACTACCTAGAAAAGCAGAGGGAGGAGTAAGAAGACTGAACATTCAATACCAGGCTGGGTTACGCAGTGAGAATAACCTCTACGTTGAGGAAGAAGGAACAAATAAGACTAAGGATGTCCGACAAAGCATCAAGAAATCATGTTTCATATTTACCTAAAAGCATATGTAATACCTGTAAGTGTATGCTATATACATGCATACACGGCTTAACTGCAGTTATGCCGCCTGGGCTGACAATGCTCCTCCCAAGAGTCAACTACCTAACCAAAGCTCCAGTACCAGGCACGAGAAACCCCCAACTCAAGTTGTTAGTCAGGGTAATCCAAGCGACTCCCAAAACAATGAAGGCTATTGATATTGCCCTTGGTCACCTCTCAAAGGTTGAAGATAAGTCCCTAGGCTGAACACACCACACAGACACAGGATACAAGCTGGATCTACCCCGAAAGTCTCTTTTCTGTAGTCTACTTTCATAATACCAGAAGGTGCTAAGTGAGCGGCCAAGGTTAGGAGCCATCAGGAGTGTGATTATCCAGCTGTGATGCCGATGAACCACGGCAATGACCAGCATGTCAAGATAGCCCTAAACATGCAATAGTGGTGCTCATGTCTGTGCAGAAACCAACAGCTATCGAATCGGACTAAAGCCTCCTCACCAGGAGGGAAATCATGCCTGGTACTAGAAACCTAGCAACTACCCCAAGTTAATGAGGTCACGGATCTTAGAGGGGAACCTGTTACTGCTACTTTACTGGACCAGCAAAATTCCTAACTACACCCTACAACCTCCCTTATACCACAGGTAAGTGTAGCTGTCACCCTTCATCAAGGAAGTCTCTCTTTACAGCGAGGCCATTACAGAAAAACCACAACTGGTCACAATGCAGAGATCAACCGATCATGGGTATCCTAACCTAACGGATACACCAGCAACACTTGCTCCTGCACCTAAGGTTCAGGGAACATCGTGGAAGAGATGGTGAAAAGAGTTGAAGAGCCAGGACCAGGAAGTCTGCTGTGAGATTGCATCTCTTAAAATCAACAGCCAAGCGACATTGTTTAAGCCTCAACATGACTACCTAAATAAGACCCGAACAACATCAATACCAATATACATGCTAACTCAGATGAGGAAAGTTCCATAGGGCTCCATCCCTAGACAAAGAACTGCAGGCAGCTAATGACTGCAGAGAAAAGATAATTAGTCTCTTCCCAGAGATGAGCCCCCTGATTGGCTACCCAATACCAAGTGATCAGCACTAAAATCATATACACACAAGCAACACCAAACAGATTCAGCAGATTGTATATATGTGTGTGTGTGTGTGTGTGTGTGTATAACAACAATAATCAGAGGAAAAAAGAAGCCATTACTTTGAGAGGACTGGGCGTGCAGCATGAGAAAGGTCAGAGGGAAGAAAGAAAAGTGGGAAAGTAATGTAATTATACCTTAATTAACCCCCAAAAGAGAGCAAAAAAATGGTAATAAAAGTCAGTTCTCGACCAAGCGGTGGTGGTGTACGCCTTTAATCCCAGCACTCGGGAGGCAGAGACAAGTGGATCTCTGTGACTTCGAGGCCAGCCTGGTCTACAAGAGCTAGTTCCAGGACAGGCTCTAAAGCTACAGAGAAACCCTGTCTCAAAAAGCCGAAGGAAAAAAAAAAAAAAAAAAAAGTCAGTTCTCTAGAAGGTCCTTCCTGATGCCACCAAGGGTGTCCTATGGGATGGTTCTTTCCAGGACATGTTTAATGAGATCCTGAGAAAAACTGAACCGCCCACACTCACAAAGCCAAGGAGGCAGGCAAGAGAAAACACACTGGGCTTCAGCCTGTGCTGCATAGGAAGACCCTGCCTCAAGACCCATCCCCCGCCCGTCTCACACACACTGGCCTGGGAGGCAGAGCTGGAAGTCCCCTTTCCCAAACTCCTTTATCACTCCGATAAACACTGTGACCCCATCCCATCTGCCACATCAATACAGATCTGAGAAAAAATAGAGAGACTGCACTTTTAAAAACTACTAAATTATAAACAAACCAAAGGTGCTATTGCGGGGGTGTCATTACAAAATAGGGCTGCAGGGCGGTGGTGGCACACGCCTTTAGTCCCAGCACTTGGGAGGCAGAGGCAGAGAGATTTCTGAGTTTGGGGCCAGCCTGGTCTACAGAATGAATTCTAGGACAGCCAGGGCTACACTGAGAAACCTTGCCTTGAAAAAAAAAACAAATAAACAAACAAAGAAATAAAGTGGGGGCCTTCAGGACTATATACACATTAGAAGCTAAACCACATGGTTTCCCAAAGTACTTGGCACACAGCAGAAATAGAGCTGGCTGGGGCTGTGGGGAGTAAAGAAATGGGCCAAGAGGCTACTGTGCCCAGGGCCCCCAGGGTGGGGAAAGGCAGACACAAAACCAATGAGATCAGGGAAGAAGCAAGGAAGCCAGAATCCCACGTCCCTGGGAACGAGGCTGAGATGAAAAGAGGCACAGCTGGGAGAGACGAGCCGTGAGAACAGACCTACAGTTGTTCTTGGGACAGCCGGCCAGGATCCACCCAGTGCTGGCACTGCCACGTTGTGCCTTAATGTAATTAAGGATCCAGTGGGGGCCAATGTTTGGAATTCTTTTACTCTGGCCCATCTCGCAGCACAACGGAGAGGGTGCAGGGCTGGGAGAAGGGTGACAGTAGGTTTCCACAGCTCAGCTACAAGAGTCAGAAAGGCCTGGGCAGCAAGGGTTCAAGTCCATAGTCTGGGGCACCTGAGAGGTAATTCCACCTTTTGTGCACTGTTCCCTAAAGCTCCCTACAGTCTCGCCACTGTCCCGACCACAGTTAACACCCCACTCAGGACTGCGGAGAGCTGAGAGCCTGGGAGCAGAGGAACCAGAGTCCATTAAGGAGAGCAGCAGCTTCTCCTCGGGTGAGGCTTGCCTCCTCCTCACCCCTCTGTGTTGGGTATCTGGTCTTGGGGAAGCTCCAGAGGTAAGGATTTCCACATCCAGAGCAAAGAAACAACAGCAGTGGGCTAATTAGGCAAGAGCAGAGTGTCTAGAGGGCAGAGCTACCTGATCCCCCTCCCAGTTTCCCAGAGGTATGGCAAGGATGTTGCTTCCCCATCCATTCGAAGGAGAGCCTTAGAGGTTCACTACGGCCCATTGACTTGTGGCTCTGCACAGGTCGAACAAGTCCCTGCTACCACAGTGGACTTCCTTCAGAATTGGGAGTCATTCTGTAGCTAAATAGGAAGTCTTACAGAGCAAGCATTTTAATTTAATTTTATTTTTTATGTGTACGGGTATTTTGCCTGTATATGTGTCTGTATACCATATGTGTACCTGGTACCATGGAGGCCAGAAGAGGGTCCTGGATTCGCTGGAATGAGTTACAGACATTGTGAGCTACCATGTGTGTTCTGGGAATCGAATCCGGGTCCTCGGGGCAAGCAGCCAAGGCCAGAAGCTAATTGATGAGCTACCTCTCCAGCCGCAAGGAAGGCCAGCCTTATAAATGCGGGGACATGGAGCTTAGATAGCGAAGGTAACTATACCCAAGGTCACAAGCCAGCAAGGCACATTCAGCTGGGAATCTGCCCGCTATGACCTATAGAAAGTGTTTATTAACATGGGGAGAGAAGGAACAAGTAGAGAGGAAGGATGCAGACCCTAGCACCTGGCCCTTCACCCCACTGCCTCCCAAGAGCCCCTCGGATGCATACCAGATAGCAGGGACAAGAGTTGTGACGCTTATAACACTATGGAAAGGCTAGGGTGGTTTCTGTTAGTCTCCCATGAAATTGGATGCGCAGTTTAACCTATCCGTGTGTACACAGACTTTTCAGCATGTCGAGGGATAACCAGAGTTCTTTTTAGATTACCAGCAGAGGACCTGGAGATGTAGCCATGTGGTACAGTGCTTACAAAGCTTCCACACAGGTCTGAGTTCAACCCCCAGCCCTGTAAAATCACACAAAACAAGTAAAATAATGGTGCTGAAGTTACCAAAGGGGGCTGGGACCAGAAGCAACATCGAGAACCTAAGGGCCTGGGCTGGCAAGACAGCTCAGTGGTTAAAAGCACTCACTGCAGCTGGGCCTGGTGGCACATGCCTTCATTCCAAGACTGAGATAGGCAGACCCCTGAGTCCGGGGCCAGCCTGGTCTATAGAGTGAGTTCCAGGACAATCAGGGCACTCACTGCAACAGGCTTGGTTACCTGAATCTGACACCCAGATCCCATGGGGGAAGAAGAGAACAAACTCTTGAAAGTTGTCTTCAGACCCACCCACATGCACACACATACATGCACACACACAATAATAATAAATTAGTAAAAAAAAATTAAGAACCAAAAGGCCAATGAGGAAACACTCCAGATCTGACCTGAGTTAAATTCTCTACCTTTCCAC
This sequence comes from Myodes glareolus, assembly GCF_982192425.1. Classification (NCBI taxonomy): domain Eukaryota; kingdom Metazoa; phylum Chordata; class Mammalia; order Rodentia; family Cricetidae; genus Myodes; species Myodes glareolus. The sequence goes on from NC_142034.1 coordinate 34,470,015, forward strand.
CACGCCTCCTTGCTCAAGAATAACCAAGGAGGCAGACTGAAATTTTCCAGAAAGGGAGGGCATGCTGGCAGCTTGAAAGTCAGGGGCAACTAACTAGGCACTGAGAATCCAGCTTGCTTGGGAGGTAGGATCTAGGATACACTGTGGGTGGAGGAGAGCAGGGTTAACAGCTGGTCCTGTGGGCTAGAGGATTTCACACACCATGTTTATTACTTCATCCCACCACTTAAACATGTTCTAACATTGTCTGCACTCTGCGCTCTGGTTCTGCTTGGATCTTCACAGTGACAGTCATCACCAACAGCCCCAAACCATCAGAAAAGAACATTTGATGCCCAAGATTATTAAGTGTGAATCCTGTGTGCTCTTTTCTTTTAAACGATTCGCAAGCCTTTGAGAGCGGAGCATTGTTAGCACCAGTTCAGAGACGACAGAAGTGAAGTCAGACAGAGTTGCCCAGGAACACACAGCAATGTATGGCAGTGCCGGGATCCAACCCTAAATCCAAGTAAGAACCGAGAAGGAAGTGGGGGAGGATTAAACCCTTCTAGCAGGTTCACATTCCACAGCATCCGAGCACGCACCTCGCGGAACAGCGTACAGTTCAGTTTGGTTGCTGTCAGACTTGTACCGACTGGCATGCTCACAGGTCTCTGAACAAATGAATAGAGAAGAAACAAGCTGTCCTTCACCTGAGACAATCAGAGTATCCAGGTTTAAAAACATTCTACAAAGCAAGGAGCATAAAAAAAAAAATAATGCTCGAATAAGGCTTGGGTCCCTCAATCTCTTAGACTTGTGCAAATGAACCGTCTTCTTTTTTTTTTAAGATTTATTTATTTATTATGTATACAACATTCTGCCTCCATGTATGCCTGCATGCCAGAGGAGGGCGTCAGATCTCATTACAGATGGTTGTGAGTCACCATGTGGTTGCTGGGAATTGAACTCAGGACCTCTGGAAGAGCAGCCAGTGCTCTTAACCGCTGAGCCATCTCTCCAGCCCCATGAACTGTCTTCTTAAAATGCGGATGACTCCGATGTCCAAGCTGTGCCTGAGGCCCCATTTCTAACCAGGTGATGCCCACGTCAGTGCAGCTATCTGCACACCTGACTTCCAGCATCAAGGCTCTACCTGCAGCTGGACGGTGTGTGCACACCTTTCATCCCAGCACTCGGAGGCAGACAGACAGATCTGTGAGTTCAAAGCCAGCCTGGTCTACAGAGTTTCAGCACAGCCAGGGCTAACAGAGAAAGACACTATCTTGAAAAACCAAATCAAAAATCAAAAATAAATAAATAAATAGATAGATAAATAAATAAAATAAAAAAGCTTTCCCTGCACCTGTATCCTCTGGAGGCTGGAAACGCCAGCTGACAATGAGTGGCTGTGGTCACTCGCCCTGGCTCCCACAGAGCAGAAGGCCTTAGCACCGGGTGTGGCTCACAGGCGGTTCTTACAGAACACCTCCACCAACTCCAGGCTGAGCCCGAGACACCCAGGGACCCTTTCTTCCCCTAATGGCAGAAACCACAGTCTTTCTGTCCTAAGGGCTTGAAGGGAAACAAAGAAAAGTGGATACATTCATAGGAATGACTATCAGTGCGAGGCATACACTTACGGGTGGGACTGAGGAGCGGGGTGGGGCTCATGGGATTCCATGCCCACTTCCGAGGTTCCAGACTGCAGCTAAGTCTCAGAGCCAGGCCCATGAGAACAACTGCTCACACACCTTTTACTTAAGAAATGAAAAAAATAATTTTTTCACATTTCACATCTTCTATGAGACCTAAGAAATCTAATTAAGCGCTGGAAGCCTCGGAGGAAGGGGCGGTGCTGTGCTGAAAACAGGAGGGCAGAAATCACCTGTGACCATTCCTGTCACCGGGAAGCGCCGTAAGCAGCCAAATCATCCCAAACAGAATGCCCCCTTCCTCAGGTGTCCCTCCTGGCACCTGCTGGCGTCCCTGGAGATTCCTGACAGTAGATGCCTCTCTCAGAGCCAGCATCTGTCTCTCTTAACTCAGTCTACGGCACAAGAGCTGAACCTGATGGTGAAGGCTGTAATCTCAGCTACTTGGGAGGCTGAGGCAGCAGGGTGACAAGTTCAAAACCAGCCCGGGGCCAACTTAATGAGTGTTTGCTTCAAAACAAGAGGTTAAGAAACTGGGCTACGGGTGCCGATTGGTTTCAGAGTCCTTGCCTGCGTGTGAGAAGCCCTGCGTTCAACCTAGTTAACTCAGAGCAACAGAACAAAGGATTTATGGACTGGGAAACTGGCAGTTAGAGGGACTCCCATTCATTCAGAAGGTTCACACGCTTATTTAAAATACAGATGGGGCAACGGCAAGTGCCAGGCGGTGTCAAGCAGCTACACAACACCGATGGTAGATGAGGGGATAAATGACAGGAGGGTCACATAGCCGTTCACTCAGACAAGGTCACTGGAGCCAGAACAGTGAGTTTCTGGACAGTGACTCTCACAAAGGCATGGGCTTAGGGGAGATCAGCCAAAAGGAACCGTACCTTTGGTGACGATAGTGACTAACTAGGGCCCTGTCAACCACAGTCACAAAGGGTCAGGAAGGCCTGAGAGTGCAGACACACAGCGCAAACACAGTAGTGAGGGCTTAACGTTCTCAACTAAAAGTCTTCTCAAGAAGACACAAAGCCAGGTCCAGGGAGCACCAGGCTGGAATCCTCTGGATCTCAAGTGGCTCCCCTCTTCCCTTTGAGAAAGCAAATCCCATTGCCCCACCTCCAAACCCGTCTCTGTAGGCTGCCCCTACACGATGCCCCTCCCCCACTGTCCTCTCCACAAATTCTGCTTGAAACAGCTCCAGAAGGTCTGATCCAGTTGCCAAGCAGTCCTCAATCTTGGGCACCCTGTCGTAGGAGGCTGTCTTCTATCGTGGAAGACATTTAACAGCAACCCTAGCCTCTAGGCACCAGTTCCAATGTACCCTTTCTGCAAACTGGGACTGCCAAAAATGGCTTCAAACACTGACAGTGTTTCCTGAGAGGCAAAATTATTGGCCCCATTTGGTACCCACGGCACTAGAGGAATGGTCCTCAACCATGGGTGCATGTGAGAAATCCTTCACAGCCAGGCATGGTGGCTCATGCCTAAAATCCCAGCCTGGGGAGGCTGAGACAGGGGTATCGTTGCAAGTCAAGGCCTGCACAGGCTACAAAGCAAAACTCTGTCTCAAAAACACAAAACACTGGCCAGCAAGATGGCTGGAGGTGTGTGTGTGTGAAAATACTCGCTGCCGGGCCTGAAGACCTGAGTTAAGTTTCAGAACCCACCTGCTGGAAGGAGAGAACCAACTCCAAAGTTGTCTTCTGATTTCCATGTGTACTAGAGCCTGTGCGCGCGCGCACACACACACAATCTTTAAAAAAAAACAGCAAAAATCTTATCCGATATTCTAATGGGTAGAAAGCTAGATGGAGGGCTGCTGAAGGGAAGCCACTCTCTGATGGCTTAGGCTTCAACTGAACAATTCTCACAACCAGCAGGAAAGTCCACCACTCCCTTGTCCCCAGGGTTCTTCTAATGTGTTGTTAGTTTTTCCATCAGACCAAGTCACCTCTGATATAAGAATGACATCAGCATTTCCCCTCCCCACAAAGCTCTAGGTCAGTGGTTTTCAATCTATGGGTCATGACCTTTGGGGGTCACATATCAGATATCCTGCACATCAGACATTTGCATTACTATTCGTAACAGAAGCAAAATTACAGTTATGAAGTAGCAACAGGATCCCTACAACACGAGGAACTGAACTGAATTAAAGGGTCCTAGCCTTAGGATGACTGAGAATCACAGCTTTGGGCAGTAGTTCTTAGTTTATGCTCACCAAAATCGTTTGGAAAGTTCATGAGTGCCTTCCACCTTAACCCCAGCTGAGGAAGCCCCTTTATATGGCACCAGTTCACCCAATTGCAACACAACAAGCAAGAATCACCAAGGCAGAGGTGACAGAAGCAGTGGAGGAGCAGAATCTTGGTCCCAGTGTCTGGCCCCGAGTGAGACCCTTCATGCTTTCCTGAGTGGGTTGAACGGCCAGAGTCTCTATCAAGGCGTCTCATGTTCTGGGATCGCCACGCTCCGACCGGACCTGGAAGGCGGGCACGGGGTTCGTCAGTGGTGAGCTCTAGCAGGATGCCGCCTCCTCAGGCTGGCAGCGACTGGAGAACAAGCGACAGCCCCAGTCGTCATCTTTCTGAGCTCGCTTTCAGGGCAGCATCTGCCTACACCTTCCTCAAGGAACCCCTGGAGTCCCTGATGACCAGAGAGAGCGGCCGGCACAGCTGCCCCAGATATAGTGGAGTCTGCCTTCTGCCCCGCCCTTTACACACACCCCCGAGCTACCCCCGCCCACCAGGACAGGATAAGGAGGGCTGCTGAATCGAGGGGGAGTTATTAGATATGGACTTCGTCAGGGTGTTCTCATTCATTCACTCATTCACTCCAGGTATATTTTCTAAGGCCCCATACAACCTGTGTGGTATAGGACAGACATGACAGCCTTCCTGATTTTTTTTTAAACTTCCTAATTTTTATATATGAGGAGTGTAATGATAAAACATGAAAAGGGGGAGTTCTGGAACTGAGGCCCCCCCCTTAAAAGCCCACAAAGTCCTATGATCAACTGAATTGCACTAAATCCATTCACTAATACAAAATAATGCAGTCACCTTACATTTGGTGACTAGTTTAGGGTCTCTCTCTCTCTCTCTCTCTCTCTCTCTCTCTCTCTCTGTCTCTCTCTCTTTCTCCCTCTCCTTTCTTCTCCTCTCAATTTTCTCCAAACCTCTTGTAGCCTAAGTTTGTTTTACTCTCTAAGTAGCCAGTGATGATCTTGAGCTTCTGAGCCTCCTGCCTTTACCTCCCCAGCTCTGGCATAACATATATGCATGTTATACCATGCTGTGTTACATATCATGCTATGTTGAGACTCAAACCCAGGGCGTTGTGTATGCTAGGCACCCAGCCTACCAATAGAGCTACCGCCCCAGCTCCAGTGTTCTGAAACGTCACATATTTGATGCTCAACTCAGGATCTGCTTCAATGGCCCTGGCTAGCTTGATTAAATCAGTGTAGGGTTTTCCACACCAAGGTGCCCAGTGTGACAGCGACTTTCCTCCTTCCCCTCAACTGCACAGACAGCTGTTGCCTGGAAACCAGGCACACTCCTCTGCTCACTCTTCCTTCCTTTCTTCAGAAGCAGGGCTGGAAACTGTGGCCTCCAGGAAAAATGCCTGGGGCCAGAGCAAAGGGGGTAGGGGGCAGGGGTGTCATCTCCTCACAGGCTGGCCAGCTCTGTCCCCTCTGTCTTCCCTTTCCTCCCTGGGTCTGAAAGGCCCAGCAAACTAAAAGGCTCCCACAGCGAACAAGGACCCCTTTGAAAGCCTGTGTTTGCCTGGGGCTGCCTGTGGACAAGGGTTGCCATGGCCACTGTGCACCTTTGCCAGCCAAGCCCAGGCAGGCCCAGAAGAGCAGCCTGAGGTACCAGGCACCCCACCTCTAACCTCTTCTAGGGGCTCAAATATCTTCAAACACACCTGTCCAGGCCCCTATGGCCACTGGAAGTAGATTCTTGAGGCCCTTCTAAACCAGAGGTTCTCAATATCCCTAATGCTGTGATCCTTTAATACTGTCCCTCATGTGGTAGTGACCCCCAACCATAAAATTATTTTTGTTGCTACTTCATAACTACAGTTTTGCTATTGTTATGAGTCGTAATGTAAATATCTGATATGTAGGATATCTGATATAGGATCTCGGTGAAGGGGTCACGACCCACAGGTTAAGAATTTCTGCTCTAGACTGAAAACCTAACATTGGAAGGAATCAGCAGATGAGGCCCCTCTCTAAGGCACCCAGCAGAAACACGGGGTGGGGGGCGCTTGGAGCACCTTGCTGAGGAGCCTCTCGCCAGAACCATACCGCCTCAGGCACCGCCCTGCCTCCTAGGCTAGTGCCTGGCTGGGTTGCTAATGGAAATGACTTATTTATGTAATTCATTATCACTAGGGCCTGGATCCAAGAGAGATGGGTGGAGGCGAGGCCTCAGCTGTTGAGGGAGGAAAGGAGGGGCTGTCCTGGGCCTCAGTCTGAACCTGGCAGCTCAAGAGCTGTTGGAAACTGCAGGGACCCAAGGACAAAGGCAATGAGGAAAGGGGACAAGGCTGGACATTGTAAGCGCTGTGGGGTGAGCGTAGCGGGAGACTAGCTCTGTTCCTGGAGAAGGCAACAGGAGTTTTGCCTTTAAACTGCTAAGTGGTCCAAAGGGCTTCTTCTTCTTCTTTAAAAATGAACAAACACAGCAAAACTCAGCAGCTTCAAGACAGAAAGTTCTCGTGTCCAATAGGAGCCCCAAGCTCAAGGTAGCATCCCTCATACACCCAACCCAGGACGGAAGAGAAGAGCCTAGAAACTTACAGAATCCTGTGGAGTTGTCCCTAAGGCCCATCGTGTGTGCCCCAGGAGAGTAGCAGGGAAGCAGATGGGGAGTGGAAGAGCAGGCGGCTAGAGCTGGCTCCTGACTGGGCAGGGGTTCCACCCTGGATGACAGGCCTGAGTGAAAGGAAGACCTCCATCCACAGCCTCTAAGAGACCCAGGCTGCCTCCGTCAGTCTCTCCACTCCGCTGTTCCTTCCCCAGCTCCCACCCTCTCAAGGGTTCTCCCCTCTGCTTCCCCTCAAACAGACCGCCACACTAATTTCCACTCAAAGGCTCTGAGTGTACTACCACTACACCTGGCTACAGGCCCTGGAATTGGTCCTGGTCTTCCTCCACCGCCCCCCTCCCTTCCTCTCTCTGCTCTATTTCCCTGTCTGTCTCCAGGATATCTGATATCAGGCTGGGACTCCCCATATAGAGGAGGATGTATGACCCTGAACTTCTAATCCTCTTGCTCCCACCTCCCCGGTGATGGGATTACAACTGTGTGGGCTTTCCTTGGTGCTGGGCGGGAGGGGCTCAGACTCTAACTTGGGCATGTTAGACAAGCACTCTCCTAGGCAAGCTACACCCCCAGCCCCGTGGCCTTGGTGGCCTTGGTTTCTAATAATACTGTTAATGTTTCGCCGAGCACCCATTTCCTGTGATCTCACAATACCCCTGTGAGGAGGGGAGGAAGCAGTGGTGCTTAGGAAATCTGCTCAGGTCACATGGCCGGCGAGTGAAGAACAAGGGTCCAAACACAGCTGTCCAGTTCAGATTTCACCCTCTTGCTGTACAAATACTCACACGCAGAGCAGAGCAAAGCAAGCCTCGGAGGGGTGAGATGCTTTGCTTCTTAGGTGCACAGCCAACTGGGGTAGTGTAGGGACAGGGACCAAAGTGCTAAATCCGGACCAGCATCTTCTCCCCGTCACGGCATCTCAACCACAGAAGCAGCTGTGTTTATGTAAGGGGAGAGATGCACATTTGCTTTCTGTTTTACAAGGTTATGATCTAGTGGCCTATAAACCTGGCTTACCTCCAGCGATGGCCTGGGCTGGCCCAAGCTACGCCATCCCCCCACCCCCATCCTGTTCCATGACCTTCCAACAAACAGTTCCCATGCCTTAACCAAGACTTCCCAGTTCTATCTTACAGCATTATTAACCTACCCATTACATTAGGGTAATGTAATCTCCCAAGATTCCCAGCAAGGTCCCACCACCCCACCATCCCGGTTCACAGTTAAGTGGTCCCTCTCGGTTCTCAGAGCTGTCTTCCAGAAATTATCCAACCCGCCAGATCCAAACTGGTCCAAGGAAGTAAGTCTGGCATGGTTCTCATGTCCGTTCCCAGCTTATGTCCCCACTGTGAGGATGCCTCCAACTCCATTCATAAAGGAAAAGCCTCAGTGATATGGGGGTGCCATAGGACCATGTTCACAAGCCACAGCTGATTGGACCAGCAGAAGGCTGACCCACATAAATCAATTAGATTCTTTCTCCCCCATCCCAGGAATTTATTTGATTCAACGATCAGATACTATCTGCTCTCTGGGTGCTAGAAAGAGGGTGGGTATATCTGAGAACCAGGAGCCTGTGGTGGCAAATGCACATTCACACAAGCAGGGGCATCCAGCAGGCGTGCCAGGCAGCGGCACCTGGGAGGACAGCTGTGCTTCCTGCTCTCAACTTCTCAGTGGTCCCATGACTTCAGAGAACCCTGTTCCTTGCACTCAGTGGAGTCTGAACCAAGATAGACTGATCTTACTATCCCGCCCCCCACACAGATAAGACAAGGCATTGGTAAATAACTGTCACAAGACCACTATGTCACTATGCAGTTGTTAAAAGCCCTCCCGTGGGACTCCCCTTCCGTGCTATCTCCCACCTCCTTCCTGGGCCTAGGTAGCAGGTCCTTTGTCTAAGGAAAACCACAGTGACTGGGCAAGCACCTCAGCCAGAGGCACACTGAGAGACTACACCCAGTGATGGGAATATAAAAGTCTGTCCTTTGGAAGCTGAAGACAGCCCTTTGTCCTTCTCCCTTTCCAGCTTCCCATGCCACCTGACCAACTCTAGCCAGTGAAATGAGAACAGAAGTAACAGGCCAGGTGTGGTGGTACATGCCTCTATCCCAGCACTTCAGAGACTGAAGCAGGAGGGCCAGGGGTTCCAGAGCAGTCTGGGACCCCTAGCAGGGCCATGCCTCAATAACACAACAAGGTCCGAGATAGCTTAGTGAGTAAAAATGTTATAGCATGCTCACACACAAACTAACACAATGAATACATATTTTTTTTAAAATACCCGGGGCTGGACAGTGGTGGTGGACGCCTTTAATCCCAGCAGTCAGGAGGTAGAGGAAGGTGGATCTCTGATATGGAGACCAGCCTGGTCTACATAGCAAGTTCCAGGAGAGGCAGGATACACAGCAGACAGACCCTATTTCAAAAAAGCAAAAACAAAAATCCACACCTCAACTGTGTCAAGCCGCTGGATGTCAGGGTTTGGTTATCCCTGTGATGTGGTCTGAGGCATGAAGCACTGGCCTGAGCCCTCCGGCACATGGTATGTATAACATCAGTTGTATAATACACATTTGTCTAACAAGTATTGGCACACCAATACCAGGCACCGCACTGGCATAGCCACAATAGCTAATAATAAAGCGAACACATACAACAGCTATCCAGAAGGTCCCCCACATCTGATGACCCACAGGCCCTGCTTGGGGCTCAAAGAAACAGCTTTCCAGGTGCAAAAGCCAACCTCCCACCCATTCCTGGCTGCAGGGAGCCTCAGACAAGCTAGAGGCAGAGTGTCCCAGCGAGAAACTCTGAAGCATGGCAGCCAAGCAACAGTTCACACTGGGCTTTCACACCCTGGGCTCCACCTACTTCCCTTTGTCAGTCCAGGGCCATGGCCACAGACCACAGCACCTCGCTTGTACCCCAAGCACAGAAGGAAAGGGGAAAGCACCAGGGAGGATGCATCTGAGAGAGAGCGGGTGGCTACAGGAAATGGAAGCAGCAAGATGTAGCTTATCTGTCTCCACCCTCCTCCGCATAGAAGTAGCTTCCTCCGAAATCCTCTCCTGGCTTCATACGAAGTGGAAAAGTCGCCAGCATCTGAGCTTGTCTCCCCCATCCCAGCTGGCCGAGCACTGACCATGGCCACCGTCACTCTCTCAGGTGTCTGGCTCTCGGTGTTTTTTGTCATGTCAAAGGCAGGTTGAGAAGAAAGACACTTAGGCAGAGTGGTCACAGGCTGTTCACAGCACGAAGTGCCCAGGCAGAGAGGCACAGAGTGTTGGAATCCAGCCCACCGTCGGCTTACCAAGCTGCAGACCCTGAGGAAAGACACCTTCTTCCTAACTGACCCAAAGGTATCTGCCAGGGCTTGGTGATGAGTCCAAGGGAATTCACTGTATGAACACTCTGTGTATGTTTGACACATATCATAATAAAAGTTTCAACCGAGGGGCAAGGGTGTAGCTCAGAGGGTAGCATGCTCTCACGGCACACTCAAGTCCTGGGTTCAATCCCCACTAGTGCATAAACCAGGCTAGTAGTACAAGCCTGAATCCCAAAGATTCCTGACAGACACTGTTAGAAGTTCAGTGCCATCCTGGGCTATATAATGAGTTTGAGGTCAGCCTGGGTCACCTAAGATCCTGTCTCAAAAAGTCAAATAAATCCAAAACCAGGCATGGTGGTACACATCTTCAATCTCAGCACTCGGGAGGCAGAGAGGCAGGTGGATCTCTGTGGGTTGACTTGGAGGCCAGCCTGGTCTAACACAGCAAGTTCTAGGGTGACCAGAGCTATAGAGAGAGACCTTGTCTCAGAAAGAAAGAAAGGAAGGAAGGAGGGAGAGAAGAAGGGAGGGAGGGAAGGAGGGAGGGAAGGAGGAAGGAAGGAAGGAACAAAAGAACAAATAAACACATAATTAAACTAAAAACTCAAACAAATAAAATTCCACCCAGAAAGTAGGTGGGATGCTGGACAAGTCACTGCCTCTTTGCCTCAGTTCCCACATCCAAAGGACATCAATCCCTGGCCATAGGTAGACATAAGAACTACGCTAAACTGTATAAGTAGAAATGTCTGAGCAGAGGTCTCCACAGCAGCTACTGCTGCTGGTTTTGGACAGGAAGGAAGCAGAGGCAAATGGAACACAGAGACACTGTCAAGAGAAGCAAGCGCTTTGGGAAATGTGCGACCAGAAGCAAAAGGAACTTTGTCTGCAAATGGAACCACCCTGCTGATGCTCCTAAACATCTGGGAGTTCTCACATACCCTTCACTCTACTCCTGAGCACCCTTCATAGTCCCTGTGGGATGTCAGCTGCAGTCTGAGGTAAGGTCATAGGTATTTCCATAGATAGGAAAAGAGTGGCTCAGAACAGGATGTGCCCCCACCCCAGGCTCCCACAGCCAGATTACAGGCTGGGCAGGACACACACGAAAGGCTGGCAGCTGGTGTCTGAAAGAGAACAACATGTCTCCAGGACAGCCCAGGGAACCGGGCACTAGTACAGAAGGGGTTTGCTGCCTTCGGAGGCAAGAGATAAGGGTCATTCATATCCCAGAAGGTCAAAACTATTTTTCCATTGTCTAGCTTTAGGGAGTGATTTTTTTTTTTTTTTTTTTTTTTTTTTTTTTTTTTTTTTTTTAGTACCGAGGATTGAACCTTGCGCTTTCCTTACAAGCATAATTTATGGGATGAATTTGTAAGCTAATATCTTCAAAATGACCATTACTATGGTGACGTTCACTGATCCTGTGTGTGTGTGTGTGTGTGTGTGTGTGTATGTGGAGGCCAGAAGACAACCTTGGGTACTGTTCCTCAGGGGATGTCTATTTTTGTTGTTGTTTTCAAGACAAGGTTTCTCTGTGTAACAGTCCTAGCTGTCCTGGAACTCACTCTGTAGACCAGGCTGGCCTTGAATTTACAGAGAGCAGCCTGCCTCTACCTCTGAGTGCTGGGATTAAAGGCGTTTGCCACCACTGCTCCCTGCTTACTCTTCCCCTCCTAAGACAGGGTCCCTCACTGATCTGGAACTTACCAAGCAGTGGAGGCTGGCAAGCCCTGGGGATCCTCCAGTCTCTACCTGCCTAGGTCTGAGATTAATAAATACTTGCCACCATGCTTGGCTTGTTTTCTTTCTGAGCCAGGTTCTTACTACATAGCCAGGATGATTTGAAACTCAGAGAGATCTGTCTGTCCCGGCTTCCCACGCGTTGGGATACATGTGCCATCATTCCTGACTATGTTTTGCTCTTGTTTCATCTTACTTTATGTGTGTGAATATTCTGGCTCCATGCATATCCCTGTAGCACATGTGTGCCTGCTGCCTTGGAAGTTAGAAGAAGGCACCGGACCTCCTAGAACCTGAGTCATGGATGGTTGTGAGAGCCATCGTATGGATGCTGGGTACTGAACACAAGTCCTTTGCAAGAGTAGCAAACCCTCTTAACTGATGAGCCATCTCTGCAGCCCTTATTTTGATTTTTGAGCCCTAAATCTTTTATTTGTGGATTCTGGGGATCAAACCCAAATCCTCTGGATGAATCATCTTCCCTACCCTAGTTCTTAACTTTTAATCACACTCTATCTCTTTCTCTCTAAGGCTTTAGGGTCTCAGGACTCCATCAGAACGTATAGGGCCAAGAATGGTAGCAACAGGAAGCTGAGAGCCCTTCCAAAGCCTCCGGAGGGACTTCCTCCTGGGCAGGAGCCATCAAGGCCTAGACATCTGTCCAGGGTCAGGCAGACACAGTTTCTGACTTCAGCCAAAGGCCATGGCACAGGAACTCTTTCTTTTCCAGCACAAAACCTAACGGGATGATTCATTCCCTTATTAAATCAACTCAGAAGAAAAGGGAAGTCATTTACGTCCCCGGTCCTCCATCCACTGGACACAGGCTGTTCCATGACTCAGCACCTAAGGGCACTGACCATCCCTGATTCACCTTTCCTTCCTTGTCTCAAGAATCCTCTGTTCCTGACAGTTTGCTCAACCCTGACAGCCACGCAGCTGGGCTGACTCTGTTTAAAGACGGGTTTCCAAAAACAGAGCCATGGAAGGGGGAGAGGGAGGCATGTGGCTCTTAAACCTACAGGGGTGCAATCCCTCTTCTCAGAGAGTAAAAAGGCACCTCTATCCAAAAATGGCCCTTCTCTGTCCTTGCAGAATTGCCTCAGCTCTGTCCCAAACTTAGAAACAGCTGTTTCCCCAGAATGCCGCAGCAACAGCCTCCCCAGGCCTCCCAGCACCTCGGGCTGAACACTTAATCTGCTGCAAGGTTCAGTTTATCCCTCCCTCAACTCAAGGAAGAATCTGAGCACTGTTCCATGACCAAGTACCCTGGTGAGTCATGTACTGACCCAGTGGCTGCTTTTTGAGTTCAAGTCCCACCTCCTTGACTACCTAGGGTGATGACCTTCTGTGCCTCAGTTTTCCTCTTCTGTAAACTGGAAACAATCTAATCTGCGGGGGCTGGAGATATGGCTCAACAGGTAACAGTGCCTGCCACACAGGCCTGAAAACAGGAGTTGGCTGGCCTCGAATTCATAGAGATCGGTCTGCCTCTGCCTCCTGAGTGCTAGGATTAAAGGCACAGAGCGCCAACACTGCTTGGCAGAACTGATGTTTTAAAAAGCCAGAAAGATGCCTTAAATCAGTAATCTTACATTCTGAGACCCTACCTCAAAACAAAATAACAAAAAGTCACCAAGGTGAAAGGCGAGAAACACTGGAAAAGTTGTCCTCTGACGAGCTGGAGAGATGGCTCAGAGGTTAAGAGCACTGACTGCTCTTCCAGAGGTCTTGAGTTCAATTCCCAGCAACCACATGGTGGCTCACAACCATCTGTAATGAGATCTGGTGCCTTCTTCTGGCCTGTAGGCATACATGCAGACAGAACACTGTATACATAATAAATAAGTTAAAAAAAAAGTTGTCCTCTGACCTCCACATTCATGCCAGGATACATGTGCATACGTGCGCACATGTGCACACACAAAATGAATCTTTAATAATAATAACACGCTCTCTCCTTTCTTACATGCTTTCTTAGCATGTAAGAGTCTAAGCAGTAAGACTCTTACATGCTTAGAAAGCTTCCTGGCATCCAATAAACATATAACAAATATGACTGCTATCATTGAACCATCATGATAGGTGTTAGGAATTGTTAAGTCTACTTCTATTTGATAGATATGTTCTACAAAAATTTGCTGTTGTGGAGAAAATAATACATTAGACCGGAGTCTAGCGGCATGGACCTTATAATAGAGCTATTCATGAGAAGAAAGAAGACTTCAAGTTCAAGGCCTGCATGGGCTACGGAGTGAACTGAAGGCTGGCCTTCATGCTTTAGTGAGATCTAGACTCAGAATAGAAAGTATAAGGATGGCTGGAAACAAGGCTCAGTAGTAGGGCACTATCAAGGGCAAAGCCCAAGTTCATAGGAGCTAAGTATGGTGGCTCATGTCTATAATCCCAGCATGTAGATCAGGCTGGGCTCAAACTCAGAGATCCACTTGCTTGTCCCTCCCAAGTGCTGGGACTAAAGCCCTTCCACCAGGCCTGGCAAAATCCTGTCTCCAAACAAAACAAAAGAAAAAAGAAAGACAGGAAGGAGAGGAAAAGTACAAAATTAAAAAGTGAAGTGACCCAGTGAGAACGGCAATGTCCTTACACAGCAGAGCTCCAACAGGATAATAGTGTGCACACTCAAAACTCTCTTGTTTTAACACGCTCCTTCCTGGTGGGGAAACCCGAGCTATCCCAGGGATCAACATTAAAAGCCAGTTTTCACTCTTGTCCCAGAAAGGCAGTGAGCATCTCAAAGGAGTGATGTGGCACTTGCCAAACAAAATTAATTTCTGTTCTTTTTCACATTCCAGGAGAAACACTCCAATCACCCTTTGGGAGGGAGTGCCACCTACCAATATGTGACAAAGATGACTCAAGGCTAGGGACCATACCAGCTTTCACTACATTTCAGACTCCCTTGGGAGGTTCCTAGGCTGTCAGCAATTTTACAAAAGGTCAGTGCAAGTCACTTGGGAAGTGTTTGAGTAGGACCTGGTCTCTCACAAATGCACGCCTGCCAAATATTTCCAAACACATCTGCACACTGTCTTCACCCTTGGTGCAAAGCAAGCAAGCAAGCGACAGGGACATTTCCCCGACGCTCCAAGTCCTGCCTTGCCACTCCTGCTGCTGGCACTGCCAGTTTGAGAAGAACTCAATGACGACATCTCCACACAGCATGAACTTCCCAGCAGAGGCAAGGAATCCGGTGAATCCTCTAAATGCCAGTCAATGGCGTGTGTGTGAAACAAAATGATCTAAACACAAGCACGTCCTAATGACCCAGGTCCGACCATATCTAGCAAAGCGTTGAAGCCAGGTCTTGCAGCTCAGTTGTCAACACAGCTCTGCCATACACTTTTCTTGTACTTCAAGGCTGAGTCGGCTCACAGTCAGTTGCTGGGACGGGAGTCATTTTCTTCAGTGGTGCAGCCACTGCTCAGCTGCCCACGCTCTGGTAAACCCCACCCCCACACACATACACACAACCAAACTCTTGCTAGCAAACCCGGTTAAATTCAGTGAGTCAATAAAACCAAAAGAGATGAAAGTAGGAGGAGCTTTGTTGGTAAGAAGAGGCTCAGAGTATGGGGGGAGAAGGGGAACAAGAGAGTGGGTATAAATATGATCTAAATATATTCTATGTATGGATGAAATTGCTGACAAATAAATCTTTTGTTGTTTTGTTTTTCAAGACAGGGTTTCTCTGTGTGATGCTGGCTGTCCTGGAACTCGCTCTGTAGACCAGGCTGGCCTCAAACTCAGAGATTCATCTGTCTCTGCCTCCCCAATGCTGGAATTAATGGCATGAAGCATCACACCCGATTGATGAATAAATTAAAAACAATTTTTTTTTCTCCAGAGAAATTGGATTTGGTCCCCAGCACCCACATCAGGCAGCTTACAAAGCAGGCTGAGATGAAAAGAGCCAGAACTAATAACAGTTGAGTACTGGAGACCTGGCTACTACTAAGCAGCTAGGTGACTTTACAAAATAAATCAACAACAATAATAGCAGTGTTTATGAAGAACATCCACTGTAGTAAACACCAGGTTAAGGATTTAGCAGGTATTTGATTCCCAATAACAATCATTAAGAATATTATTATGGGGGTTAGTAAGAAACTTACTAGTAAGAAAAATCCCCAGAAATCCACAAGGATGACCCCAGCTAAGACCCTAAGCAATAGAGAGAGTGCCTGAACTGGCCTTGTCCTGTAGTCAGACGGATGATTATCTTAAATATCACCATAGAACCCTTGTCTAACAACAGATAGAAGCAGAGACAGAGACCCACATCGGAGCACTGGACTGAACTCCCAAGGTCCAGTTGAAGAGCATATGGAGGGAGAGTATGAGCAAGGAAGACAAGACCATGAGGGGTTCACCCACTGAGACAATGTGCCTGAACTAATGGCAGTTCACCAACCCCAACTGGACTGGGAATGAACAAACATGGATCAAACTGGTCCCTCTGAATGTGGTTGGCAGTGGGGCAGACTGAGGGGGCAATGACAATGGCACTGGGATTTGTCTCTACTGCATGTACTGGCTTTTTGGGATCCTATTCTCTTTGGAAGTATACCTTGCTCAACCTGGATATAGTGGGGAGGGCCTCGGACTTTCCACAGGGCAGGGTGCCTTGCCCTTTCTTAAGATTGGAGGGGGTGAGGGGAGGGTGTGTGGAGTGAGTAGGAGGGAAGTGGGAGGAGGGGAGGAAGTGGGAATTTGGATTGATATTTTTTTAAGTAATAAAATAAAATAATAATAATTTATAAAAGAATATTATTATGGGGTCTGGAGAGATGGCTCAGCGGTTAAGAACACTGACTGCTCTCCCAGCACCCACATGACAGCCCACAACTATCTGTAACTGAAGTTCCAGGGCACCTGACACCCATGGCAAACACCAAAGCACATTTAAAGAAGAAGAAAAAAGGAATACTATTACTCTCAGCTGGCCACTGGTAGCACACACCTTTAATCCTACCCAGCATTTTGGAGGCAGAGGCAAGTGGATCTCTGAGTTCGAGGCCAGCCTGGTCTACATACCACATGCAAGTCTGGTGTCCATAGAGCCCAGAAGAGGGTGTCAGATCCCCTCTGACTGTTATAGAGTTATAGAACTGTTATAGAGTTAGAGATGGTTGTGAACCACCATGTGGGTGCTGGGAATTGGACAAGAGTCCTCTGGAAGACCAGATAGTGCTCTTAACCACTGAGCCATCTCTCCAGACCCAACCACCACTGAAAGGAGGAACCCAAGGCTTCATGCATGCGACCAACACACTCAGTTAACTGAGTTATACCAAGGGGTCTTAACCACTATCATTCAACTTGTCAATGCACGTAATGGCCTGGGATCACAGTTTCTCTAGGAGCAGACGGTAATCTTCAGTATCCTCTCTGCCTTTAAAGTTTGGGTTTCTCATTTGGAAATAAAATCAACATTAGATAGTTTACCTTTAATCCCAGCACTTGGGAGGCAGAGGCAGGCAGATCTGTAAACTCAAGGCCAGCCTGGTCTACAAAGAGAATTCCAGAACAGCCAAGGCTACACACACACACACACACACACACACACACACACACACACACACACACACACACACACAAAACAAAACAAAAAAAAACCTTATCTCAAAAGACCAAAAAAGAAAGAAAGGAAGGAAGGAAGGAGGGAAGAAAGAAAGAAAGAAAGAAAGGAAGGAAGGAAGGAAGGAAGGAAGGAAGGAAGGAAGAAAGAAAGAAAGAAAGGGAAAAGGAAAACGAACACATGTCTTTGAAAAATCAAATGAATCAAATGCAGCTGGGTCGTGGAGGCACATACCTTTAATCCCAGTACAGGAGACACAGGCAGGCGGATCTGAGTTTGAAGCCAACCTGGTCTCCTCCAGAGCAAGTTTCAGGACAGCCAGGGCTACATAGAAAGAAATCCTGTCTCGAAGGTAAGAAAAAAAAAAAAAGAAAAAAGAAAAATCGAATGCAGGATGTTATAAGTTGCTAAGAGGGACAAGAATCTCTATGTATGCCTCACCCAGAGGGAGTCGGAAGAAACCTCTGACTTCCTAGGGTAATGATGTGCTGTGAAGCGGCCTGGCTGGCCCCAAACTGTCTTGGGAAAATTGACAGCTTAAGGTCTCTGAGGCTTGCCAGCCTGCAAAGGTCTGCAAATCTGCAACAATTAGTTGTTCAACATGCCTTTGCCATTTTTTTAAAAGTCAGTCAAACGAAAGAAAATGTTACCATAGGTTAGTTACATTTGTTCTTGCCAGGAGCTCACTATACAGCCCAGACAGGCTTCAAATTTATCAGGCTCCTGAGTGCTGAGGGATTACAGGTTTGCACTATGTCCCAGGAAGGGGTGACCCCCCCCTTTTTCTCATCTTAGAGAAATGGATGGGTTAGGAGCATGATCTCTCTCTCTCTCTCTCTCTCTCTCTCTCTCTCTCTCTCTCTCTCTCTCAATCTCTCCCTCCCTCTCTCAGTTTAGAGAAATGGATGGGTTAGGAGCCTATACTGTTCTTCCAGATGACAGTTCCAGAGAAGTCAACCACTTTTCTCCTCCAAGAAACTTTCACACATGCGATGCACATACATACACTCAGGCACACACACACACACACACACACACACACACACACACACACACACTAAATCTTTAAAAAAATATTTTTTAAAAAACATGTACAGGGGCTGAAGGCCCTAGGCTTGGTTCCCAGCACCTACACAGCATATGGTGGCTCACAAGTGACCAGAACTCTAGCTGAGAGGATCGGATGCCCTCTTATGACCTCCAAGGGCACATGCACATGTGGCGCACATACATGCATGCAGGCTAATACTCATACACATAAAAGAAATGAACCTAAGAGAACTGTGTGTGGTGGAGGGTGATACATGTCACATGTGTGCCCTTGAGGCCAGAAGAATGAGTCAGATTCCCCTGGAGCTACTGATAGAGGTGGCTCTGAGCCACCTGACATAGTGTTGGGAATCAGGTTCTCTGGAAGAACAGCACTCTTCGCTGCTGATCCATCTCTGCAGGCCCGAAGGGGCTTGTCTTAAGGATGCCAGCACACAATGGATGCATTTGACCTTGTAGCATGCTTAGCTTACTTTCCCCATCTGCTTGTAGATTTCACTCAGGTAATCTGTGGGTGAGACTTCCCTTGGCCTACGTCTATGACTGTCCTCTCTTATAACGCACCGTGGGGTTCTGACCTGCACATGTATCTTCATCTGCTGCCTCCACCCCCACATCACTGCCCCCAGTCAAGCCTCCAGTCACTCAACTGCTGCTTTCTAACGCCACCTCAGATTCGCCTCTCTTCCCTGCTCAGCCCAGGAATCCCCTGCCCACCTACCTTGTCACTTGTGTACACAGACAACAGTGGAACTCCCGCCCAGCTGGCTCCTCCCTTGACTCTCAGCAGCACCCGGCCCCTGGTACAGCCTGGAACTGAAACCAATCTCAGACCCGAACAAAGTGAAATCATTTCCTGAGCTTGGCCGCCCGACGCAACCACAGAGCATCTTCGCCCGAGCAAAGCTCCAAATCCCAGCTTTGGAAAAAGCAAAGCTCTTAACTGCTGAGCCATCTCTCCAGCCCTGTTTTTTTAAAAAAAAAATTTACTTAAATTGTGTGTGTGCATGTACGTGCTCGTGTGTATTCACAAGTATAGGTGTTTATGGAGGCCAGAGGCATCAGATCTTCCCAGAGCTGTAGTTAGGGGTGGTTATAAGCTGCCCAACATGGTTGCAAAAGCAGTAAGCACTCTTAACAGTCAAGCCATACCCCCATCCCATTTTTTCTTTTGAGCAGAATCTCACTATATCCTCCAGGCAGTTCTCAAACTCAAGGTTTTCTGAGTGCTGGGATTACAGGCATGCACCACCATGTATGCCTGAGATAAACTATGGCTGTCCTGGCACTCACTGTGCAGACCAGGCTGGCCTCGAACTCACAGAGATCCGCTTGCCTCTGCCTCTCAAGTGCTAGGATTAAAGGCGTGTGCCACCAATGCCCGGCTAATTTATTCTTAATTGAGTACCTCTTGAGAGCAAGCCTGTTTTCTTCTGAGACTTCTGTAGCCATCTTGATAAAGTGTTGAGATTGTCATAACACATTTTCCCTAAATGTTGAAGTCTTATATTTGGAGTAGGGAGCAGGAAAAAAAACATAATAAATGAACATGTCGGTGCTTGACCATCTTTAGAAGAACTATGTAATTTGAGAAAACTCCCTAGATGTACTTTGCTAACCTTGCTCTTGCTCTTCAGCCTATCATGATCCTTTTTCTGTCAGTGGGAGGGATCATGAAATGATTGTCCTGTAGGCCTAGCAAGTAAGTGGTCAAAGTGAACTAACTTGGATTATCTACTGCTTGCTCATTCTTTCTGCAGTGTTTCCCGGGAGCCCCTATGTCTGCCCGGAGCTCACACAGGAGCTGATGCCGATAACCCAGGAACTCCAAGGGCAACCGTCTTCTGAAGAGACCTGATGCTCTCTGCAGCCAGTATCTGACAAATGCGGGTTTCCTGCCACTTTTCCCAAGGCTTTGGGTCACTCCTGCAGAGCATCTCTGCAGCAGGGACCCAGGACATGAGTTCCAGGTGCTGAGCAGGTAGGATTGATGTCTTGGCTCTAAATTCATGGACAGGCTACCTTCTGCCACTCAGCACTCTTCAGTGATTCCACAGTACAAGGAGAGGTTAAGCCAGATGGGAGCAGCCTTCCATCTTAAAAATCCCGGCTTTCATGCTTCTGTCACTGAGCCAGGCATGGACCTCTCGGGGCCGCCACTTCGGCTTCCTGTCTGCAGATAGAACTTCTTAAACCACAAAGACAAATGAATCTTTTTCCCATTTCCAAAGCCTTTTGGGTCGGGGGGGGGGGGCATTCACCTCTGCTCCAATGTGTCTCTTTTCTTGCTTCTTACAGCCTATCTGGAACATCCTCCCTGTATCCTCCTCAGGGCCTCCCTCTGCAGTTTAAATGTATTCACCTATGGTCCTCTGTCCAGTGAACAGCTGTGTTCTGAGCAGCAAAACTTGCAAGACTTCTACCTCTTTAGTGTGCTCGCTGAAGGTATTACAAGACGTGGCTACTGCTAATGTATTAAAACTCACAAAAACCTGGCTGGAGAGATGGTTCAGTGGTTAACACACTGGTTGCTCTTCCAGAGGACCTAGGATTGGTTCCCAGCACTTACATGGTGGCTAACAACCATCTGTAACTCCAGTTCCAAGGAGTATAAGACCCTCTTTTGGACTCTGTGAGCAGGCAAGAATGTGGTGTATCAACATACACGCAAGCAAAAGAACCATACACATAAAGCAATAAAAATAAATAACCAAAAACACACATGCAAAAAAGCAACCAGACATGGTGACATATGTCTATAATCCCAACACTTTGAGGGCAAAGAAGAAGCAGAGGCAAAAGGATTACCATGAGTCTGAGGCCCAGCCTAGGCTACAGAGTGAGTTCCAGGCCAACTTGGTCTACAAAGTGAGACCATGTCTCAGAAAAACAAAATTGAAATTTAGCATGGTAGGTCATGTCTATATTCCCAGCACATGGGAGGCTGAAGTAGGAAGACTGTTAAGACTTCAAGGCCTGTCTAGGTCAATATAGCAAGTTTCAGGTCAGCTTGGGCTAGAAAAGGGCAGTCTCAAAAATAACAACAACCACACACAAAACTCAAAGACAAAAGCAAGCCCAATGCATCCAGTAAGCAGCCCCACTGCAGGGTTCCTGCCTCACCCTGGCAAAGATGTCACAAGATCCTCAAACCCTAACCCTTTTCACATGCCCACAGGCCAGTCACAGGGCTATGCTAACCCACAGAATAGGAACACACTGTCTGTAGGGACCAGATCAAGTGCCTGGAAGACAGATGTCACCTTCAGCCTCACTCCACTCAAATCCCCTCCCCCAAGAAGGCCTGTCAGCTCAAGCATGTCTTTCGACCGGCAATTACCCCTTCTTCAGGGTTTCATAGTTTCGTTTCACAGGGCAAGGGCTTCACATTCTACCCCTGAGCTACACCCCTGATCCCAGTGTTTCATCATGTCACAGCCCTGGCCAGGGTGACCGGAATGCTAGACTAATATGTTCATCTTATTATCAGATACTAGACTACGGGCCTCTTGAGGGCAGGGCCAGGCCTTGGTGAGGCCTCAGCAGACTGTCTGGCTAGCAGTTCTTAACAGACTACCAGACCCATTCCAGTGACACTGGGCACTGCATTGGCAGACCCTGACTACAGCCTCTATACCCCCACCTAACCAACTAAACAGGGAGCTACTGAGGATGTCTCCAAGGGTGTGAGCCTGCAACCAGGCTCCCTCAGCCCACTTCTAGCTCTTCCGCTTTGAGATAAATGATCTCGGGCGTGTTATTAAGCCTCTTGCTACCTCTTAGGTCTATTTCCTCATCTGAAAAATGAATGTCAGCTCGGAGGGCCTCGTGAGGAAATAAGGACCCCTAACTACTGAGCCACCTTTCCAGTCTGAGAATTAAGAACGCACACAACGGGGTGAAGAAATAACACAGTAGTAAGAGCAATCGTTGCTCATGTAAAGGGCCTGACTTCCGTTCCCAGCATCCATATGGTAGCTCACAACTACACATAACTACACATGTGTTCCAGGGAAATATATACAGGGGGTTTAAACACTCATACGTATAAAATAAATGACTCTTTTTTTAAAAAAAAAATCTTTTTTAAAAAAGAACACATCCCATCAAGCAGAGACAGGTAGATATCAAAGTTTGAGGCCAGCCTCATCTACAAAGCAAGTTCTAGGCCAGGCAGGGCTAAACAGTGAAACCCTGTCTCAAACAAACAAACAAAAACAAAACACATCTGAGTTGACTTCTTGGAGGAGTGAGAGGTTATGTTTTTACTCACGCATGTGTGTGTGTGTGTGTGTGTGTGTGTGTGTGTGTGTGCATGTGTGTAAAAGCAAGAGTTTTTACCCTCCATATCATATCTCTAGCTCCCATGCCTCTGCCTTCACAGGAAGCCTTTTGCTGTTGCCTTCCACACCATTCCACTCTCCACTGCCCACCCTGCCACACCCTCACTAGGTGCCTTGTCCCTCTGGACAACCACTAACATTAAAAGACAAGTCATTCAGCCGTACCACTGCCCACAGCCCACAGGGCAAACTCTAAGAGAACAGGTTAGAGCTGGTTCCACAGCAAAGCGACTAATACTGAGCCCTTTCGCCTGTTCTCTATCACCCTGACATTTCAGCAACTCCATTCCTCCACCATTGTCCCTTCCCTGCAACGCCTCATCTGTCGCAGCCTCTACAGTTTTAACCAAAGATTCTTTCCTTAGTAACAAGTATCAGAACTGCGGAGCCCACATTGAGAAATAATAGCAACAGTTTCTATGAAAGGAACCTGGCGCATATGTGAGACCTCCTCCGACGCCTTCTAAGAATGAGACACTGAAGCGTTTACAAGGCTTCGGAGGAAGATCCCAGAGCCTCCTGGGGATGCCTAAATAAGTGCTGGGGATCCGGTAAACTCTGGTGCTAGCGGCGGAGCTCAGTGGTACAGTGTCGGCAAAGTCCTGGATTCAAATTCCAGTACCACAAAACCAACCAACCGCAAAGACGCTTTGGGGGAAGTGGGCATAAAAATGGCTTGACTGCTTCCTGAAGCTCAGGTTAAACTCTGGTATCTGACCCGGTGTCGGGGGCGGGGGCGGCGGGGGCAGTGGCATACACCGCCTTTAATCCCAGCGGCTAGCCTGGTCTACAGAGAGAGTTCTAGGATGGGCTCCAAAGCTACACAGAGAAACCCTATCTTGAAAAAAACAAATGAATGAATGAATGACTAAATAAATAAATAAATTCCACTGGTATCCAACCAAGAACTCCCTAAAGACCTTTGACACAGTAGAAAAGTGGTGGCTGTGTTTCTTAAGAAGGGAGTTATGAAGCCGGGTGATGGTGACACACACACGCCTCTAATCCCAGCATTCGGGAGGCAGAGGTAGGTGGATCTCTGTGAGTTTGAGGCCAGCCTGGTCTACGAGAGCTAGTTCCAGGACAGGCTCAAATAAAAAAAAAGGGGGGGGGAGTGGTTATGTTCCCAAGCAATTACTCCATCTACTGTTTGTGAATGGTTTTATTTTATTTTTTTAATCTTTTTTTTTTTTTTTGAGACAGGGTCTAACCTAGCCCAGGCTGGGTTTTAAACTCTCTACCTAGCCAACGATGACCTTCTGATCCCTTTGCCTCCACCTCCTCAGGCCTTGGACGACAGGCGTATGCCACTGTGTCCAGTTTAGGGGCGGGGGACTGAATCTTGGGCGTTGTGCAAACAAGACGAGTGCTCGAGTCATCCACGAACTGAGCTACAACCCATCTCATGGCTTCTTGTGAAGATGAGAACTTTAGCTACTTTCTTAGGAAGGAATCTATTACATTGTTTCGGCACATGAGAGGTATTTCTGGGAGGCTGGAAGCAAAGAGGATCGGACAGCAGAGCGGCCAGTGCAGCTAAAATCTTGAGTTCACCAACATATGGAAGCCAGAGCTTTAGCCAAAAGATAAATCCTGGCCACAAGGGCAGGTGAACCCTGCCACAAGAGCCTTGCATGCCACCAAGACAGCTTCCAACTCCCATATCAGGGACTGCTAGACCTTGGGCTCCAGACTCAACGGTTATTTGTCACATGGGCAGGAGCCAGCAAGCCACAAGCACCACCTGCTCCAGCTCACCTGGCGTGGTCAGAGGTGAGCCTCGTGCCCAGGGCTCTAGGAAATTCTCTGCTGCTCTGTTGCTTAGTAACAGAGCAGAGTGACTTTGGGGAACTCTGAAGGAAAAAACAGATGTAAGAGGTGCTGCATGCCAAACACTTTCCTCACTGGGTTGTATGGAGTGGGGCGGGGTGCAGGCTAGGTCTGTGGAAACAGAACTTCTTATCACACTAAGAACAATCTGAAGACCCTTGCTGCTGGAAAACAAATTTTTTTCTATGCAATGTTACTGTATTTATTGCTTATGAGTGGTTTTAAAGACAATGCTAGTGGCATCATTAAAAGGACATTCCATCGCTCTGGTTCATCAGAGGTGGCGTGAGCCTATGAAAAATTTCTCAGTACTGAGGCAGATAAGTCTGACACGGAAGACCCCTGGACTCACCCAGATCCCAAGTAGGTATAGATGAACAGGCACCTGCACACCACCCAGCACCCTGGCACCCAGGAAGTCATGGAGAAGAAAAGCAGGGCTGCCCTCTTTGGGGCAGCATAGGAGATGAGCCCCAGTGACCTGTCTGGTCTCCACTTGCATTCTGAAGTCCACGATATGGAAGGCCCTGCAGATACCCAAATTGTTTTCTTGGGCAAACGTGCTCCAAGACTTCCCCAGAAGGATCTTGCACACTGAACACTCTCCATACATAAGGCTCTTCAACCTCATGTCCCTAAAGTAAACAGGGGTCCCCAAAAGATTCGCCTCCTACACCCACCCACATTTGTTGTTTGTTTTCCTCTGATTCAATAGCCCTGGTGCCCCAACACGGTGCCTAGGGTCTCCACACCTCACAGACAGCAAACTCTGTCATGGAAGAAAGGCCACCTCAATTGCCTCTGTCCTCTAGCAAACTGGAGGGATCTGGGACCTGGGCCAGAGCTTCCAGGTCTCCATGGCCACAAGTTCAAAGCGGCATGAGAAAGGACCTCATAAGAGTTCTGCTTTGGGCGTCCTGGGATTATTTACTAACTAGCCACAAAGAAGGAATCTGTTCCAAAATGCCGGGAGTAGACCACAAACTCTAGCCTAATTCCAAGGGGATATATTAGCCCTCTGGCAGTGCATAAGGATGCGCCAGCACCTGGGCCTGTTTGGGAAGTGCAGTTAGGGTATAGCTTTCACCAGATCCCCAAGAGGCCCTTGGTCTAACTGGTTTCCCCCCTCTCTCACCCCCACTGCTGTCTCACCATCCCTGAGCTATGCCCCCCCACCCCCCCCCCCCGTCTCTGTTTCCTTGTCCCCTTTTCTTTCCAGCAGCAGCAGACAGCAGACAGGGGATTTCCAACCCAAACCTATTGGATGCAACAACCTCTAGCGGCCCAAGCCCAGGCACAAAGGTGCTACCTTCCATTTAAAAGGAAGTCCCCACTTCACACTTGATCCAGCAGGGCCCACACTTCACAATGAAATGATATCCTCCTTCAAGCAGCCTGGTTAATTTCATCAGCCGATAAAGAAGGGGGTGAGGGGAAAGAACGCTTTCTCCTGGGCCAGATAAGCAAGATAAGCAAGAGAAAAAGTGTGTATCCCCGTCTATCCCGGGTTTCAAGCTGCCGGAGGAACAGGTGGAGATCAGGACACATGATCTTCTACCCCAACATCATCCCTAGGGTGCCTCATCACTATACTGCAATTATCCCCTCAGCCTCCATTCTCACAATAAACAAACAAATAAGGGAAATCTAAAATCTCTCTCCCTTAAAACACCCTCCCCTGGAATTTCATAGTAGTATAAATTACTTGGAGCTAAAACTTTATTTTTAAGGGGAAAAGATAGACAAGCCCGTGCTGGGGTGCAAGGCAATTACTCAAGGAGAAAACCGAGGAATAAAGGCAAGCCCCGGCCCCCTGGAGCTCAGAGCCCCAGGCACTTAGAGTCCGAGGGGCGGGGGA
Source organism: Myodes glareolus (assembly GCF_982192425.1). Lineage (NCBI taxonomy): Eukaryota > Metazoa > Chordata > Mammalia > Rodentia > Cricetidae > Myodes > Myodes glareolus. Next base: position 34,496,253 of record NC_142034.1, read on the forward strand.
GCAGGGGCGGGGACAGTGCATTCTGAACTTTCCCCAGCCGGGTCGCGGAGAGATGCAGCTCCCAGGGGACCGGGTGGGACCTAAAAAGGCTGAGCCGCTCGGTGACCACGGCGGGAGCAGGAAGCCAGCCTCCCCTCCCCCTAAAAGGAGTTCAGCTCCCAGCCCGGGCCCCCGCCTCGCCATCGCCATTCAGCCTGCACCCCCAGCCGGGGCGAAGCTGGGAGGGTGTCCACACAAAGCGGGGAACCGGGGAGCGGAGACCCGGGAGAAGCAGGCTCCCCAGGCCTTGAGTCCCTTCCCCGCGGCACCGGCCGGTGACCACCCCTCCGATTGTGGCCCGGGTGCCGCACACCCCCTGCGCCCAGGGCCCGAGGACGAGGCGGGCAGCTGGGAAGAGAGGGCTACCCGGATCTGCCGCGGAGGCGCGGGCTCCCGGGAAGCCGTGGCCACGGCGCGAGGACTCAAACTCGCGACGGCTCGGCCCTGGCGGCCGCGCCTCGGCGATGCTCCCGGGGAAGGTGGGGCCGCCGGGCCGGGGTGGAGCGCGGCGCCCACGAGCTCGCGGTAGGGGCGGCGAGAGCGAATCGGGGTCTTACCGAGCACCGCACTCGCGTCCGCTCCCGCGGGCCGCTGGGGCCGGGCGGCGGGGGAGGGGCGCGGTCCCTCGGTGGCGGCGGTGGCGGCGGCTGCGGGCCCGGCTCAGTGGCGCGGCGGCGCGGCTGGGCGCCGGGAGGCGGAGAAAGCGAGGCGAGGCCGGCTTCCTAGCGGCGGGCTGCGAGAAATGCAGCTGTCCCTGCGCGGCTGCCGGCGAGGCCACAAGTGGGGCCGCGCGGGGAGGAGCGGGGCTGCGCGCGCCCGGGGCCCAGGCTGCGGCACCCCCAGACCCTCTCCCCAGATCGGGAAGCAGAAGTAGGGATCAGGAGGCCAACGCGGTTACGGGGGGTGTGGGGAAAAGGCATCTGGGGAGCATTAGGTCAAGCTCCTGCGTGTATTCCCGCACCATCTGCTCTGACCGCTCCGCTAGAGGACCAAGGAGACTAAATGGGGAGTCTCGGATCTTCCCTTTATGGCCGGGTGTGGCTATGCCAACTTGAGGAGCACCGTAAGAGTTGTTTGGGTTAGGAGACCTGAGATTTGGGAGATCTGGGAACGAGGGAGACCTAAACTCAAGGCTGGCCTGAGAGGTTACAGACACATACCAGGAGCCCCGAGTGAGGGTGGTAGAAAGCGCAGGAACCTCTGGGGCCTTGGGACAGCAGGAGTGTGGGGAAGTGGCGGCTCTGTGGAGTTAAAGCTCAAGCAAGAAAGTAAAATCTAATATCGAGACCAGAGGAGATGGTCGAGTCGGGGGAGGGAAATCAAAGGCATGGCCCGGCCCATTCACCTAGCCGTCACCACCCACCTATCATTTTTACCCAACATCCCCCGTCACTTGAGGGGCTTCTGAGTCTGGACAAGGGCTTCCATTAACTGTTTAATAAATGGTCGATCAGCTTTGGTTGTTTTTCCACGTGGTTTGGCTTTGTGCACTAATTTAGAGATGAAAAGAGGGGACCCAGGGAATGACTACCAAGTCCTGCTTTGAAGTGGAGCTACTTAGGGGGAAATCTAAAGAGTTGATAAAGGTCAAATCATTAAGATCTTGGCCTGCAACACCTTTTGGAGAATTAAACTCTGCTACTGGAAAAGCTTGCCCATTTGTGTGTGGAGAGCCCTGGAAACAGCCCCGTTCCTCCTCTGAAGGCTTGCAATCAGCAAGCTTCGCTGAGAAGGCTCGACGTGCTCACCCACAGAAACATCTGATGGTAAAAACCACAAACCAAGGCCCCAGTTGCGAATGTGTTTCCATCATTTGCATGTCAAGGGTAATTTCTTCAGCGAGGTGAAATCGGAGGATACCCTGAGAGAAATCTCACCTCTGAGAATCTTTTTGTTCCTCTGCTCATGCCCCTTCACCTGATTTTAGGGAACCCTCAAACTCAAAATCACGAGCTGGTTCCTAGACCCCAGGTTACAGATTCTGAATCTCAAGTGCTCTGCTGACTCTCGGTTGTGGCCGAGAGCTCAGGACTTATCCTCTTGACCCATAAAGTCTGATGATGCCTTTGAGTATGTCACCTTATACTACAGTGTTAAGTTCAGCTGTCACTTTTCTGCTTACTGGCACAATCTTCCTCTAATTTGTCTTGGTCGGTTTGACATTTCAGGAGTTGGGGCATGGGGGAGCTCCCAGTCTGGAGATTTTCCTGTTTTGCACATGCCTTGAATGGCTCATAAAATGTTTGAGCGTCTTTTCATTAAAGTTGTTAACAAAGCCAGTTGTTGTGATGGACAGTCCTCCTTGAAGCACCCTGTCTGTGGGCTTTTACTAATGTCTTCTTCTTTTGGAGTCCTGGAAGCTTTTTCTCAGCAGCTCCCCTCCCCCACTTCTGCTTCTCATACCCCAGAGCAACCTCACTCACCCTCACCCGTACCACTAGAGTACCTAGAGGCCCAAGCCAGGTCTCTCCCCTACAACCCAGCCCCTCAAATCTGCTGTCTGCCTAGAGTCCCCTGTAGCAGGTCCTTTGGACACTTCATAGAGCCTAGCAGCCCCTCAAAGCCACGCCTCCCTCATCTGAATACCACCCCCTGCACAGAGGTTAACCATCCCAGCCCCTACCCACTTTTTCCTGGGCATTCTGTTGGTTTCCAGCCATAGTTCATTCTGCCTTCCCTTTCTCCGGGTCCTTCCTTCTCACAGCTGCTGCTCCCCACCCCCACCCCCGCTCAGGCCCCTGTGCTCTGCTCTTCTCAGCTGGAGGGAGAGACCCCTTTTGCTTTCCACCACTCCCCTTCCCTCGCTTCAAGCCTACCAACCCTGCGAGATGCCCCCCCTTTCAAACCAATCATGTCCCAATCCTGTGCTGCCCACAAGTCTCTGCCCTGTTAGTGCCTCCCATTCACAGCGGACTTCCTCTAGATCGGAAACACACATCTCTTTCCTTTTTTTCCAGCCTCATTCTGGCTTTGGTTTCCTGTGGTCTGGCCTTCTTTCCCAGTCATCCCAGGAGCTTCACTCAGTGGGAGGCCCTGGCAGGCACCTGGTTGTCTAAACCCATGAACCTCCTGCTCACCCCTCTTCTTGGCTCTGAGGCAGCCCCAGATGCTATTCAGGCTTCTCTGAGATCACTCCCGCCCAATGGATTCCCAGTTTCACAAGATTTTCCCACGTACCCCCACATTTCTCCAGCAGCCTTCTCTAGCACTCCTTTCCTTCCCGCTCTGCTCTTCCGACAAACTCTGTTCCCCAGGATGTGCTCACAGAGGTGAAGAGCAGAACTTCACCAGCCCTCAGGGTTTCTTTGACAGGCAACATGACTTTAGGCCAGGCGCTTAATGCTTTCTGTGCCTCATTTTCTTTCCTTGTATTAACTAAGGTCTACTTCATTTTATTTTATTGTATGTATTTGGGTGTTTTACCTGCATGTTTGTCTGTGCACCACATGTGTGCCTAAAGAGAGCATCAGATACCCTGGAACTGGAGTTAGAGATGGTTGTGGGCCACCATGTGGGCACTGGGAAGCAAACCCAGGTCCTCTGGAAGAACAACCAGTTCCCTTAACCACAGAGCCATCTCTCCAGCCCCTCTCATTTACTTCAAAGGACTGTGGCGAGGATGCAATCAGCCCACGCATTCTGAAGTACACAGAACAGCTCTTGGCATGCTACCTGTTCAGTAACTGCTAGTGTTGGTATAAGTACATTCCTTCGTCTGCTCTCAAGAGGACTTGGTGTGCTGGCTAGTTTTATGTCAACTTGATACAGCTAGAGTTATCAAAGAGGAGGGAGCCTTAGTTGAGAAAATGTCTTCTTAGTATCGGCCTGTAAGCAAGACTATAGAACATTTTCTAAACTGGTGGTTTGTGTGGGAGGACCATCCCTGGGCGTCCTGGATTCTAAAAGCAGGCTAAGCAAGCCTTGAAGAGCAAGTCAAAAAGCATGTACAGGAATGCATGCATGTATGCATGTGCGTACACACACACACACACACTATGGCCTCTTCATCAGCTCCTGCCTCCAGGTTCTTGCCCTGTTTGAGTTTCTGCCCTGACTTCTACAGTGTGGAAGTGTCAGCCAAATCAACCCTTTCCTCCCCAAGTTGCTTTCGGTTATGGTGGTTCATCACAGCAACAGTAACCCTGACTAAGACGCTGGGTAAATGACCTGCCTGTCTCTGCACCTCTCTCTTCTTGAGTCTACTGTATAGAATACACAGCTGCTATTGGACAGACTGTACCATGGTCACTTACTTCCCTTTCAAATATAGCCAGCATCCCTCCATTTTCTTTTGCTGAAGTTTCTGTCCTGGATAAAGACACATTTCATTCACTGGGCTATGAATTCACAGGCAACCCCAAAAGTAATCTCAGGGCTTTTCACTTTCTGAATTTATTTGGAATACCCTTGCTCTGCCCTGATTCAGACTTTGCCACCAGGGCTCTGCCCATCAACCATCCTCCCCAGTGCTAGCAACGGCTGTTCTTTTTTTTTTTTTAATTTTATGATTTATTTATCTTTTTTTATTTTATGTGCATTGATGTGAAGGTGTCAGGTCCCCTGGAACCGGATTTTCAGACAGTTGTGAGCTGCCATGTGGGTGCTGGGAATTGAACCTGGGTCCTCTGGAAGAGCAGTCAGTGCTCTTAACCCCTGTTCTGAAGCTAGATTTGGCAGTGTTCCCTGTTGAAAGCGGTAGGTAACTCCCCATCCCTCTGTTCCAGTTCAGATCTGGAATGTTATCCAAAAACCTCTGTATGAAAACCTTGGTCCCTAGTGTTAGCATATTTAGGAGGTGGAGCATGGTGAGGTCTTCCCATGACCTTAAAGATACCTTAAAGGTACCTAGCCCCTCCCTCTTCCCTTTCACCCCCATCCAAAGGATGAGCAGTTTTGCCCTACTCATGCCCCTGCCATGATGTGTTGCCTTTTCATGGGCCCTAAAGCAATGGGGCACATTGACCATGGACTGTGTGTTAGTCAGGGCTTGGTGCAGGACAATTGTATTCTGTCAATTATGTTTTAAATAAATGTTGATTAGTCAGTAGCCAGGCAGGAAGTATAGGCGGGCAACAAGACAGGAAGTAGAGGCAGAGCAATGAGAACAGATGTATTCTGGGAAGAAGGAAGCTTCCTCCGCAGTCCTGCCCAGACACATAAGGAAGATAGACAAGAATAATGGGTTAATATAAGTTATAAGAGTTAATAAGAAGCCTGAGCTAATGGGCCAATCAGTTTATAACTTATGTAGACCTCTCTGTATGATTTTCTTTGGGATTTACTGGCTGTGGGAACTGGGCAGGACAGAAACCCCAACAAGCAGGCCCTCATGTTACAAGGGCTCTCTAGAGCAAGATTTCTTAAACTCTTGACCCCTTTTGCTCGAGAAATTTTTTACATGACTCTAAGTATGTAGTTATATAAAATAGTTACACAAATCAAATGTTTACTGTTAATAACTAATAAAATATTTTTAAAATGATTTTTGGTATGCACATAATTTTTACCATTTGTTAAAGGTGAAAGCAAATTTGCATACTAATGAGATCTATGTGTTTGATTGTCTTTACATAAAAAATTAAATCTTAGCTGAATATTTGACATTGCAGGATGTAGAACATCTTCAATGGCTTTCAGATTTGGTATATTGATTTTATAATCATCAATGCTGAGAATATCACTCCAGATAAATACATAGTACAACTTGGTAAGGTATGTTTAGGACCATTTCAAAAACTGCTAGAATCTGTTCTAATCCCAAGCCAAAATTCACTTAACAATCTTTTGAGACAGGGTCTCAACTATGTACCCCTGGGTGTCCCAAAATCACTATGTAGATAAGGCTGACCTCAAACTCATAGAAATCCATCTACTTCTGCCTCACGGGTGCTGGAATTAAGGGCCTGTGCCACTATTCCTGGCTTCATTTAATACTCTTTATGAAAGTCAAGTCACCAACACAAACAGCAATTTTAAAAATCAAACACTAACAAATACAATAATTTGATCCATGCTGGGGAATGGCTATGGGGAAATATTAAAATTCCTTGTTTTCTATAATTAAGTTGTTTTGTTGCTGGGCAGTGGTTGCAAATGCCTTTAATCCCAGCACGCAGGAGACAGAGCCCAGAGCTCTGTGAATTCAAGTCTAGCCTGGTTCACAAAGTGAGTTCTAGGACAGTCAGAGCTACACACAGAGAAATCCTGTCTTAAAACATTCTCCCCTAAAAAAACTGTTTTGTTTCTATAAAAGCAGAAAGCTTTGCAAATACATTAAAAATACTGCCATTCATAACATATAATAGGCTAGAATTTGAGCCAGGGTGTTTCTGTCATTGTTACCTGAATTTTTTTTTTTATGATGTGATGGCATATGTAGTGTAAAATGTGTGTGTTGTATGTTCAGAACCAAATCCACAGTGAAGTCATGGATGCAACATGGATGTATGCTGCCAGAAAAAAATCTCAGGTTCATTAAGTGTTTGATTTCAATTTAATTTGGGGTCATTTTGCATTCAGAAGCTTTTTACTCTTACCAAAAGACTTTGTAGCCCTCACATTCAGTTAAGTAACCCAATCTGGGGCTGTGACCTACAGTGTAAGAAATAGGCTCTAGAGGAACAGGATCAATAGAATATGTATATGTATTACTATATATTACGTAACATATCATAAAAGGGGATTTATGAGCTAGACATGTTGGTGCATGAGTTTAAACCCAGTCCTTGGGATGCAGATGGATCTTGGGGTGTGAGACCAACCCTCTCTACATAGTGAGTTCCAGGACTGCTAGGGCTACACAGAGAAACGCTGTCTTTTTTTTAATATTTATTTATTACGTATACAATATTCTGTCTGTGTGTATGTCTACAGGGTAGAAGAGGGCACCAGACCCCATTACAGATGGTTGTGAGCCACCATGTGGTTGCTGGGAATTGAACTCAGGACCTTTGGAAGAGCAGGCAATGCTCTTAACCTTTGAGCCATCTCTCCAACCCGAGAAACGCTGTCTTGAAAAACCAAAAATAAAAATAAAATAATTTTCAGAAAGGAGGGTGTATCAGGTTAGTTTACATAATAGCAATTGGATAGTTCAAAAATGGTCACATGCAAACTGGAGAAGTCGAGAACCCAGTAGCGCTGAAAGACCTGAGGCTGGTGTCTGAGCTCGGCAACAGCAACAGACACACCTGCTCAGAAAGACGGAAAAGCTAGCGTGCATTCTTTCCTCTCATTCACTTTTGAGCTGCACGGGTCTTTCCCTCCAAGTCACTGTCCTATATATGTTCGTCCTCTCAGAAAGCATCCTTGAGAGATACACATGTGTCGATGTCCCTCGACCCAAAACCACCATCACTGACTGAAACCTGGTAAACCGAGTCAAAGGTAACCTTCCCTTTGTAAGGTGATTGTGTTAGGTATTTGTTCCGAGAACAGAAGGCTGACTCCTCCACAGAGAAGCTCTTTGCAGGTGTCTTTCCATTGTTCCCCTTCCTGTCCTCCTCCCACCCACCAGCCTGTGCTGGAACCAACTCCCGAGGCTTGCTGCTCCCTAGAACAGCAGGGTGGCGGTGGGGGCAATGATGGGAGCCTTTTCCTAGACTCTGCCCATGCTAAGCTCAGGCCACTGGGGTATGTTTCATTCTGCACTGTAAGGATGAGGCTGATGGAGAGTTGTTGCCCGACAGCAGGGCTCCAAGGGAAGACAGTATGCTTCACCTGTCGGCTTTCTCTAGCTCAGGGCTAAAGTCGAGACACTGACAGTGCACAAGAGCAAGCAGCTGTGGCTTCGGAAGTGACCGTGTTGTCCCCACCCCCAGGAGACCCATTAACAAAGCCTGTGGTAGGTCAGAAGGGGAGGTAACCACTTGGCCATCTGGGTAATTCCATGTCCTTCTACAGTTGGAAGAAACTAAAGGAGACACGTCAAGCCCCGGTGACATCACTTGATTTGAATCAAAGAAGCAGTATCTAAAAAAGGCGAGGACAGTGAGGGGGTATGCCTTTCAGGAAATAATAACTAAGTGGATAACTGGAAGGGTGCTAATCTCATGTCTAAAAAGTACTGTAAGAGCTTCATCACCTCCCCACACGTGACACATGCCTCCCTGGTTGTCCGTGAACCCAGCTAGACAGCCTAGATCCTGAAAAGCCCAGCAGCAGTGTAGTTAGTTTCTGCAGAGTTCCTAAAAGGTAGGGGACGTGTGTCCATCACTCCCTCTGTCCCTCTCGGACCACCGGCCTGGCTAGTCCCCAAGAGAGAGTAACTGTTCACCTAAGAACAGTTCTGTTCTGTTTTGTTGTTTTGAAGACAGGGTTTCTTTGTGTAGCTCTGGCTGTCCTGGAACTCATTATATAGACCAGGCTGGCTTAGAGCTCACAGAGATCCTCCTGCCTCTGCCTCTGAGCACTGAAATCGAAGTTGTGTGTTATCATTTCCAATTTTTTTTGTTTGTTTTTTGAGTCAGATCTCCCTATGTAGCATTGATTGGTTTTGAACTCACAGAATCTGATTGCCTCTGCTTTCTGAGTGCTGGGATTAAAGTCACCTGACACCATGCCTGGCTCAGGAATAATTTCTTTTTCTTTTTAAGACAGAGTTTCTCTGTAGCTTTGGCACCTGTCCTGGAACTTGCTTTGTAAACAAGGTTGGCTTCCAAATAACAGAAATCTGCCTGTCTCCGCCTCCTGAGCGCTGGGATTAAAGGTGTGCGCTACCACCGCCCAGCAGGAATAACTTCTTAATGGGTGCATGAGGCATAGCTAGCTTTGGAGGTTTTCTCCTAAGATTTAGTTAGTTAGTTAGTTAGTTAGTTAGTTAGTTAGTTAGTTAGTTAGTTTTGTGTTCCTGTGAGAGAATATGTCACATGGGAATAGGCGTCCTCAGAGGACAGAAGGGGTCCCTTGTGGCTGATTACAAAAGGTTATAAGCTGCCAAAAGCCACCCAATGTGGGATCCAGAAACTGAATTCCGGTTCTATGGAACAGAAGTAAGTGCTCTTAACCACTAAGCCATCTTTCCAGTCCCAAAACATGCCTGACAAAAACCTTGTGCTTTTGTATTGATTGGCAACAAAGCTAACCCCTGGGTTCTGCCCCCCCTTACACACAGGCTGTCCAGTTAGTTCTCTGCAAAGCCTGGGGGTGGAGATTAGTAATGCATGAGGAAGCCCATGTAACCATTAAAACTGGTCTCAGAGTGTGCTTAATGTCTAGAACATTCTGATCTAATATTTTGAGAGAAAAATGCACAAAAGACTCACTGCAAGATGACCCCATTCATTTTCTTCTAGTTAGCTCTGACACAGCAGAGAAGACTAGCAACTCACGGGCCTCCTGCCTCAGCCTCCCGAGTGCTGGGGTTACAGGTCATGTCACCACACATGTTTTTAACACACATTTAACTTTTCTTTTCTTCTCCCCTCTCCCGCTCGCGCCCCTATGGAGTCTCTCCACGAAGCTCTAGCTATTCTAGAATTGCTATGCAGACCAGGTTCACCTCCAACTCACAGAAATCCACCTGCCTCTACCTCTTGGGTGGTGGGATTAAAAGTGTGCACCACCATGTCTGACCTTGAACATACAGGTTGTTGTTGTTTTGTTTTTTGTTTTTTCTTTCTTTCTTTTTTTCTCCAAGTCAGGGTTTCTCTATAGCTTTGGAGTCTGTCCTGGAACTAGCTCTTGTAGACCACACTGGCCTTGAACTCACAGAGATCTGCCTGCCTCTGCCTCCCAGCCTCCCAAGTGCTAGAATTAAAGGCGTGTATCATCAGAGCCCAGCTTTTGTTTTTGTTTGTTTGTTTGGTTTGGTTTTTTTTTTTTGGTTGTTGTTCTTTTGGTTTTGTTGTTGTTGTTGTTGTTTTGTGACAGGGTTTCTCTGTAGCTTTGGAGTCTGTCTTGGAGCTAGCTCTTGTAGACCAGGCTAGCCTCGAGCTCACAGAGATCCATCTGCCTCTGCCTCCCAAGTGCTGAGATTAAAAGCGTGCACCACCACTGCCCGGCGTGATATATTTTTTTAAGGCAGAGTTTCTCTGTGTAACAGTCCTGACTATCCTGGAACTTGCTTTGTAGACCAGACTAGCCTCGAACTCACAGAGATCTGCCTGCCTCTGCCTCCAAGAGTCAGAATTAAAGATATGTACCACCGCTGCCTGTCAAACATACAGTTTTAATAAATCATTAGTATAATATTAGAGGCAGGTGAGGAGACCTCAGACAACAACAAAAACCAAGTCATCACTATTAAAAGAAAGGAGAAGAAACCTAAATAAAATTTTCTCTATAATTGTATTTTTATTCTTCAAGACAAGGTCTCATGTAGCCTAGACTGGCATCAAACTTAATATGTAGTCAAGGATAATATTGAACTTCTATATTTTTATTTTAAATTAATGATTTATTTATTTAGTTAGCTTTTGGTTTTTGTGGGGTTTGTGTGTGTGTGTGTGTGTGTGGTTTTTCGAGACAGTTTCTCTATAGCTTTGGAACCTGTCCTGGAACTAGCTCTTGTAGACCAGGCTGGCCTTGAACTCTCAGAGATCCTCCTGCCTCTGCCTCCTGAGTGCTGGGATTAAAGGTGTGCGCCACTGCTGCTCAGCTAGTTTGGTTTTTTCAAGACAGTTTTTCTGTGTATAGCCCTGGCTGTCCTGTAACTTATTGTATAGACCATGGTATAGACCACTGTATAGACCATGGTCTCGAACTCACAGAGTTTACTAACTCTGCTTCCCAAGTGCTGGGATTAAAGGCGTGCGCCACCACTGCCCAGCAATTTATTTATTTTTATTGAATATGCATTTGTTCTTTTGCCTGCATGAATGTCTGTGTGAGGGTGTTAGAGCCCCTGGAACTGGAGCTAACGACGGCTGTGAGCTGTGCTGTGGGTGCTGGGATTCAACCCGGGCCCTCTGAAAGAACAGCCAGTGCTCTTAACTCCAGAGCCATCTCTTCAGCCCCAGCCTTGAACTTTCAATATTCCTGCTTCAGCATCCTCAGTGTAGGACTTATAGGTAAGCCCCATCACACCAGACCCTTATTCATGCTTGCCAGGCACTGTCCCAAATAAGCCACACCTCTAGGCCCCCCTATAATTATGTTTTAACATAGGATGTGTCAACTCGGTTCGTGCCCACTTTTGTTCTCCTCTCATTTGCCCACCCTGAGACCCCACGCAGCACTCGTCGCTGACATTGTCACTAACTGTAAGGGGAAGGCAGATGTGAAGTAGCTGGTAACTAATGCCACAAAGTGTATGCCACTTGATGACACGTGGCACGCATATCTGTGGGGGGCACAGGAAGGAAGTGGGTAGCTATGCTGGGGGAGGTCCAATGAGGGCTCCTTAGAAGCTTTAACATACAGCTGAGCCTTGGGAGACCAAAAAAAGGACTAAGTAGGCCTGAGAATATTTCCATCCCATGCATGACGCGAGTAAAGGCGTAGAGGCGAGTGACTGGGGAACCTCTGATTACAAGCGAGCCTGCATTCTGGTTAGATGACACGTGGGGTGGACGGCATGTGTCGGGGGTGGTGAAAGCTGGTGAACATCAAGGTCGATCTGGAAACGTTCAGAGAGCGTGACAGGGAATGGCCTCGAACATGGAACCAAGGATTGACTGTAGATCTGGTGTGGATGAGGCATTTCTTTTGAAGAAGAGGAAGAATTTAAAATTAACAGGAATTGGCCAGGTCGTGGTGGCGCAGGCCTTTAGTCGCAGCACTTGGGAGGCAGGGAGGCAGGAGGATCTCTGCGTTTGAGGTCAGTCTGGTCTACAGAGCGAGTTCCAGGACAGCCAGGGTTACACAGAGAAACCCTGTCTTGAACAAATAATATATATATGTATATATATATAATGTATATATTTGCTACAAATAATTCACAGATTCAAGAGGAAAGCTTGCGGGTCCTCTAGGTGGGGAGGCTCTGCCTGGCTTGTACATCCTGAGCCTCCCATACTCCCCCAGGATATTAGTGGCAAAGCGTTGGTAGGCCAAGGTCCAGGTGAATCTTTGCTGTACCGCCTCCTTGCTGAATGACGCAACCTCGTTTTATTTCTTTTTCATTTAAATATTTTTTAAGGATTTATTTATATTTCATGTGTGTTGACATTTTCCCTGCAAGCAGGTCTGTACCTGGAACTGGAGTTACAGACAGTTGTGAGCTGCCATGTAGGTGCTGGGAACTGAACCCAGGTCCTCTGGAAGAGTAGTCAGTGCTCTTAACCACTGAATCGTCTCTCCAGGCCTGACTCTGTTTTCATAATCTCTAAAATGGCAAAGAGGATACCTCTGTCTCAATAACTTGGAAATAGGAATTGCGAGGGATAAGCTTTTGGTTTCTTTTCTAAGGGCTTTTAAATGTCATTTATTTATTGTGTGTGTGCATATATGTGTTTGTATGACTGAGTACCTGCATGCATGTGTGTCATGATGTCTATGTGGAGGTCAGAGGCCAATTTTAGCCATCTTGCTGGTCCTGATGTTTCTTGAACATTTACAGTGTATCTGGCTCCATTTTAAGCACTTAGGCATATGTAAATTAATCTCCTGGGTGGGCTGGGGGTGCGAGGGGGGGGAAGATACAGTCTGTAAAGACTGTATCTCAGTCTTTACAGGGAACTGAGATACAGGGAGATCAAATCCATCATCTGAAATCCTAGAGCAAAGTAGACTTGTACCCGACTCCAGAATCCAGCACTCCGCCGCACCTCTGCTGATAACAACAGCAACGTGAAGAGCAAGCACACAAAGCTTTTGTGCTGGCTGCCACACAGGTAACTCGCTGTTCGATGACCCGGAAGTAGGTGCCACCAACGTTGTCAACCACAGATGCCTGTTTTGCTTATTGTCATTCTTACTCTGAGGAAGAAAAGTCAAGGTGCTCCTTGGCTATACATAGCAAATTTGAGGCCAGCCTGAGGTACATGAGAACATGTCTCAGAAAAAAGGAAAGAGAGGGGGTGGGGAGGGAGGGAGGGAGGGAGGGAGGGAGGGAGGGAGGGAGGGAGGGAGGAAGGGAGGGAGAAGACTGAGGAGAGTGGAGTGGGTGAATGAACATCCCTGAGTGAGACTTGGCGAGCAGCTGCTGCAGGTACTGTGTCATTCTGGGGAAGGAGCCTTCCTTCGCAGAGGGAAACAGATGTCTCCCATTCTCTCTTCCTGGCCCTTCCTCACTGGTCCTTGAGCACGAGTGGGAGTGGAAAAAATGTCTTGTTCTTTTGTGGAAGAGCCTCACTTAGGTTGTCCAACATCGCTCCAAAGCAGTAGTTGCTTGAGTGACGGCTTTGAGGGAGGGCTCACTCATCAGGCAGTTCTTAAAAGAAACCAAACCAGGGTCAGGAATAAAGGTAACTCTGCCAGTGACAGGAGAATTCCTGGGAGTTTGAGGCCAGTCTGGACGACACAGTGGGGGTCAGCTCAGGCTGTATGGTGAGACCCTGGAGATGGGGGAAGGTAGGAGAGAAGCGAGAGAAGGAGAGAGAAACCCTCTCCTTCCTGAGTCAGAGCTAAGTCTCTTGGAACAGGAGAAACCTGAAAAGATGGCAGAACTGGGGTCCTGGGGTCCTCAGCAGCCCCCACATTCAGCCTGCAGGGCTTGCTCCTTTTGCTCCACGGCACAGTTCAAGTCTGTTGGCTTGAAGGGATGTGTCACATTACTGGTGACAATCAGTATGGAGGAGTTGACCTCCCACCTGAGGCTGCTTCCCAGGGCTCTGAGCTGAGCCTGGAAGGAGGAGGAGGAGCACTGATTCATTATGTGTGGATCCTGGATGAGTGTTTTCTTCTAATTGCTTCCACCTCCCGAGTGATGGGATCACAGACAGACGCACCACCACAATAGGGCTCTTCCTCGCTCTCTCATGCAGAGATGCCTTGCTCATTATGGTAAAGACTGAATCAAACCAATGTGTGTGAATCCAGAGGGGAAATCCTGAGGAAGGGTAGAAGCTTGAACAGTCCTAACCTGTAGGGGTCCACAGAGGTGTGTCCGCTCCACCTTGATGAAAGGTCACAGAATTTAAGCCTTCTCTTACTCTTTCAGACAAGAGGGCTGACTTAAGTTGTGGCTGCAGACAAGATACTTTGATATAGAGTGTGGTTACTTGGTGTTTTGGGTATTGAGATGGCCCACAGAAGTGGATTCATTCCACCTTGACCAAAGATCAGAGAATTCAAGCCTATTCCTGCTCCTTCAAGGATATGATAGGAGGTTTGACCCAGGAAGTGACTGCCTACAGGATGCTTGGTCTAAGGTGTGGTTGTTGCACGTCCTGTCTTAACAACAGAATGTTTAACTCAGAATAAATATAGTAGCTTGATGTTTCAGGTATTGAAGCAGGTAATCACTCTGTTTGTTCTTTGTATCATGGGAAAGCAGTTTTTTGCTCTCCTTTCCCTGCTTTTGGATTGGGGTATATAAGCATATGGAAAAGAAATGTGGGACAAATTCAGTATTCACTGGATTGCCCTGTGGGTTCTACTCTGTGTCTCTGTCCCTTTTTTTCATATCTCTGTTCCTCCTATCTAATATTTCTAATCTACATGTTCCACCCTGAAACATAAGAACCCCTTCGAGGAAGGACCCCGACAGATATCGCCCCAACATGGGGCCTCAACTCACAATGCTTATTAATTGTGGGAAGAGAGGAAGAGAGACAGAAACAGAAAGACAGAGAGAGAGAACTAGGAAGTATTCTATTAGAATTAATGTCAGTTCTGTGGGTCAGAGGGACATCTTGTGCTTTCAGATGTGATACCCTGGGGACATTGTCCATGAAGCATTCCAGGTAACAGTGAAGAATGTCATGAGGAAATGTCAAGCAAACACAAAATGAGGAACTTTCAAATAAAAGAAAAAGGATAAGGCAGGAGTATCTTTTTTTAAAAAATATTTATATGTATTGGTATTGAGTCTGCATATATGCCTGTGTATGACATGCATACCTGATTTCCATTAACGTCAGAGGAGGGCATTAAATTTCCTGAAACTAAAGTTTCAGGTAGTTGCAAGCTGTCAAGTGGGTGCTGGGAATTGAATCAAGGTCCTCTGGAAGAGCAGCCAGCATTCTTAACCACTGAATCATCAAAACAGCCCCATGGGGGTCTGGAGTTTGTACCTTTTAAAATGTCAGCTATATAATATATAACATGTGAAGTAAAGGAGGTATATTAATTATTCATATCTTTGCTGTAATCAAACACCTGCAAAAAGCAACTTCCGGGGAGGGCTTCTTTTGGCTCACAGTTCAGAGGAGCCCAGTCCATCATGGCCGCTTATCTACAAACCAACAAGCAGAGGAGAAGCAATAGGACTCGTCTGGCTTTCTCCTTCTTCCCTTTATTCAGTTGAGGACTCCCCCCCAGCTCACGGGATGGTGCCACCCATGTTCCCAGAGAGTCATCCTCTGAAAACTTCCTCATATTAGCCAAAGGTGCACCTCAATAATACCCCAGGTGTTTATTAACCCAATCAAGTTGACAATAAATTAACTATCACAGAGAAAGGTTGGACTGCGAGTGGCTGATTAAATGAATTAGGCCAGCCTGTTCTACAAGAGCGAGTTCCAGGACAGGCTCCAAAGCTATAGAGAAACCCTGCCTCAGAAAGAAAAAGAAAGAAAGAAAGAAAGAAAGAAAGAAAGAAAGAAAGAAAGAAAGGAAGGAAGGAAGGAAGGAAGGAAGGAAGGAAGAATCACATAGTATATAAGATTAATGGCTGGGCTGTAATGTAAGAGTGGAAACATATAGAGAAGTCTTCACAGGTCATAGATGTGGTGTATGAAGTTCGAGATAGTCCAGAAAAACAACAAACCGATAAACAAAAATTAGAAAAAGAGCCCACTGTGGAGGGCACACTGTGAACGCCTTTAATCCCAGGACCCATGAGGCAGAGGCAGATGGATCTCTGCGATTCACAATACCAGAACCGTCTACATATGGACTGTTAGGAGTTCTAGACCAGGTCAGAGCAGATCTACATAAAATGTAGCAACAACAAAAAAAGCCCACAGTGATTTAGCATGAGACAGGTGTGAATTCTGCAAAACTGGGTAAAAGGCATATATGCATATATATAGGAGTTTTAATGTAAATTTGAAAACATCTCACCTAGTCTACTTTTTTTTTTTTTTTTTTTTTACAATATTTGAGTTTTCTCTGCATAACTTTGCAATCATTACCTGTGGGACCTGGGGTAAGGAGTGAATGTCAAGGGAGTAAGAGTATTTTGCCTTTTTTTTTTTTTGTACAGGTGTCTCTGTAGCTTTGGAGCCTGTCCTGGAACTAGCTCTTGTAGGCCAGGCTGGTCTCAAATTCACAGAGGTCTTCCTGTCTCTGCCTCCCTAACACTGAGATTAAAGGCATACGCCACCACTGTCCGGCAACACATTTTAAAAACAGATAAATAGGAAGGAAAAGCATTCATGCCATATGGTATGGTATGATCCTAGGCAAGGAGGTATGACATTAGTATAGATGACACAAATGGCTGGTGCTGGCAAATGGGGTGAAAGGTTAACCCAGCAGATAACCTTCCAGGACAGATTTTGGTCTTCTCTGGGTTGCAAAATTTATTCCTCCACCCCTTTCCACAGGCCGGTTCCCTGGCTTGCTCTCAAAGGATATGTTTGGAAGATACACAGACTGACTCAGCCAGCCATCCTTAGAGAAGCTAGCTGGAGTCGAATTTTGCCTATTTGCGCGGAATGCGTACAAACGGCCGCGCCAGGAGTAGAAATCAGGCAGCCTTCTACACACAAGCTTCTGCAGACACAATAGTGAGCAATCTGTGAATGAGCAAGAGGATAAACCCAACCAATCAGGGCCCAGTAGACCTCAGCCAATCCTAGCTCAGCGATGTTTTAGGCTGGGCGGGGTTGACCCCCGACAGAGTTGTTTGTTGGCCTGGTGCCCCTCCCCCACAGCCCTGGCCTCCAGTTCTAGAGAGAGCTAGAGGTCTGGAAGCGGCTGAGAGACCCGCAAAGTAGATTAAGCCAAACGTGCAGGCAGAGAACGCTAAACCTGGCCTGCTGCAGCCATGGCAACGCCGCATTTGCCTTGTATAATGTGTCCAGGACATCCTAGGAGGGGTAGCCTCAGGAGTAAGAGGGTCTAGAACCGTGGTTGTTCAACCTTCCTAAGGCTGCGACCCTTTAATACAGTTCCTTCTGTTGTGGTGACCCTCCAACCATAAAATTATTTTCGTTTCTACTTCATAACTGTAATTTCGCGACTGCTATGAATTATAATGTAAGTCTTTTTGGAGATTGAAGTTTGCCAAAGGGGTCGCGACCCACAGGTTGAGAACCACTGGTTTAGAAGGTTATGTGGCTTCTCTCCCTAAAAAAAAAAAAAAAAAAAAAAAAGAAGAAGAAGAAGACTGATGTTCGGGAGGGTGGGATTGATCAGGAGAGCTGTACTCCAGTTCTTGCAGAGGATGCAGTAAAGGTGGAGATACAGTAAGGGGAGATGGAATACCTCCCCGAGGAAGATGTCTATACTGAGACTATACACAGTCTGTTTCCTGGCCTCTTGGTTCTCTCGGATTCTAGTCTGAAGCCCGCCCACCACATCTCAAGTTATCTCCAACTGGTAGCTTTTCCAACGTGTCTTCCACCAGATTTTCTCACTCCTGAGATGAGGCTGGATAATAGTCCTGCCCAAATTGATATTGTCATAAAAGGGAGAGGGCTGGCAGTGTGGTTCAGTGCAGAGAGGACTTGCCCACTACGTGAACTACGTATCTGGTTCGATGCCTAGCATGGCCCAAACAAAGGCAAAACTAGCGAAGATGGGGATTGAGGTTCTAGGTGCTGGAGAGATGGCTCAGCAGTTAATAGCTCTGGCTGTTCCTCCAGAGAACGTGGGTCCGATACCCAGAACTCATGTGCCATTTAACAACTGTCTGTAACACCAGTCCCAGAAGGTCAGTGGTGAGGAACAGGGCAGTAGGCAAACAAACATTCGTGCAAACACCCATACACATAAAATCTTTGAGTTTGAGGTCCCATACTCTGTATCAGGCCTTGTGCTAAGCATTCTGTATTTGATTAGATAAAACTGGCCTAGGTCTGTAGCTAGTGTTTTACTTGTCACCTTGCCAGGTTGACAGGTAAACCTGTGGGGGACTATCCTGATTATGCCAGTTGTGTTGGAAAGACCCACCTACTTTGAGGGGCCCCATTCTCTTTTTAAAAGTTTTTAAGAATTCCACCACGCAGTGGTGGCGCATGCCTTTAATCCCAGTACTTGAGAGGCAGTGGCAGGCAGATCTCTGTAAGTTCGAGGCCAGCCTGCTCTACAAAGCAAGTGCCAGTATAGGCTACAAAGCTACACAGAGAAACCCTGTCTCAAACAAAAAAGGTTTTGAAAAATTGAAGTATTTTTAATTACGTGTATGTGCGTTTATGTGTTTGCACATGTGCACAGGTCAGAAGTCAGGTGTTGGATCCCCTAGAGCTGGAGTTCTAGGCAGCTGTGAGCTTCCAGATGTGGGTGCTGGCAATCAAACGTGGGTCCTGTGGACAGCTGTAGGTGTCCCACTTCCCAAGCTCAGGCAGCACTCAGACCTGAGCAGTCAGCGCCTGCCAGGGCCATTCCAGAGGTGCTGAGGTTTACATATCCACATGGGTGCAAAGGTGGTTCTTTCAGTCTATAAACGCCTTAAAAAAGAAAGGGACAGAATGCTGGGCCAGACCCGGAACTGATCAGACCAGTGGTCCTTGAGGATAGCAAAGTGAAAACCTCTACCTCTCTATATCTTGAACTCAAGTTTCCCCACAGGACCAAATTGCAAAGCCTCTGAAGAACAAAATCAGATACATGGGGCTGGATCAACTAACAACTTGGTGAAATAAAACTTCCCTTATTCCCAAGACAAAAGCATCACATGTAATATAATTCCTCTAGTTGTATTCAGAATCAATAAAGAGACTAAAGCAATTACCATGGAAATCTGGAGGCACCCAAAACTTTTCCATTAAACAAAGTGTCAGAATCTTGATTTGCTGCTTAGTGATGTTGTCACTTGGGTGCTTGTCACATCTGCCTTAACCACCTCCCTGGAGGCTTTACATGACAACTGATGTCGATCTACCCTTGCCTGGCTTTTTGTCAGTCCTTAGTGGGACTGTGTGGAGGGGTGAGTACCCTTCTGTAGTCCGGGGCCTTTCCTCTCGCCCTTCTCTATGGCAACCCTCCCTTTCCAGCCCAGTGACAGGCATGCACACCTGAGGAAGTAGTACTTCACTCATTTTTCTACCATCACAGTGAACTGATGAAGCTTCTGCAGTATTAAGCAATCCATCATAACAGTTGTGACTGGTTAACTTTAATTTGTCAAAATAAATCTGCAGTATTTTGCATGTTAGTAATACAGTGCTGGTATTGACAGGTAAAATCATCATCTGCGTACATAGAAACCTTCATTTAGGAGCACACCTTAGGAGGAAATGAATACACAGTAAAAGGTAAACGCAGGCCAAGCAGCGAGCGCTAGAGCAAGCATAACAGGCTGGATGTCAGATTTGAGGATTATCTAATACAACCGTTTAGCTGCCAATCTGATAAAGGGGAAGCTCTCCACCAGGTTACAACCAGGAGGGAAAACATACTCTGCCGTTTTGTAGAGTGGTGGCCATTGGTGCCTTCAACACATGGTTGAATCAGTTCATCAGCATCACAGCTCAGTTCCAGTTCCAGGACACAGGAGGATCTTACCACACCACCTGTTTGCGCCCCCTTTGCAATGGCCTACCCGCACCCCATCCTGCCATCAACTCTCTCCCTCCCCAAAGAAGACACAACGTGGCTTTATTATTGCAGACAAGCTTCTTAAGTGAATAGAGTATGCATACAAAATAGCATTTTATCTGAAGTCATACATGAAGTCTCACTCCTGTTTACAATGAATTGATAAAACAATCATTTCTAGTATATATCTTTTTCCCCCATAAGAACTAATACTCTCAGGGTCTTCTGACCACGCTGTAGCCTGGGGGAAGGGCCCATACCTGCCCACTTTGAGGACTGCTCCTTGGACCACTGTGGAGGAAGCCTGGGCTGTCTATGAAGAATCACAACTGCCACCAGAACAGAGATGGCAGGGCCCAGCAGACAGAGCACATGCCAGGAAATGAGGGCTTCCTCCACATGTGACCACTCCTCTTCCAGGTCTCAGCAGTGCCGTTCCCGGGCCTTCCCCACATGAGCCCTTCCAGTAGCTCACACATAATGATCTACATATTAAAAACAAACCAACTTCCAACTGTGGATAAGAACTGCTGTAACAAAGTCATAGCTACATATTTTTCTCTACATTTTGTTTATTGAGACAAACTAATTAAAAGGCACAAACATAGGGTATGTTTACATGGACATTATAACAAACATATACATTAAAAGTGTAGGAATGTGTTGCCTTCCTGCTAAACAGAAAGTTCCTAAGCTTTATATATACAAAAGTTGTACAATTTAATGTCCTAAAGTACAAAAGATCATTTATAAAATTATTTTACACTAGGTACTATTTATTTTAATTTTTTTTTACTATGTAGTTCATCCCCCTAGAACTGTTTTGTATAATGACACACAGATACCTGTCCCTGATGTAGGAAGTCTGTCTCAGATGCAGGGTATTTTGATGGTTGTACTGACACAGTGGGATATAAACGGAAGTCATCTGGTGTGAGTCCTGCAAGCATTCTGCAGGGTTAACAAAACTCATTTCCATTTCTCTTAACTGCAAAATTAAAAATGAGAAAGACCCAAAACATATTGCAATGTAAAAAAAAAAACAAACAACAATACAGCATCTTGGTTTGAAAGAACTCTTCTTTAACCAAATGCTTTAAAAACATGACGTGTGGCATGATGGCGTAAAGAGTATCTGTTTCCCTAGCTTTTGGTTTCTACCGTATGTACAGGGATAAAGCATCCGGCTAAGAAACAAAAGCACATGTTTCAACGTGCACAATCATTGCTGGGTTTCCATGGAGCATGTAGACAGCTGCCTCCCTGAAAACTCCAGAAAGCAGATACAAGTGTTTTCTTAAAAGAAAAAAAAAAAGTGATGTCCATATTTACAAAGTTGAACAAATCTGCACAATACTTGATTAGACAGAGGAGGGAGAAAAGATACACTCTGCTTGTTCTGAAGGGGCATCCTACCTAGTTAGTGGTTAGAATAAAAACTGTATACAATTTAATATAAGACATAAACTCTAGTGAGCGTCTAACACATCTGTGCCTGTTGTAACATCAACAGGCGCTGATTGGGAGAGAGAGGGGCCTATCACATCCCAGTGCCTCCAATGTCTTCCAATTTAAAGCAATAGATTTAAACTGTTCCAAAGTCCTCGTTGCTCCTGAACAGGAACCACTGGCCTGCGTTTGGAGCCTGCCTGTGTGCACACCTGACTTCTCCTAAGTCAGCTGCAGCCTTCTCATCAAAGCACAATTTGTTTTTGATTTTTTTTTTAAAGTTTTTGTTGTTTTTTTTAAAAAGTCAACTACAATGCTATATTCCATCAGGATTAATATGTTGAGCAATATTTACATCTCCAAATATCAGGTCACAATCCCTATTATATGTTGAAGTTAGAATGATAAATTATCATATGCTTTGCATATCAGAGCTGGTATCACCTTTCCCATAGGGAATGCTGCCTGAAATTAACATATTCCCAAAGGTAAAATGCATATTCTCTGAAATGCATTTTATTATGACAATGCATCTATTTACTCAAACAAACAAAAAAACACAGACAATTCTACACTAGCTCTCATTCTGTGGGTTTAGAACTTCAGGTTAAAACCACCCATCTTGTACAGAGGGTAAAGCTCTGCTAGTGTTTACAATAAAGTGATTTTGTAGGATTAAAACAATAATAATTAAAAAAAATAATGCTTTTTTTTTCCTTTTGAAATGGGTTTTATGATTGGTTTTAATTCTGGCATTTCACCTTGCCAGCTACTATCCTGTTTAAGCAATGGGGTCAGCTAAAAGGGGTTCTGATTAAACTAATGTGGTCCAGTGATAAGTTACACATATACCCTACTTTGAACAACCCCAGCCAAATTAGAGCAAAATGCTACTACACTCTTATTAACTAACATAATAAAACCTCCCAATTTCATAGTCTGCCTTTTGCTTTAATCAACTAAAATTAAGTTGCTGGTAAATATTTACTTTAACCCATATTTTGACTTTATAATACTGTTTACCAAGGTGGTGATGTAGGCAAAGCTTGGGGCAAGAAAGGCATGCTTTCTACAGGCCTCATTGCTATATTGAGGGGAGCAGCTAATGTCATAGGTGTGGGCAGGTTCATCGGTGATGTGATGGTGACAGGGTGTGCTATATTCACCGGGGCAGTTACAGGGGTGGGGAGGTTGACTGGGGTTGTGAGTGTTAAAGGAGAGGTCATGGATAATGGACTGGTTATAGTTACAGGATGCCCAATGTTCATCGGGCTGGTTATATTAACTGCACTTGAAACATTTACTGGACTTCTCATGCTCATTGCAGCTGCCACTGTGACTGGGTTTGACATAGTCCCAGACGACACAGAGGAGGTTATATTGAATGGAGTAGTGAGAGTCACAGGTGTCGTAGCAGCCGTGGAGGTTTGGCACAGGTTGGCAGCTTCTAAAATGAGAAGACAAAAGGGACTTTAGACTCTCATAACTATAAGCAAAATTCAGCTTCTGAATTAACTTTTCTTAATTAAAAAGAACATTTAAGAAACCAAATTACAGTTTCTACCAAGTGATCAAATACGAAGAGAGGATCTTCTGAGCATAGTCCTGGGGCAGGGATCCCACTGTATGAATCTCTTCTCTGATGCCTCGGAAGACTTGGGCAACTTGTTCATTCCTGGACTTCTAATTTCAGTTCAGATTTACTACCCACCTCAGAGATGCTGAGAGGACCAGTGACTTCTGCATGGCGCTCTGGGGAGCAGAGGCACTGAGTAAGCTAAGTGTCCTCACTGCCTTCATGCCTTCTGAGTTCTACACCCTTTCCTGGGACAGTCAATCACAAGCAGGCTGGCAGGAAAGACTTGTCTACACTGTGCCACCAGTGAGTTCTCAAAAGGCACATTAACTAGCAAAGAGGTGTATGTACTCACACAAACAAATGTTAAATGACTTCTTCAATGTGAAGCCACATTCCGTTGAGGCTTTAAAAATGGGTGAAGAATGATAAACTTTATTTCAGTGTCTGTTTGAGTCAGAGGAGTTAACTAATGTTATAGTTCATAATGTTTCTTTTGTTTTCAAGATGGAGGTCTATGTACCCTTGGCTGTCCTGGAACTGGTTATGTAGCCCAGGCTGGTCTCAGAGATCTTCTGTCTGCCTCTGCCTCCACAGTGCTGGGATTAAAGGCATGCACCATAATGACTGGCTTAAAAAACTTCTTCTGCTAAGGAAAAGCTACTACTCGGTAGTTGTGTTCTCCTTTCCTTCTCACCCCTACTTCCTCTTCTTTCTAATACTGATATAATCACCTACTTCATGCCCAATAGCATCTAACAGCACACATTACACACATCACCAAGCATACCAAGTTGGACTAACTTGGGGAAGGAAATCCTGTGGCATGTTAGGGAAACCCAGTCCTTTTTATTCAGCAATGCCCGAACAGATCCCTGGGGCTGGAGAGCTGGCTCAGCAGTTAAGAGCACATGTTGCTCTTACAGACAACCTGGGTTCAATTACTAGCACCTCCACAGTGGCTCAAAAACAATCTGTAACTCCAGTTCCAGGAGGACCTGAAGCCCTATTCTGGCTTCTGAAAGCACCAGACACGCATGTGGCACACATGCGTATAATCAGGCAGAACATTCACACACATAAATAATAAAATATTAAAAAAAAAAAAAAGAAAAAAGATTCCTGGCAGATGACATCCTACTTCACCCACTCAAGAAAATTCAGCACCACCTATCAAGATGCCATAGATTGGCAGTAAGGAGACACACCCGGGACACCCACTCAAGTCTACACTAGAGGAGTCTGCACAGGGTCCACAGAGGGGTCGAACCACTTCAGGCAGTCAGCCATCCTTTGATTGGTCTGACCTTATCTGGCCTGCTCTGTACTACATACCAGGAGTTGCCAAACAAGAATGATGATGAAATCCATCTAGGGAGGCTCTTTTTATTTTTTTAAAAGCTTCCTCAATGATAATCTGATTTTCATCCAGGTTTGGGAATTTGAAATTTACCCAGGTCTAATATTTAAAGAACATTTCTGGCTGGGTGTGGAGCTCTGGGTTCAGGGCCAGCCTGGTTTACATAGGGACCTCTAGGGCAGTTAGGGCTAAATAGTGAGACCCTGTCTCAAAAAAATTAAAACACACAAACAGTGACACTCTAAAATCAAGTTTAGATTTTCATGAGGTTCTCAACATAGCAGTCTCCTCTTTCCCAAAATGTAATGTTTACTAACAGAGAGAGACCCCAGCTACAAATGGGAACACAATAGCATTTTGTTTAGTGAAGGTCAGAATGAGTTAAACAATCAAGTCTTATTGTGCAAAGCAAGCTGAAATACAACAGGGAACACAAATGCAGAAAGTGAGGATGGGAGAAGGCCCATCGCTTCCTGGGTGACAGTCTCTCTGCTGACGTCCTCTCCTTGTGCTCTGCTCTGAGGAAGGCGTTTCTGTCTCCTGTGCTACTTTCTTGCCTTCCCTACAGTCTTCATTTCACTCTAGAGGATTAAACCTTTGGTACTGGACATAGAAGGCAAATGCTGACCACTGGGCTGTGCCCTGATTCTCAAGCATCCTTCTACTATGACTTCAAATACTTTTATTCCTTCTTTAGTGAAAATATCCTTCACAATATTCCTTCAACTACTACACAATTATTGTCATCTAAACTTCTATAACAAAATCCTCAACAGCAGAGGTGCAGATAGGTTAAGGTAGATAAAGCAGATAAAAGGTGAGACCAAGAGCCAACAGATAGCAAGACAGTAAGGTCTGAATCATGCACCAAATAATCAACACAGGACCAGTCCTGAGAAACAGGAAATCAGCAATGAGAAAATGAACTCACACAAGGATAGCTCATCTACCTCAAAATGGTAATATTTTAGAAATTAAGAAAAGAGCCCATTGGGTGATGATGGCACACACCTTTAATCCCAGTACTTGGGAGGAAGAGGCAGGTAGATCTCTATGAGTTTGAGGTCATCCTGGTCTACTTAGAGAATTCCAGGACAGTCAAAGTGACACAGAGAGACCCTATCTTAAAACAAAACAAAAAAGAAACGCTTAACACAAGGACACTGACATAAAAAGGAACTATAAGCATACCAACCTTGACTGTATATGTAACAAAAAGTAAACCCAGAGAAAGAACAAGGCAGGAAGCGCTGAGGACTTTCATTTCCCAGTAACAAAACCCTAAATGGAAGCCCTGTTGCCAATAATTAGATTATACCAAACATTGGTCATAATATAGTCATAGCTTCAGCATTGTGAAGCTAGACTCCTCGTCCTCTCTGTCACCTGGAGTATTAATCAAACACTCCTTGAGCCACACGTGGAGCACTGGAAGCCCCTTCTTACCTTTCTTTCTTGCTTTGACAGCTTCTTCCCACAATCTCAGTGTCTCTACCTGCTTCCCTGGCCAGCTCGTCACATGTTGTTGCTGTTGCTGCTGCTGCTGCTGCTGTTGCTGTTGCTGTTGCTGCTGCTGCTTTTGATTGCTGGTCTCTTCACTCATGCATGCTATTCCAAAGACAAATCACAAATATTGTGTTTACCTTAAAAGAGTGTAACCATGTTTTCAAACCCAAACCTAGGAGCTAGAGATATAATAAGTCAGCTGCTACAGTGCCTGTCTAACATGCAGGAAGAAGACCTGATTTCATTCTCAGTATAAGACCCTATCAAAAACAAAAGCAAAGAAATCCAAGCCAGAAGTGTTGCTGCACACCTTTAATCTCAGTATTCAGGAGGCAGAGGCAGGTGGATCTCCACGTGGATCAACCAGTCTGGTGCTCTACACTGTGAGTTCTAAAAGCCAAGACTACATAGTGAGAATTTATTTCAGAAACAAGTAAGCAAGCAAGCAAACAATCCCACCCAAACACAGATGTTTTGACTCCTTGTGCCTTTATGGCTATTGTCATTTAACTAATTGCTCCTAATGTAGTGAATCTTTTTTCTTGCTTGTGTCTATACTGAATAAAACAAATAAATTCACTAAAAGTCAGGAAATGAGCAGCAAGATGGCTCAGCAAGTAAAGGCACCTGGCACCAAGCCTGATGTTCTGAGCTGAATCCCTAGAACCTATGTGGTGGGAGGAGAGAACCAACTCTCCAAAGTTTTCCTCTGACCTCCACACTTGCACTGTGGTATATGTGTGCACACACACTAAACAAATAAAACATCATTTTAAATAATCTGTAGAACTAGAGAAAACTAATATAAAAAAGAAAAGAAAATTTTGCTATATTAAAAAGGAATTATCTTTGAAAAAGGAAGTTGGATAATGTTAGTTAGCATGGGCTCAATATTTAATAAACTATCAAATAGATTTGTTTAACCACAGATATATATATTAAAACAAACTTTTATAAAGTATAGCAAGCTAGATAATGAACCCGATATACTCACAAAAATGCAAAAGTAGATGGGATTAAAACACATTAAGCTAGTCAGGTATGAGGCACATACCTTTAATACCAATATTTGGGAGGCAGAGAAAGGCAGATCGCTGAGTTCCAAGTCAGTCAAGGCTACAAGAGTAAAACAAAACAAAACAAAACAAAAAATATTAAGCTGGGTGGTGGTAGCACTCGGGAGGCTGAGACAGGTGGATCTTTGTAAGTTCGAGACCAGCCTAGTCTAGGACAGGCTTCAAAGCTACAGAGAAACCCTGTCTCGAAAAAAAACAAAACAAACAAACAAAAAACCCACATACTAAACTTTCCCATTCACTGAAGCCATTCATGATCATTTATTTAGAGAATTCAATATTTCTGTTGCATGAAATATATTTGTAATAAGATACAGAATTATGAAAATAGTCTTCCAGTGGTTAAGGAAATTTTTAAAACAAAAAGTTATGTATATTAAGTATTAAATTTTATCTTCAAGTCTGAATTTAATCCTTCTCTCTGTGTGTGTGTCTGTGTGAGTGAAAAGGTCTCACATAGGCAAACTGTCTCTGTTGGTGATGTGAGCCTTGAACTCCTGACTCTCCTGGTCCCATCTTCCAAGTGCTAGGATTACAACTATATGCCACAGTTTATTATTATCATATTATATTACTTTGTCACAGGCTAGCCTCAAATGTACTTTATAGCCAACTCTGATCTTGAACTTCTGATACTTCTGCTTCTAGCTCCCATGCTCCAGGAATATAGGTGTGAACCATGACACCTAGCTGCTGCAATTCCAAGCACCAGAGCTCTGATTCAAACCTCAAACAAAACAATGAAAATAGCTGGGATGAAATTCTGCCCTGTGGGTATAATTAGTAGTAGACAAGTATAGGACTAGAAGTGAATGAATGGAGAATGTAACAATGCTGTTTGCATACATGGTTTAAAGCACAGTTCCAACACCAACCCGCTCTCTCCATTGATGCCTGCTTGCCTATTCTGGTGATGGGAGGAAACAAGATGAACATTAATACATTCCCATGAGCATAGTCAAAATATCTTTGATATATTGAAAAAAGAAGCCTACATTTCATCAATATGAAATGCAAAACAGTCTGAAACATCACCTACTTTTACTGATGCCTTGTTTACACGTATTACAGTTGATACTTTGGCTCTGCCCATGTGTCTTTAAGTGGCTGGTGATGTATGCTGCACTCAAGAGCTTCCCACAGATGTTACATGATACTTTGCCTTCGTGGCGCACCATGTGTGTCCGTAGTCTGTCTTTGGTGGCAAAGGCAGCAGTGCACGTCTGCATGAGGGAAGAAAACTTTTTTTAAATATAGACTATCCTGTTCAACTCATTTTAAAGTATGTATATTCTGCACATTACCCCTACCCACATCAGCAAACTTGGCTGAACTAGTCTAATTTTCATTGCATGAGTTACTGAGAATCACCAATCATTCTAAAACAGCTGGTGATTTTAGATGCTTCTATTTTGGAGGAAGAAAATGCATCAACACAGAGTAGTGAAAAGATGAGGCTCACACTGAGTTAAACCTAGATTTAGGGCTGGGCAGAGGGCTCAGTGATAGAGTAACTGCCTCGTGGGTTCAATTCCCAGCACTGCAAGAGCAAAGCCAAACAAGACAAAAACAAAAGCCTGGATTTAAACTGAGTTTCACAAATCACTAAACAGTGTAATGCTGAATAAGACAGTTAATCTGTCTGATGTCTCTATGGAACAGGGACAACACCTATCACAGAATTCCTGGCAGACGAAGAGCTTGGTTCACAGAGTAGTATTCAGTGAATGACACTGCCGTCCTTCCTTCAATTAGATTGTTCTTAGAATTCAAGTCATTTGCTTAATAAAATCAGTCATTAATAAACAACCGAAAGGAGCACTAAAGAACTTCCAACAACAAATTAGGATCAGGAATGCCTAAAACGGTCATTTGAGCGTGCAAAATTCTTAACTTTTTCATTATCACAATTTATGCCTAATAAAAATCACTGATCTGAATACATCCTCCAATTTGGTAAAAGCAAACAACAATCTAGTAATAATAACACTTATTCCAGTGATAATAGAAAATGCACTGTAAAATTTTCCCTTCTCCGGGCTGGAGAACAGTGGCTGCTCTTGCAGAGGAACCAGGTTTAGTTCCCAGTACTCACATGGTGGCTCATAAGCACCTGTAACTCCAGTTCCAGGGGATCCAACAACCTCGTTTGCCTTCCTTGGGCACCAAGCATGTACATGGTGCACATACATACATGCAGGCAAACATTCATATACACAGCATAAAAAAATAACAAAAGGAGTTGGAGAGATGACCTGGAAGTAAAGAGCACTGGCTGCTCTTGTAGAGGGCCCAAGTTCAGTTCCTAGCACCCACGTCGTGGTTCACAACCTTCTATGACTCCAGTTCCAGGAAATTTGATGCCTTCTTCTGACCTACTTAGGCTCCTGAGTGCATATTGTACACATATATACATTCAAGTATACACACATACATATAAAGTACTTTTTTAATTACAAAAAAATTTCCCCTCTTAAACCAAAAAATGTCATTGTCCAAGGAAAGGGAAACACAGCCACACAAAAATAATAAACTTATATTTAAAATCGATCTTAATATACAATATATATACATATATATGTGTATATATATATGTATATATACTATCTTAATATTATAAAACTAGAATTCCAATGAACCACATTTACTCCAATCTGTGACTTGAAGACTGTTCAAGAACCATAAGATTTGAGCGGCTCCGACTTTCTGGACAATGTGTACCAGGTGCGACGCTAAGGATAAGTCATTTTAACTCTTACTTGGCATTTGAAGGGTCTTTCTGTTGAATGCACATGTTTTACATGACAGCTTAGGTGGTCAGGCCTGTAAAAGAGTTTCAAACGGAAGATGTAATGGAATACTCGGAGAAAACGCCGCTCATGTGATGCTGCGCCTTGGCAAACTACAGGGGAGCATCCTGCAGAAAGCAAGGATTACCAACTCCCACACCCTCAGCGCAAATCTCCTCACCTCTCACATCACAAACCAAAGTCTTAGTCCTTCACCTGTTATTCTTCTTCTAGTCAACATCAGATCATACTAAAGTTCTGATTCTTTACAACACAAACACTCAAAAGTCGAAGTTTCAATACCAGGAATAACTACCACTGTGTTAACTCTAAGAGCTTTTTTCATTTTTTTTTTAAAGTGAAAAAGTACACATATAAAATGGGGCTAGAGAGTGGGAGAAAAAGCCTCTTAAAAGTTACATTAAGGAAAAAAAAAGTTGCATTAAGAGTATGCAAAGTCTCTCTGATTTGCAGTAATCCTCATATCGGGTTCTCCAAACTGAACTAAAAACTGGCAAGACTTTTGAAATGTTAAGAATCCTTATGCCAAATGAAGGCCTGGTTCTACCGAAGTCCCTCCTTAAGTGATCTGACAGGTTAACTGCTATGTTCCACTAGTCAGTCATACCAAATCAGAGTTAGACCTAAAAACAGACTTTTTCACCAACTTCCCCTTATAATGAAGACCTGCTCATGTAGCTTTTCACATTAACCTAGATCACAGATACAAACTGGCACTGACTGATGCCATAATGAAAAAGCAAGGCAAAATGCAGTACCTTGAGAAGCCTTTCCCACAAACACTGCAAGTATAGGGTTTGGTGATGCCTCCTTCATGAGACCTCACATGGTAAGTCATCCGGTCCTTCCTCTTGAAGCGCTGATTACAAATAGGACACTCAAAGGGCTTTTCGTCCGAATGGGAAAGCTTGTGCCGATTGAGATGGTACACATCCCGGAAGGCCTTCCCACACATCTCACAGGCGTGGTTCTTCTTGACGGGCTTACTGGGTTTCTTGACAGACTGGGGCACAGGCATTGCTGTGGTGCTGGCACTGCTACTGGGGTTGGTGCCCGAGGAAGATGTAGTGACTGTTGATAAGATGCCTGCAATAGTTGAAACCAACGAAGTTCGGCTGCTGTCTCCAGCGATGGTGGAAATAAGGGGAACCACTGTGGTGGGAGTTTTCTTTGCCCGAGACACCAGCTTGATTCCTGTGTGGCAGGACTGATGGCGCCTCAGGTGATAGCTGTCCCTGAATGCTTTACTGCAGTAAGTGCACACAAATGAAGTTTTGGGTTTTTCTTTTTTAATCCCAATGGCATCCTTTAATGTTTCTGGTGCAGCCTGAGGTTTCTGAGTTATCGGTATTGGAAGCAACGGTTTCTGATCAGGGGGCTCCACAGCAGAACTCAGGAGGGGCAGCAAGCTGTTCTGTGCTGCCTGCTGTTGGTGATGGGAGGCTTCATGGGCCTAAAACCAAACATTTACACTTGAGAAACTGAGCCTCTCGGAGTGACCTTAACCATTCAACATGCTCCAGACAAGAGAGCGCAGAAGCCACAGTCCCGAGTCTGTGAGCTGCCCTCTGTCACAGAGCTGCAGCGACCACCTGCTCTCAAGAACTCTGGGTACAAAACACTGAAAATCGCTGTTGGTCAAAATGTTTGCATCTACACTGCTGACAGCAATCATACTTTCAAACAGCTGACTAAAGTACACACTATCCTGGCTCATGAGAGACATTAGTCGATGAAATCAGTGCGCATTTGACTGCCAATACTGAAACCAAGCTTAAATAACTTGTCAAAAAAAGAGTACATGCCAGATCTAAGTATTTAATAGTATCTTAGATTGTGGCAATATACAAACCCTGTATATGATTAACAAGATCATCTACTTGTCTGTTACGAAGGGCATAAAAAGCACCAAGTCTCTCGCTCTCTATCAGAAGAAAACTAGTGATTGAGAAAGGGCCTGCTAAGCAATGAATGAAATGTAGCTCTGTGAATTCATCCGCTAGCTGTTATAAAGCCCATCACTTAATTCTACTGAAAGATGCGGCTGACATGAAAGCTGCCATTTGTCACTGGAAAGGCATCTGTGAAGGTGGCAAACACCTGGCATCTGCTTCTCAGACCAGGAAGCCTCTACTAGAGTTTGCATCCTTTACCAACACTAGCAAACGAGAAAACAAACTGCAGCCACTCAAGCGCACCTCTTCCAGGAGCAGCTGTGACACAGCAGGAGATACATGCTTCTCTACTTTAGAACCTTAGCTGGACCACTGTTTGGAAATTTTAGAAAACGATGGAAAAAGCTCTTGAAATAGCTCTTCCTAATATGTTGCTCTTTACCAACTTTATTTTTTAAATATTTGACAGTGAGCCCAAGCCCCTATGCTTGAGTTTTGTAATCCTAAAAGGATCAAGCTAAGAGTTCCAAATATTTTAAGCATATAACATCCTAGGAAGAGCCCATCCCATCATCGTAGACATGTGACAGTTTTCTTACCCTTCATACACTGTATTCACTTGATTACCTAAGTTATTAAAGACACAGACAACGAAACAACAAGCACCCAAGGAAGCTAGGCAGAGCTTCTCTTCAGACGGTCAAGAACATCCATTTCTCACTTTTCACTTAATTGCAGGTCAGCAGCTGGGCCTGGAACCACTCTTCCCAAAGATTAGGAGGTGTGGTATCCAAAGGTAGCAGTCTGAATTTAACACTCTTGATTTAAAATGTCCTTCAGGCTTTGCAATAACACTTAGAAATTGCAATTACTAATGGGTCTTCTTCCAGATTCAATGTTCACACCAAATTACAGTCCACTTTTCATCTAACGTGTGCAGCTCTTTTAACTTGGAGCCTACCTACCCAAGTGTACTTACAGAATTTGGTTTCTAATCTTACTCTTTTTCGAGCTAAGTAGGATACCCAAGTTTCCATACTGAATACAAACAGTTAAGAGCTGAAGCTAGCTCAAGATATACAATTTCAAAGGCTAACATACCACACACCATGGAATGCAAATCTTCTGGACAAAGTTCAAACTTATAACATTTTGAGCCATTTTTCAATTCTAAACAACCATCAGAAGGACGGAGCACTAAAAGAAATGACTGTCATTTTACCAATCCAGGTGTTTGTGCTACACAAATTCTCTCTACAGCACTGCTGACGCTCACACTCGAGGGTCACACCAGGTCCAGGTCCCTGAATAAAATGCTGTAGAACCTACTGGAAGAATCAGCCTCTAAAGATTCCTAGGAGCCCAGCACTTCTCCATAAAGCTGGCTAAGAAGGTAATTTTCCTCAACTTGTTTTCTGAGGAAAAGAGTTAAATAAAAACCATGGCCTGCCTTCAACGAAGTGATTTACTTCTCAAATGCAAGCTCTCAGTTGGCTTTTATTTGACTAGCATCATCACATCAAAGTTTAAATTTTATCTTCTAACTCAAGTGCACAGCTCCAGCCCTGCCCAAGCTTTCCTTTTTCTGGGGCTGGCAAAAACCAAAACAGAAATGTTATTTCATCACCCAGGGTGGTAGAATGTAGAACCATGAAATCTCCATTGCCAGAGGGTAAGAGATTTTGTACTGAAACAAATTAGCATCGGTGAGTCATATCTTGAATGTCCTGTTAGAAGAATCATCCATCAAATATTTTAAGAGCTTCACTTTCACTTTCCACCATGTTATCTGGAAAGCAAGCAGGTTATTAAATTTTGTTTAAAGAAACAAATTCAACAGGATGCTCCGAGAAACAGAGTTGAATTCTCTATTTCCCCAGTGAGAAACTGAAAACTGGCACTGAATGTCTGTTTCCATCTTTCCATAGGAGAGACTGAAGGTCTCTTTCCTCATCGTCCTCAACTCTAAATTACAGCTTTTCCAACAATTTTCACAGCACACACTGCACGCCCAGGATCAAATATGAGCTTTCACATTTCCTCCTCAGGTGGAAAACAATTAGTAGGTTGGCATTAGCTTTATCCAGGAAAAAAAATAGTTAAGATGGCTTTTTAAAGTATGGAATCTTTCAACTAGCTTCCCAAAGATGAACTGTGGGCTTCTCCTTTACATAAAGAACTCGATTTGCTCGCTCTCCATTAAGTTCACGGATACTCGGTGTAATAGTGTTTAAACCACTTCTATGGCTCATCAGTCCTTTATTGTAAAATGACCATCTGTAAGCTTCTTCTAAAGACGGCGTATGCCGGCTTTGCACCAACCCCATGAGCTAGTTTTGTATTTCCTTGCCAATACATTCTTAAGTTATCACTTTACTAACAAGCTCATCAAAGCAACCAACACTAGATCAGAATGATAGTGTGGGAAGTTCCAAAATCTTAAGAATTTCCGATTTTAGTAAATCCATTTATTTCACTAATTACTTAGAATCAAAATGCCCATACTTGAAAATATGTCTTAAGACAAGCCAGGTTACACAATAGGTGATTTTGCGTTCTCCAGTTTCCTATATAACTCCACCGGGATGGGACCAGACGCTGAGAAGATAATCTGAGGATTCTGCATTTCCAAAGGGCTCAAAGCGCCCAAGCTACGCGTTTGGAATTTCATGAAGTATTCATAGGAAAATAACTCAAAAGAGGCAGGCGCGAAGGACACACTTTAAAAACGACGAGTTTCCTAACCTTCGGGTCTGAAGTTTCTACGTGAGCTCATCTCTACCGTTCATCAATGTATTTGCAAACAGAAACGAAGCAGGGAAAGAAAGTTCCAAACAGGGGTCCTGCATTAAAGTGGCAGGGGAAGGGTATGGCTAAAGTATCCGCTATAGTAGCTTTGAAGTTTCTAGCCAAAAAAAAAAAAGAAAAAAAAAAAAAGCGAAGATCCACACGCCATGAGTGACTCATCTGGGGGCTTTGTAAGCGGACTTTGCGCTCGCACTCCGCTTCCCGTCGCCCACTGGGCCCGAGCGAACGTTCGAGCGAGCGGGCCGCGAGCGTGCGAGCGAGCGAGCGAGCGAGCGAGCAGCGCTCCGAGAAGGTCGAGCCTGCAGGAGTCCCGGCCCCCGCCGCTCCCCGCCCCCGCCCGGCCCCGCCAGCCCGGGGATTCCCCAAGCTCAGTGGGACGGCAGAAGAGCTGGACAGAGGCAAGGGGACCAGCTGCCAGCACTCAGCTAGGACTCGGACTAGGAATGGAAAAAAGTTTGCGGAGGGGAACCACGCTCGCAACACCCCCGGTCGGGCATACCCGAGGGGGCGGCGAGAAGGGGGAGTGGCGGTGAAGCCAGAGATACCCGCTATTCGCGGGATGTAGGAGGAGGGTCAGAAAGTCAACACACAAGCACACACACAAAAAGAGAGGTGACGCGAAAGCGTGAGCGAAAGATGGATGGGGACTCAGAGCAGGACCGGGGGACCCCCTCGTTGAGCCGCGCGGCCGGGTCGGGCGCGCAGTGGCCGAGCGGCCCGCGCTACCCAGCGGCCCGGCGCCCTCCTTTCTCTGGGCCGCGGGGTGGTGACAGCGACCGGCCTCCTCCCTTCCCCTTCGGGGCGGGAGGGAAGGGTGTGTGTGTGCGTGTGCTTGGGGGGGCCCGGGTTCACCCCGAGGCCTGCTTCTCCCCCGCACCCCGTCAGGCGGCCTCCTTTCACCTCAGCGGCCGGGCTCCGCGGGAGCGGGCGGGCGGAAAAACAAAGGGGGATTAAGGCCGGGCCGGAGAGCGGAGCCGGGAGGGGAGGAGCGCCCGCCCGAGCCCGGCCCGGCCCCCCTGGCCCCCCGGCCCCCCCGGGGCCCCCAGTACCTGGAACAGGAACGCGGTCCAGTTGGCCTCCATGGCTGCGGCGGCCGACCCCCCTCCTCCCCACTCCCCCCGCTCGGGGAGCCTCCTCAGCCGGAGGAGGCGACAACAAAGCGGCGGCGGCGGCGGCGGCAGCGGCAGCGGCGGCTCCTCAACATGGCAGCGCCGAGCGCGGCCACTTCCGGTAACCTCCGGGACGCACCACCGCGGCGGCGAGCGCGGGCGGGGGGGGAGCCCCGGCCCGGCCGCCGCCGCCCCCAGCCGCTCCGACCCCCTCCGGGCGTCCCCGCTGCCGGCGCGCCGCCTCGGAGCTCAGCCAGTGCCCGCGGGCGGTGGGGTCAGGGCGCCCGCGCGGGGGCTGGGGTGGGGCCGGGGGCGGGGATGGGGCGCGGCGTCCCCCCCCGCGGGGGTGTGTGATGCTGCGGTCCGTGGCTCAGGCAGCTGGAGCAGGGGGAGCTCAGGAGAGAAGATGGAGGACGCCAGGGTCTGGCACTGGCCCGCTGGGCACAGCTGGGCTGTCTTGCGTGACTCTTATTCGGTGCCCAACGGCGTGGCGTCCTCATCATACCCTCATCAGCAGTCAGAGCTCCGGTCGGTCACCTGGCTCTTCAGTCGGCCAAACCCATCACAGCTTCCACCTACGAACTAGGAGGACGTAGGCTTTCAGTGTCCCTACCCTCCGGGATTTTCATCCCTGGCCAACTAAGCTCTCTCAACACTCTTGTATAACGCCATCGCCCTTTGCGTGGCCTTCCAATTTGAGCAGGGAATTCCACTAGGATCCAGTCTTAGATCCTCCTAGTGTGGAGGGAAACACTTCCCACGCGTTCAGATGTCATTACTGGGTTATTCTTGGGTGAAGGACTGTGCTTCCCCGTCCTTCCCTTTCATTCCGGATACAGGAAATTATATATAAACCCTCTCCCGCCAGGGTTAAAAAACAAACAATAACTACAAATGAGAACAAGTATATAGAGAAAATTATTTTAGTCTTTTAGTACATTTTCACCCCTTCCTCCCCCTGAACGAAGTCAGACTTCTGGTTGGACAGCGTCAGATGTCACTAAGGTGACCCCAGCCTGTTTGCAGTTCCAGTCTTCTGTGTAGGAGTCAGCCACTGCTAATGGTTGGAATCTGTAGATCATAAGCTCGTATGAAGTCTTGAATGTTTTCTATCCTTTCCTTACATAGAGTAGCTACTGTGAATATCAGAGACAAGCTATTATTAAACACGAGTCTCCAGTCCAAGAAATCCATGGTGGGGAAATGAGGGGGCAGGCTCCATCTATGGTATTTTTATAAACTGGCTTTTAAAAATTCCTCAGATGGGTACATTATTTCAGGACATCACCATATTTCAAACTGACTCTTATCCTCTCCAGACACTTCTAATGAAAGACACATCTTCAGCTTTCCCCAATATATACGATCCAAGTAGCATAGTTGCAGAACTCTTGAGATCAGAAACTGAAGAGGTACAGTAACTTGATTTATTTTTCCACCCATTAAACAAGCCAATATATTGCTCTCCCACTCTTCCATCAGTCACCAGAATAAAAGGGCTGGGAAATGATGGTCTGGTTCCTTTTAGTGTTGGTTCCCCATTAGATACTGCCTGGAGGCCTTGGGTATGAACGAGAAGTCCAGCAGTTTGGATGGATCAGTAGCAGTAACCACCAGAGAACTGGTCAGCCTAAGACAGGAGGGGACAGAGAATGAGTTTCTGAAACAACTCTTAGCTAAACTACTATATGTTCCCTGCATCTATCAGTCTCTCTTGATGTTTCAGAAAGATAAGTTAACATCTACATGTAAACTAAGGAAAAAGATAACTAAAATATGTTCTAGGTCTGACCCTGGACATAGTATGTCCTTGCATTTTCATTCAGTATATACTAGTCTCTGCTTCTTCCCCACCTTAGAAGATTCATTTCAAGGTCTCTATAAATTTGCTTCCCCTCCTCCTGTGTATAGCTGCTTCTCTTTAGCTGCTCTTTCAAACTGTGAGTAAATGAAGTTTCAGGATTACAAAACCATTCTAATGCCAATACTATGTGATCTAGAAACCCCTTCCCCAGAAGTTTCTTAGTGCCTTTCAGTCGGGGTTTCCCCATGAACAGGAAGTAGTGGTCAAGTGAAAACAGTTAAATTCTCAAACAGAAGAACTAGATTTTAGGGGGAAATGGCTAATTTCATCTCTATCCATAAGATAGAACCAGAATTCCTGATTATTCTTCAAAATCTTGCCTAAAAAGGAAATTAACCATCTTTTTAAAATGTTCGTTTTATTTGTAATCATAAGGTGTGTGTGCACGTGGAAAGCAGATTCCCAAGGTCAGGAGAGAGGTTGAATTCCCTGGAGCAGAGTTACAAGCAGTTGTGAGCTGCCATGTGATGCTGGGAACTGAACCCAGGTCCTCTGCAAGAGCAGTATACACTCTTAATCATTGAACCATCTCTCCAATTTAATGAAAATATTAAGATATTTTACCTAAGGAAAACCACCTTGAAGTTTGGAACATGTACTCAAAAACAACCAGATTCAACTGTTTTATAGGAATATAATCAAACCAACTAAGATCAAGGACTCCATCCTTAAAAAGGGCATTTCTTTCTACCTTTAGGAGAATTATCTTTAACCATAAACAAAATGAGTGTCTCTTCAGAGGCCCGTTTCTATAGACTTTACATTGACATTCAGTCAAGATTACAAATGTCTGCATTCAGCATATTTACCTCAATTATTAAAATCAACTTTCAGTGATTTTAATCACTGAATCGATAAATGGTTTCTAAGCAAAAGATTTTATATGCATGCACACACACACACTCATCCACTCCAAACAAGTCAGGTTCCAAATTCACTCTGTTCAGATTCTCCATTCACCTTGGGCTATATAACCCGTCACCCACCCAGATGTAAACATTGAGGACAGAATACCTATCTCTCACAAGGGCAAACTAAATGAAAATGTATAAAATTCCTTTTTTGTTTGTTTTTCAAGATGATTACTTCTTGAAAGTCCTGGCTGTCCTGGAACTCTGTACACCAGGCTGGCCTCAAACTCAAACTCACTGAGATTCACCTGCCTCTGCCTCCCAAGTGCTGGGACTAAAGGCGTGTGACACCACCGCCTGGCTATGTAAAATTCTTAGAATACTGCTAAAATATAACAGGTATTAGGTAAATATTTTTGCTGGTTCAGTGGTTAAATTTGGGTCTGAAAACTCAGCATGCAGACCCTGAGCCAATTAATCAGTCTTCTCACTCTAATAAAAGAGGCAGGTTTTCTCTCATCATCTCATCCCAAGAACCCTAAAGTAGATTGCCGAAAGACTAATAACAAATAACAAAGATGCCTATTAAGCTCTGTTTTTCCAGACTCAGAACCTGAGAAGTAGAAAGCAATTCTTCTGCTGTAATCTGTCTGTCCCCAAGTAAGATTGCTTAAAAGCAAAAAGAAACAGTTAAAAGAAATCTCAGGCTTGGAGTGGTGGTGCATGCCTTTGATCCCAGAACAGGAGGTAGAGGCAGGCAGATCTCTGTAAGTTGAAGTCCAGCCTGGTCTATATAGCAAGTTCCAGAACAGTCCAGAGCTAGAGACCTTGCCTCAAAAAAACAATAAATAAAAAACTAAAAAAAATAGCTGAGCGATGGTGGCACACACCTTTAATCCCAGCACTCATGCAGCAGAGGTAAGTGGATCTCTGTGAGTTCGAGGTCAGCCTGGTCTACAGAGTAAGTTCCAGGACAGTCAAGGTTGTTACACAGAAAAACTGTCTCGAAAAATGAATAAATAAAAACACCTAAAAATACTTAAAATTGACAAGCTAACATCCTAAATGTATGTGCATGTGTGTGTGTGTGTGTGCGCGCACACACACACACAAACCCACACTAATAACCAGAATTGACTAGAATGGTGGCACAGGACAATTTCTGTACTTGGGAGGCTGAGGAAAGAGGACTGTAGAGTGTTGAGACTAATCTGGGCTACAGAGTGAGTATAGGCCAGTCAAAGCTACTTAGCAAGCAAAAATTCTGAGGGGCAGAATAAAGGGTTACAGTAATAGGAAAAAGTACTGGCCATAAAGAATTGTCACCCCTCAACATCACCATCAATACAACCAGGGGAGAAGGCACACCTCTATCAGAAAAAAGCGAAGAATTGCCTGGAAGGGCAGAAGTACTCTCCTCCCCTTCTACTGGATAACCACTAACATGTCATTGCTAGTTGTGTTTTAACTGGCAAGAAGAAGAGGAAAATAAAAGATTCCTTTATTCCTGAATACCTCTTTAAGTTTCTTGACAGCTGGAATAGTCACAGGGAACAAATCTACTCATATTTCTAGTAGAGTCCAGCTGGCATTTGAGAGAACTTGATTAAAACACTGTTATTTTTACAAAAGGTCATGACCCAAGACTTCAAAAAGAGTCTAAGGTCATAAAAACAATTTATCACCTTAACTCTTTCTTGACTCTGTCAAAAATCAACAATATATCTATCAGTTTCATCTATAAGGCATTTATGTCAAAATGCTAACTTCCACTTGTGACAGAATATCTAACTAATAATAAGGGCTGGAGATATAATACCATGGTAAAGCACTTTGCCTAGCATATGTTAAGTCCTACATTTAAGTCTCAGTAAGCAAAAAGGAATACCGAATAAATAGTAAGCAAATAGCATAGGCCACAAAAGGAAAGAAACTAGCACAGGTCAAAAATATACTAAGAAATTCGATACATCTGGAAACCACACAGGCACCACCAACATTTCTCTTCGAACACCTGTTCCTCACTACCCTTAGATGCCCCAGGTCCCTAGAGCAGTGGATAACGTAACAGATCTACAAAGTGGGCCTGACTAACCCATCTAAGCCTTTTAAGTTGCTGATTTAGAGACAAATCCCTTCTCAGTGACTATTGTCTCTACACCAAAGATTAAAAATTAAGCAGAATTCATCAGCATGGTGCCATCATTCTAAGTGGTGGCACACGCCTTTAATCCCAGCAATTGAGAGGCAGAGGCAGGTGAATCTCTGTAAGTTTGAGGCCAGCCTGGTCTACAAGAGTGAGTTCCGGGACAGGCTCCAAAGCTACAGATAAACCCTGCCTTGAAAAAAACCAAAAGAAAAAAAGTGAATAAAATCAAAACCCATTTTATGAACACCCTTTACTTAAACAGAAACAATTCTCTTCAGCTTCTCTTCTATTGGACCAGTTTGATTTTCAGTCTGCAGAGATGGGTTGCCCCTCAATTTCTGGTAGTGAAAGGAACAGGGAAATCAGAAAACCAGTGTTGAGGACTTAAGCAGCAAGTTCAC
Organism: Myodes glareolus; assembly: GCF_982192425.1. Classification (NCBI taxonomy): domain Eukaryota; kingdom Metazoa; phylum Chordata; class Mammalia; order Rodentia; family Cricetidae; genus Myodes; species Myodes glareolus. The sequence continues at coordinate 34,536,895 of NC_142034.1, forward strand.
TGGGTTAAGAAGTGAACAGCAAACATCAAAAGAGAAGCCAGATCAGGGTCTAGAAAAGCTGTTTTGGTTTAGAAAACAAGCCAACTGAGGGAAACAGAAGACCAAGTAACTAAGATTTGGCTCAGCTCCAAAAGTGGGAATTGACTCTTAAGGATGTTTCTTGACCTTGAGGCTCTGAAGATAACCATAAGCTACTCCACATTTGGTTATCCAGTCCAGGCATCAATGACATGGTAGGTGAATCAGTTCTCTCTACACAGGAACACAAGCTGTACTTAACATTTACTCTTTAAAATTGTAAATAATATACCTGCATTGTCCAAATACTCAGTTCTTAGTTTTCATGTACACTGGCAGCAAGCTCTGCTCAGTCTGAGGAAATTTTAGGACAGGATAGCATTCAACTCAGTGAACTAGTACAGTGGTACACAGGGAAGGCCATTTCTTTGATGTACCTACCTGTAGTCTCAGCTATACAAGGCTGACTAACTGACAGAAGTTAACTAGCTGTCTCCTTTCCAGACCCGATCCTGCTCTCTGCTTGTTTTACTAATCTATGTAACATTCAACCCTTACCTTCCAGCTGTTTCCTACTTCTTTAACTTTCCCTTTCTTCCCACCTCTCTGTTCACTTTCTCTCAGCATTCATTCACAACTGAAAGCTCAGGGAACAGATGGTAGTAAACCAAGGCGGTACAAATGCTTCCTGCGCATTAAGTATAAAGTTTGCTAGGTTTGTAATACACATTATTTCTGGTTTTGGTACTTAGATAGGAATGTCACAATGTTTCACATATGAAAAATATTTTAGACCAATTTATTAAGCTACATATAATCTGAGATGAAAAACACCCTTTACTGATACTTATGTTAGAACTGGTAACTTACTCTTAGAGCAATTTGTCTAAGGCCATCTACATAGGTACACTTAAAAAAAAACCTAATGCTAACACCTGAAGAAGCCCCCATATATGCTTAATACATTATTCTATTTTGATGAAACAGTTACTCTGATCACTTAAGAAAACTATATGAAAGCTGGGAGGCAGAGGCAGAAGAAGGCAGATCTCTGAGTTTGAGTCCAGTCTGGTCTACATAGTGAGCTCCAGGACAGCCAGGACTATATAATGGATCTGCTCTCAAAAAACAAACAACAAAAAAGTTATATGGCAGAAGTTTGAGTTAGTACAATCGAGTAATCTTCTCATCGGAGAACTATGAAAATTCAAGCTAACTTGACCAATGGTAAGATGGGAGTTTCATTGCTGGAAGAGATAGACTTGTTTAGCATAGGTAAGGAACTTTGCTTGAACCCCAGAACAATACAAAATAAAAAATAGGAGTGAGGTGGCTTCGGGGTGGGGCAAAGGTGCTAGCTACTGCTGCCAACTGTGACAACCTGAGTTCGATTTCCAAGGCTCACACCAGGATAGAGAACAGACTCCCACCAAGTTGGCCTCTGACTTTCCACTTATGCTACAGTACACACACATGTAAAAAAAAAATTTTTACATATTTTTATGTAAAATAAAGTATTTTTATTTTATCACACCGAGCTGGAGAGATGGCTCGGTGGTTAAAAACACTGGTTGCTTTCAGAGGGCTCACAAACATCTATAAATCCAGTTTCTGATAGTATGATGCTCTCTCCAGGCACCAGGCAACTCACATAGTGCAGACATACAGGCAGGCAAAACATCCATTCACATAAAATAAAAATTAAAAACAAAGCCAACCTAGCAATGTACTGAAGTAGTTTTGAGAATGGAAACACATTTAAGGAAACTCAAAAAGAAAGGGAAAATGACATCACAAATCCAGTACTTCAAATCAGCAATGTATTCATATAATCTCTCTTAGCAGCTTCACTTAAAGAGAAATAGCATAAACACAGTCCACATTCAGGCCATGATGACAATTCAAAATAAAAAAATGCATTGAACATTTTGAAAGGCTAGTCAGGGCATCTCAAGGACAACCTTCCCAGTTTAATGAATTTAAATCAGTTGTAGACTGTACTCAAGCTAAATGTAATGCAAACATTTGACTGCAAACTGGAAATAGGCAAGCTCACCACTCAAACTTTAAAAACTCAACTATCGGGGGTTAGAGAGATGGTTCAGAGGTTAAGAGCATTGGCTACTCTTCCAGAGGTCCTGAGTTCAATTTCCAGCAACCACATGATGGCTCACAACCATCTATAATGAGATTTGGGGCCCTCTTCTGGCATTTAGGCATACACGCCAGAGCACTATATACATAATAAATCTTAAAAAACCTCACCTACCCAGAATGATTAATAATTCAGGTCAGCCAGGTGGTGGCACACATCTTTAATCCCAGCACTTGGAGACAGAGGCAGACAGACCTCTTGAGTTCAAGGCCAGCCTACAGAGTTCTAAGACAGTCAGGGCTATATTGAAAAAACACTTGTCTCAAAAAAACAAAACCCTCTCCCCATTTACTTCGGGTTTGCTTTTGTGTATCTATTTTACTAATACTTTAGTATATACTCAGGCAATGCAGAATGTAGCTCAGCTGGTAGAATGTTTGCTTGCTTAACATGCAGAGGCCTAGATTCCACTCCCAGTACCTCATAAACCAGGTATGGTCGTCTCTAGACCCTGTAGTCCTAGGAATTGAAGGGTAGAGGCAGGAAGATCAAAGGTCATCTTTAGCTACATAGCAAATTTGAGGTCAGGCTGGATGTATCTCAAAACAAAAACACAAAGTAGGAATCTTTTGACATTTACCATTGGACCATCCTACTGTCTTTACAGGGCTGCTGCCTAGTTAGTTTGAGTGGCTGGCTAAGCCTGACCTCTGTGTGACCTGTTGTCCTTCCATGGGGCCAAAAAAGGGCAAAGGCTTTTTTGAGCTGTCTGTGCACTGCACACACTGAAAAGCCATGAAGTCAAGCAACTGTCTTGAAATTGGGCTCTGGGCCAAGGCCAGGGTTGGAAACACAGATCAGATAGTACCCCCTGGTGGCACTAGGTAGATACTACAGATGGTATTTAGGCTCTTCTAAAGAAACAAACTCCCAACTGGAAGGGAGACAGAGAGAAGGGAGGGTGGGAGGAGAGAGAAGAGAGGGAGATAGGAGTAAGCAGAAGACCTGGATTCATGCTTTGGCCCTACCATTTTTAACATCTCTGAGGGTGTTTCTTCAAACTCCGGAATGAAGTTAGCACTGAATGAAAAAAAGTGTGTCAGCACCATTTAATAGTTAGCCATTACTTTAAGTTACCAAATCCAGGTTTGATGACACATGTCTTAATACTCCTAGGATTTGGAAAATGGAGGTAGGAAGATCCCAAGTTTAAGGCCAGGCTGCACTATGTGATACCACATCTAAAAACAAAACGAAAACCAATCACAATAAACCACAATAAACATCGTATATCCATCCATTTTTCCAAGGGAAAAAGAGAGAGAGAGAGAACAAAAGCAAGAACCTGAGGCTACAACTCTGGGAATAAGCCAATTCAAACCAGAGGACACATGCACCATGGATCTAAACTAAGCAACTCATTTGCCTCAGACTGTGCAAATATATTCACATTTACTCTGTTGTGCATGCTGGTATAACTGGGCATCTTGCAGGAAATTAAAAAAAATAGGTCTTGCTCAAAACTATCTGTAACTCCAGTTCCAGGGGATCCAACAAGCATGGCACACATACATACGTAGAGGCGAAACATTTGTATAAAATATAAAGAAACCCCCAAAACGATCCTCAAAGAGCTATATAGTAGGCAGCAGGCAAATACACATTAGAACTTTAACAATCTAAAGAATATGCTAAATTTAGTGGATACATGTGACATTTAAACATGCACAAAGCAGAAACAGAATCCCATTAGTCTGAACAAAAACTCTTCAGCTATTAGCCAATCGAGTTATTTTTGAGGTTTACTAAGTAGCTCCAACGGACCTGGTATGTAGACTAATCTTCCTAGAGCTCAGAGATCCATTCACCTCTGCCACCATGCCTGATGCTTACTTGGTTGTGGTTTTATTTGAATTGTTTAAAGACTTACTTTTATGTGTATGCCACAAGAGGGCCTCAGATCTCCTGGAAGTGGAGTTACAGGTAGATGTAGGTCCTCTGGAAGGGCATCAAGTGGTCTTAAACCATTGAACCATCTCTCCAGTCAATGAAAAGAATTTTTATGTTAAAGGAATGGGCTTGCTGTGGAGATTTGGATGAGTTCAGTATCTGTATTCTGAGTTGTCTAACTTTGAGAAAACTGCTTAAGTTTGTTCTTGTTCTTTCAGCCTGAAGACTAGGGTCAGGATCCTGAAGAGTTTTCCAACCCCAAAACAATGCTTACATGCTTAATTATGAATTTATGTAATGTTACCTATTCACTGTCCACCAAAAATACTGAGGAATTTGCAATGATTCTGAGGAAGGGTCACTAAATTCAAGCCTTATTCAGACTTTCTCTGTAAGACTCAAACTCGGAAAGAAGAAAAAGTGAGTCTTAATAAGAACTGCTTAGGGATAATGCTATCGTTATCTTAAAACAAGTGTTACTGAGCAATGGTGGCACATGCTTTTGATCCCAGGACTGGGGAGATAGAGGCAGGCAGATCTGAGTTGAACATATAGTCAGGTCTACACAAAGAGACAAGCTCAAGTGTCTTACCTTAGATTTCCAGTGTTCTAGGTATCACCTAGAGATTATACGTATCAGCAAACCGATGCCACCTACTGGTGGGTTTTGTGATAGTCTTATTATTGCTAGCTTATGATGTCCTTGAATCAAGATGCTTCTGTCTCAGGTTTGAATATTTTGGAAAGCTAGGATTATAGTGTGCACCACCAATCCTGGCTCATCATTAAGGCGTTTGAGATGTGACCCAATGTGACAAAGTGTCTCTCCTGTGTAGTTCTGGCTGCCCTGGAACTCACTCTGTAGACCAGGCTTGGTCTCAAACTCAAGAGATCCACCTGCATCTACCTCCCTAAGTGCTGGAACGAAAGGTGTGTGCCACCACCACCACCCAGCAAGAACAACATACTTTTTATAATCCCCTCAGTTAACCAACAGCTTGAGGAATAATACCACTTTTCTCTGTATCATTTCTCGTCCATTTAAACCTGCAGCAGAATTGCAATTGGTTCTCGGGAAATATAATTACTAAAATCCCATTGGATAGGAAAGTTAATATATAAAACACTGAAACAGGGCTGGAGAGATGGCTCAGAGGTTAAGAGCATTGCCTGCTCTTCCAAAGGTCCTGAGTTCAATTCCCAGCAACCACATGGTGGCTCACAACCATCTGTAACGGGGTCTGGTGCCCTCTTCTGGACTGCAGGCAAATACACAGACAGAATATTGTATACATAATAAATATTTTTAAAAAACACTGAAATAAATTAAGGGATTAAATGCATCTTGGAGAAAAGTACAATTAAGTGTTTAGCACATGCTAGATATGGATCAGTTTAGAGTACTGATCTCATCCAGAGGATCTGGGTTTGATTTCTAGTATGAAGGTTCACAACTATGTGACTTCTGGCCTCCAGACACTGTACACACGTGGTTCAGAGACAAACATGCAAGCAAAACATCCACACGTCTTAAAAATTTCTAGAAAGTTTTTAGGCATGTTGATTTTGTTTTGAAACAGGGTTTCACTGTGTAGTTTTGGAGTCTGTCCTGGCACTCTGTAGACGAGGCTGGCCTTGAACTCAGAGATCTGCCTCTGCCTCCCTGGAATTAAAGGCATGTGCCACCACCGCCCTGCAGGCATGTTGATTTTTAAATAAAAGTTGATTTTAAAGACTAAATATAACTTGCGCTGAACCTTGAGGACCATTAAGATTTAAAGCAGCAAGACTGCTGACTGGGGAAATGCAACCACAAGGTGGCTCACAGCCATCTCTAGTGGGATCTGATGCCACCTTCTGGCTTTAAGGTGTACATGCAATTATAACTCATGCATGAAATAAATCTTTAAAAAAAAAGGAAATAAAACCCCAGAACGAGTCTGGTTAAGTCAATAGACATGGTAGCACTGAGGTAAAGAGAACTTGACTAGTACCTTGCTGAAATTTACTACTCTTCTGACTTCAGGGGGAAGCAATATTTTGCTTTTAGTTGTTACAGTTTATTTACTGTACAACTTACCAACATTGTTTACAGTCTTAAAACATGATTACCACACTACATATCACTATATGTCACTAAAATGTCTAGGACATGCTACTATCACTGTTAAATAAATATATTTAAGAACAGAACTACAGTCACTTTTAGGTTTCCTTTTGACAGTTGAAGTAACTGACCCCTACTTGCTGCAACCTGAAAGTGACCCCAAACTTAAGTTCCTCTAAAACTTCAAGAAAAAATCTTGCCATGCCCTGACATTTCAGCAACCTAAATTTAGCCCTTCTTTTACTAAGAGAATCATCTGTGTAATGCAAAGCTAGAGTTCATCAAGAAATAGTTCTATTTTATATAGAAATTTTTATAGATTAGAGGTGAATAGGAAAAGGGCAGTACACACCTAAGACAGGCATAGGCTTCCTAAAAAGAATCATAACAAAGGGAATTCTGGAGTCCCAGTGGGGATTCAGAGTCCCTCTTTCACATATTAAACTGATTCAAGGAAACCAAGCTCTGAACTAGGTCTCACTATAGACCAAACTGGCCTTCAAATGGCAATCTTGCCAGTTTATCCAAATACTCTAGAGTTCAAACTTGTAGCCCCATGTAGTTTCCAGCACAACTTTTATTACGTACATTTGACCAGTGTCTTCTCAACTGCAAATATAATTTGTCCACTTACAATGTCTTATTTACTGAGATTGAAGACATGGCTCCCTTACAGACATACATGAAGGCAAAGCACCAATGTACATAGAAAGTAAATCACAATGTCTCTCTTCCCAAGTGGTAGGTTTTTTTTAAGTTCTCACAGACAAGTTTTATTTCAAAAAGGAAACAAATTTGTGTCCTTTCCTCTGTGGGCTATGGAGTATGGGCGGGGGAAGAAGTGGTAAAATTGAGACAGAAAAGCTTATGGTAACAGACTTTCATTCTCAGTAACCTCCAGCTCCTAAAATGTCAGTAAATAACTATGTCAAGAGACCTGTATTGACTTTTTGATTACAGCATTCTCTGCCTACAATATAACTAACCTGACAGGGTTGGGTACAAATTATCATTAAAATTTTATTAGAAATACTGAAACACTGCTAAACTTGCCAGAGAGAAAAAACTCTGGAAGTTTTTCTCTTGGAAATGGAAATGCCCATTTCCTCCTGTTGATCCTCTTAAAGATAACCACTATTTGAAACCTGCACAAACTCCAGCAGCTGGGAAAGAACATGGCTCATTACAGTTAGAAAATTTATCCAAACCATCTAACTTTGTAGGAGATTGATACTGTAATGGCATTGCAGTAAAGCTTATTTCCTGTTTTGTGGCAGAGCTCCCTCTTGTGGCCAACTGATTTTCCCTATTACTAATAAAAGCACTGTAACAAGCCATGGGGACACTAAAGGCATGTATCTGGTGAGAACAAACACCGGATCCTATGTCTCTTGCAGGTCCCTTCACGGTGATGTTACCAATGAGCTTACTGTCACTACATTTTATGGTACAGAAATCAAGAGATGTTTAACTACTGCTTCCATCTTTTTTTTTTTGAGACAGGGTTTTCTTTATGTAGCTTTGGCTGTCCTGGAATTCACTCTGTGGGCTTCAAACTCAAGGTATTCACCTGCCTCTGGCTCCCAAGGTGCACCACCACTGGGTCTTTTTCTTTTTTTTTTTTTAAAGATAAAGTAGTTGGCTTAACTCTGCTTTGCTTACCTAAATGGGAACCTCCATAAACAGCCACGCATAACTTGTATTTCCTCTAAGCTACTGACACTACCAAAATGTTGCAGGTAAGTCTGAAGTTGCAGCTCATAGTACAGAGAACCTGGGTTCAAATCCTCAGCACACTAAAAAGTGATACTATCCTGCCTCTGGAGGTTTCTAGAATTAACTTGTACTATTTTGTCCTATTTTCTGTGTACTGTGAAGCAACAAGAATACCCTCCCTTTGATAAAGCACAAAATTCTGAATTACCAAGCAAAGCTTTCAAAATTAAAAAAAAAAATTCTGAAGTTTCCAATCATGGAACTGAGTGGTTTAAATATGCTGTTAACTTCCTTTCTCTAAAGCAAAAATTATTTTGCAAGATTTACTCAACAATCACAGTAAAACTTTTCATGTCAACTTCATTCCAATTTTATTCTTATAGAACTAGAACGGGCACAGTTCCTAAGACTGAAAACAGGAATTGGGGAGACGGCTTATCTGTTAAGAGCACTCACTGCTTTTCCAGAGGACCCAGTTTCAATTCCCAGCACCCAGCTGCTCCCAACTGTCCAGTCTCCAGCTCTAGGGAAGTCCCATGTTTTCTTCTGGTATCTAAAGGCACCACTCACACACAGAGTAGTTACATACAAGCAAAACACTCAAACAGAAATATAAAAAACCTACACCAACCAAAAAAAAAAAAAAAAGAAAAGAAAAACCAACCTCTGAAACCTAAATACCTACCCTCAGGAGCACTGTACTACATACATACTGGGTGGTTGAGTATTCCCTTCCATGGAGTAAAACAGTCTGCTAGTGTTAACTATATAGTTAAGATGTGGGTGACACCTTTTCCTCTATACCTGGTTGTCTAAAAGGATGGAGAACTTAAATCTCAATAAGGGTTTCAAAGTAACAGCCTTTTATTCACTCCCAAAATTACATACAGCAGCGTTAATCCTCTACAATACTAGTACAATTCTACATTCAACTCCTTGCCCACCCAGGAGAGATGTATTTGAGATTCACGGTTGTTCATACTTTACATGAGGCTTTTATCCATAAAACACCTTCAACATGTCTATGCAACTTTGTAATGAAGAATGCACTAGTATATCTGATGGCAAACTTATTAGTGACACTAATCATACAATGAAGGTATCATTCTGGCCAGATTTTACATTCAATTGGCTCGGCAAAAACAATCTCTGGTACTCATTGTTTTTAAGATTTCCGAATTGTGGATTGTCAATCTGTCTTCAAATCAGAGAAATAAGCCAAAACTGGTTGTTACAACATTTAACTCAGTCTAATACTTTCTCTCCTTTTAATACTAAATACATTTTATTTCATTTGTAATTTAACTACAAGTTTCATATACAAAGCAAAAAGGCAAACACCAAAAATTGACCTTGACCACAGGAAGCTGAAAATAGCACCAACCCTACAAAACCATGTTCAAAGACAAAACTAAAAGCTGTTCTTAGAATTTATCACATTCAACTCCAGAATTAAGATGGGTGAATTTATAAACACTCAAAATTACCAAAAAGCCGGGAGGGGGGACCATTCCAAGAGAAAAGTATTCATTCCAAACTTTAGTTCTTAAAATTTAGACCCCAAACTAGGTATCAAAATGTCTTACCTTTGTCTCCAGTAGGATGAGCTGAACAGCAAGCTGGGTTATTCAACCAGATGTTATGCAAAGTACTTGCTTAAAGAGATTTAAGTGCTTTCTTGGTTAGAAAAACTAATCATAGGGTCCCTACATATCCTAAGGGAACAGAGAAGGGAAGGGGGTGGAAATCAAGGTAGTATTTTTATTTCCAGAATGGCATAAATTGTCAGTATGGGTATAGGTCTATTTCTTAAGACTTAAAACTTATGGTACTTTTCACAAATACTGCTTTCTAGTGTTCAAACCAAAGACATACACAGTCTTATAAAGGCAAAGAATACTTTTTATTCATTTAAAACAGATAACCTTCATTTAATAGAGGCTATTTCTTGGTCCTGTTTCCAAAGCACTCAAAATAGCCAATTTGCTTGTAATGAGCTCATATTCGCCTTTCAAAATTATTTTAGTAAACTGGGCATAGTGGTTCACATTCATAATTCATGAGTTTGGGAGATTAGATTGCTTTGGAGAATGAGCCCAACCTGGTCTACATAATTCTAGTAAAGTCTGAACCAAAGCAAAGCCACACAGAGAAAAACCAGAATCCACCATTTGAGAACTTTCCTGATCATACAATGTACTTAAAAACATATTCACATTTAAAATTTCAATTACGCCATGTTTGTTTATGCTAATTCTTTAGGACTATTTTCAAAAGCAAATTTATGCTTTTAGTTATGTTTTGAATTCTCTTAACTACAGCTACTTAACATGAGCTGTAGTTACATGAGTCTACACTAAGTGAAATCCTGGTTTTGAACTTAGTTTATCTATCTTCTCTTCCAGGACAGTCTTTAAAAATGTATAAGTTGTGTAACCTTATGCAAATTTCTTGAAGCCTATGTCTTTCATTATTAAAATTCCGGTCTCCCCTAAATTTTATCTTAAACCTAACTAACCTTAAATTCAGCCAGCAACCCAAGGAAAAAATTAAAAATCTAGCTTTTTCCATTGGGAGACTGAAGAGTGATTTGTTCATTCTAACTATTAAGGAAATCACAAGCCTGGGAAAATAAAAGCACCATACTCCACTCCAAGCAAGATGAAGATTCAGCTTTACAGGGGCTAACAGAGATATAACATTAGACTAAGATGTAATTGCTGACTTTAATATAGTTTGGGGACAGAATACTCTTTATGTCTAAAAAGCTTTACAAGACACTGATTCACCCTATAAGCAGTTAATATGTCAGCATACTGTCCACAACTCAAAAAAACTGTGCTGCATTCTATTACCCCTGCTGATGTTAATACTGAATTTGAGTGTCACCAAAGATTTCAATAGCTACCTTCAACATCAAAACCTACTAGCCATCAACCAATTTTGTACAAAAACCTATTTTGTCTAAAAGTATTACCAAAATAAACAGTACCTATAAGTTCTTAATCATACTTTAGCAAAATATGAAAGCTTAAATTTCCAGACTATTAACCCCTACACAAATGTACTACATACATGACTGCCTCACACTCAGTTTATTATCCCCTTAAGACTTCCACAACAGTAAGAGACAGTTATCGTTTATTAATATCTTTAATTACTAACAACACATAAACAAGTCAGAATCTTATCAATTTAAAGAAATAGCTGATACACTAGTTACCCAGCAAAATTTTACATGAAGAGGAAAAAGGACAACCATGCATCGTTTTTTAAAAAATGTTTATTTTTCAAAGAAAAACGGCAATAGCCAATTGGAAACCTACTTATTCTTTCAACTCCAATTTTGTTTTCTTTAAATTTAGAAGTGACTTACTGATTTACTATTTTAAACAAACCCCCCCTTTCCCCTTTAAATGTTTACCATCTACTCGTGCTGAATCCTTCCAAGGAGATTGCTCCAGCGTTTATCTCCAGGTCCTCGCTTTGCTCCTTTTACCAAAAAATGCAAAACACAATTCCATCGTGCATCTTAAGGGCTCCAATCGTCAAAAATAGGAAAAACTCTTTGGAATAGCCAATTAAGTTGAATGAAAAAAAAATCCACACGAATGCGGTTTGGTTGGGGCAGGAAGGAATCCACTCCTATGTTCCTGGTAATCTGATCCCGCTCCATGAATCCTGGTAATTCATCCTCCCTATCCTATCCACATTATGATTTGAATCCAATGATCCAGCTCCAAGGATTGGGATCCAGTGAGCCCTCTCCAATCCAAACCTTTATAACCAGCAAAACCAAAAAAGAGGAGGCAAAATGTTAGATACTGTTATCAAAAAAGGTTTCTGGGGAATGATGAGTTATGTCTGTCATCAGTTTAACAGATGTACATCAATAACTATCAAATTCCCCAAAACAAGTTTCTGTATGGTGTTTAGATAAATTTTAGAAACTTAATCATTACAGAGACTAACTGGAAGAAGCACTTTATATTTACACTTCAACTGATAATGCCAACACTTGTTACTGTACAGGTATCACAGGTTTTGTGGTTGCAAAGTTATATAATTGAAGTTTACTGGTATTGCTACCCACCTAAGTCTAAACTAAATCTATTGCTCCCATCTGCAATTTAGCTTGTAAAGTGTTTTAAACATGAGTCAATTATGAATAGTAAAAGGGAAGGTGAGACTTAAAGTACTCCCAACTAGATTATCTACACTAATACGTTGGAATTCTATATTCTGCTGTCATTGTCTTTAAAAAATGAAATAATAACGCTCTATCAGTCACACAGAGGACATGCAGATTTAGCAGTATTGATATTATACTCTGTTTGGAAATAGACACCCTGTACCCACATGTACACCAACAGCAGGTCACACATTAACAGTTGTAACTAAGCACTGACAAATTAGCCATTCTTCCCACATTAGTCCCTATTAAAACAAAAAGGGGGGAAGGGAGCAAATAATTGTTACAAAATGGGGCAATTTTGCCACAATTGCCAAGGTTTAAAAAGCAAAGCAATTGTAGCTAGAGATAACCGCATAAGATGTTGATAAAAATTTAACCCTTGTCTTTTAGTATAAGGTCAATACTGCCAATTTCATCTGTGACAATAGCACTTGGAGTCATACCATTGCCTCCATTATTGATCTGATCCTCCTCAATCCTCCTTTTGACAATCCTAAAATGATTGAAATGTGCTCCACAATCCTTAATCCAAAGCATTCTTAATCCATCTCTTCAGATATGTCTACAGAAAGACACATGAAAAGCAAGATAAACATAAGAACTTCCCCAAGTAAGATAACCACAAACACCCCCAACATCCCATTTCACACAAACCAGAGCAGAATAGACATTTACACAATATCACAGTCTGAAGAGCATGGAAATTAACTAAATTTAAACAATCCTGTCTATGACATCACTTAAAATACAATTTACTAAGACATGAGGGGAATGTAGATGTTAGGAGCAAGGGGATATTACATAAGAATGCAATTCAACACTTTAGCCCATTCTGAACAAAACAGTTTGAATTTAAAAAAAATGAAAAGATTGTACTGAGTAAAGGAAAACTGTATACAACATGGGTTCTACAAAAAGTGTCACCAATCATCTATGTACGAGAGCGAGATCTGCTATGACGGGGAGAATAGCGTGGTGATCCTCTGCTTCTCCTTGGGGAGTAACTGCGACTCCTGCTGTTGCTTCTGCTACGGCTTCTGCTACGACTACGGCTTCGAGATCGAGATCTTCCATAACTTGGACTTCTGGGCCCATCAACTTTAACCCGGATGTAGGCAGTTTCTCCCTATTGGATAGACAGAACTTTCCATTGAAAGATCTAAGCTTTCACCTGTCTTCAGACATGCTGAATGAATACAAAGACAGACAGACCAGGTCTCTGGTAATTTATTTGGAAGCCCTTGCCTGTATCCTTACCTTCAAATTCCACTGTTAAGAACACTGTATCCAATTCTGGTCAAAGAAAAGAATAAGTGTATAACCTACCTCATGAGATCTAAACTTAGTGTTATCCAGTTTTCGAACTGCATACGTCATATCTTCTTTCCGTACAAACTCCACGACACCAGTGCCATCTCGGTAAACATCAGCATAACATACATCACCTGCTTCACGCATGTGATCCTTTAAATCCTGCCAGCTTCCACTCGGAGGCAGTCCTGCAAAAGTGATTTCCCCCCACTTAATGCGAATTACCCTGCTCCACGCTAACTGTATTAATGTCCATCACAACAAAGATTATTTCAAAATACTTAATGAGTGTACTTAAGTGTTTCCACGTAAAGAGCTGGTAAGAGTCTGAGATCCAGAGTCCAAACTTATTTGTAAAGGATCTTCATAGGCTAGTACTGCAACCTAATTTGGGTAAATCACCACCACAGTAATCTTTATTTACTAAATTCACCCCCCAAGACCGAAAAGCCGTTTAAGATCCCGGGTAAAAGGAAAAGAAGGAAGAAAAACAAAACAAAACAAAATCCCAAACACCAAAACTTGTAGTTGTCAAACCAGTCTCGCGGGGAGGATTTTTAATCCCCATGGAGTCCACTCACCAGAGACAACCACTCTGTTCTCCGAGCGCCTGGATGGCGGGCCGTAGCGGCCTCTCGGAGCTCCGCCGCCTCCACCCCCGCCGCCGCCTCGGCCGGTCCCGCGGCCGCTTCGAGGGAACTCTACCCGCAGACGGTAGCCGTCGTAATCGTAGCCGTCGCGCCCGTACACCGCATCTTCCGCGTCTCTGCGTGAGCACAGAAGGCGAAGGGGATGAGAAGGAGAGGGACCGGCACAGCCAAGCTCCAGGCGCTCGGGGAAGCCGCGGGGACCGGCGCACATGCGCACCCCGGACGGCGCCGAAGCCCACATGCGCTGCATAATAGGGCCGGCCCCTCCCCCACCCAGAACCACGCCGGGCAGACTCCCGACCACCACGCCAGCCCTCAGCGCCTCAGTTTCCCGCTCCGGGGCTGCGCATGGGCTCTGGGGACGTCCGAGGCGGCCGGCCACCGGAGACAGCACGCCGACTCGGCTCCTTGCTCGACTCCTGCAGGGGCGATAGCGCCTCGCTCCCGGCCTCGGAGCCCCTCCTCTCTTCCCCCCCCCATTATGTGAAGGCCTCAAAAGCCTTCCCCAACTACTCCAGCCTATGTGTCCTCAAGGCCGCAAGCCCCACGCTGCCTCACCGCGGGTCCTCGAACTCAACGAAGGCGAAGGGCGGTCCCCCGCGGCGGTTCTTCAGGTCGATGTCGCGGATAGCGCCGTATTTGTAAAACACGTCCTCAATGTCCTTGGTTCGGATGTCTGGAGGTAGGTTACCCACATAGATGCGGCAGTCGTTGTTCCCCGCCGGGCCACGAATCACACCACCTCCTGACATGGCGGCGACGAAAAAGCGCGGACTTGAGAAGAGGCCTTCCCACCAAGCCTAGCGTACGGCAGAGCGAGCCCTGAGCGGCACCACGTCTCCCGCGGCCCGTCCAAAATGGCGCCTTTATCAGCTCGGCGCACTGATATGGGGGGGGAGGGGGAGGAAGAGAAGCCGGAGGAAGCTGCTCGTCAGTCGCAGTACGCACGCGCACGGGCGTAACGGGTGCTGAGAAGTACGCTCGCGCACGCGCGACGTCACCCTCCGCACGGAGGGGAAAAAGTCCCTCGCGTCCCCAGGCTTGCGGAACGATTGGTTCGCTAGGCGGCCAGACGTTTGGTAAAATTTACATACTGCGGAGGAAGGGGCTAGTAATCCCTGCTGAGTCAAGGCTAATGGGGCTCCTCAGGGGTAAACCGTCTTTGAAAGCAGCTCGGCGCTTTGAAAGGATTTGGTGAAACCTAGCCTGCAGCCGTGTCCCGCCATGCTCCGCGGTGCTAACGGCCTTTGGCGGGAAAGGCGCCGGGGGCGGAGCCAGATGATGCTGTGCTGTTGCTCCGGAAACCTGGGCATCCTCGGAGCTTCGGCTTGGTTGGCGGAGTGGCAGGTGATTGGTTTCAGAGCTCGGGCGGAGCTGTTGTCTGGTGTTTCTGCCAACCTGGGGTGGGCTGCATTTTAGACAGTTAGAAAAGTATCTAAGCGAATCCTTACCAGCTTTCCGATTGAACCCTGCCTTCGGTGTTTCTCTTCCTCATTTCAAAGGATGAGAAAGGAAAGGTAGTGAAATAGATGCAAGGACCATAACTACTAGAGACAACGGTTACATCTCAGGTCCGAGATCCGGCTTCTGTGCAAGACTAGGGAGTTAAGAACTTTTTTGTATTTTGTCTGAAATCAGGATATTTAGATTGGATACCACGATTTTGTTTCTTTGTTTTGTAAGCACGGAAGTGGAATTTAGGGCCTTTTGTGTGAAATCATACAGGTTTTCAATGTTGTTAATGAATTCGAATTGGAATAAAAGCAAAACCAAGCAGAACTTGGTAACTTGTGACTTCAATTTCATCACTCCGGAAACTGAGACAGGAGGATCCATGTTAGCCTATGATACACAGTTCTAGGTCAGCTGGGGCCATGCAGGGAATCCCTTTAAATTAAAAAATTGGAAAAAATAAAGCCAAAGCCTTTTTGTTGTTGTTGTTGCTCTGTGTGTGTGTGTGTGTGTGTGTGTGTGTGTGTGTGTGTGTGGTTTTGTTTTACGACGCAGGATTTCTCTCTGTAGCCCTGGCTGTCTTAGAACTTGCTCTCAGACTGGCCTGGAACTCAAGAGATCCACCTGCCTCTGTCTCCTGAGTGCTGGAGGATTAAATGTTTGCACCACAATCTCCATTCTAAAATCAGAGCCTTTCATAGTTAAAGTATACATAAAACAACCAGAGGTGATGGTGTGCCTTTAAATTCCAGCATGTGGGAAACAAAATCTCCTAAGTTCAAGGCAGCAAGAGCTACGTAGACCTTGACTCAAAAATAGATATAGATTCCCACTGGTTTTAAGGATGATTTTCTGCACTGTTATTTTTAGTTTTTACTAAATTTTTGTCTTGTGAATATTCTGTATCAGACTCCGTGGCACACCTATGAAAGTCAGAAAATGAGTCAGTTCACCCTCCACCCCTACCATGTGAGCCCCAGAGATCAAACTGTAGGGCTTTTGAAGAGCACCTTTACTGGATGAGCCATCCTGCCGCCCTTTACATTATTAATTATTTACAACAGTCCAAGGACGTAAGGCTACCTAAAATGAAACTATTAAATATTAAGACTGGCTGACGAAATCAAGGCCAATGAGAGTGGGGAGGGGCAGAGGCGATGAAGTGATGCCTGAGGTTTCTAGGCAAAATGCCTGAAGTGAAAACCTGTGGAATTCCTGGGAGAGACTACAGATTTGACTAGATGTCACAGTAAAGAAGGGAACACAGTATATGCAAAATTTTAAATGACTTTAAAATGCAAATAAACAGTTCAAGAAAGGACAGGTTTTTGTTGTTGATAGTCATAAAAGCTAGTGGAAGTTTTTGTTTGTTTGTTTTTTGGGGTTTTTTGTTTTGTTTTGTTTTGGTTTTTTTTTTTTTGGTTTTTAGAGACAGGATCTCTCAAAAAAGCCAGCCCTGAACTCGCTCTGTAGACCAGGTTAGCCTCAAACTCACAGAATCTCTGCCTCCCGAGTGATTAAAGGATTAAAGGCGTGTCCGGTGAAATGAATTTTATAACAAGACGTGGGAGCCCACATCTGTAATCCCAAGCCTCAGGTGGTTAATGAGGAGGATAATGAGCTCATGGGGAGTCTGGGTTACATATGAGACCCTGCTTCAAAAAACAACGGAGAAAAACATGTTTAGTGAAGTACCAACTGAATTTGAAATGATCATAGATACTTGTTGAAATGTTGGAGAAAGTGGGAATTGTTTGGTTTTGAGTCAGGGTCTCCTGTAGCTTAGGCTGCCCTTTAACTTTCCGTGTTAGCCCTCCTACCTGCATGACCAGCTTGAAAAGTGAAATTTTTGTGAAGTCCTTAAACTATGTGTGGCTGGCCCATATTTATAATCTCAGCACTGGAGAGGCTGCAGCAGGAAGATAAGGAGTTCAAAGTCATCCTCTACTGTATTTCCAGTTAAAGACTGGGCTGATCTATGGGAGACACTGATTCAAAAGTGTGCTAAAGCATGCCTTTAATCCCAGCACTCATGAAGCTGAGGCTGACTGGGAGTTTGAGGCCAGACTGGTTTATGTTGTGAGTTCCAGGACAACCAGGGCTGTCTTACAAGGGGGAGGGGGGGAAGGATGGAACTGAGATTCTCTGTTTTTGGTTTGGTTTGGTTTTTCTAGACAGGGTTTCTTTCTGTAACAACCCTGTCTGTCCTGGAACTCTCTCTGTAGACCAGGCTGGCCTTGAACTTGGAGATCTACCTGCCTCTGCTTTCTTAGTGCTGGGATTAAAGATGTGCGCCACCATGACCTGGCTTTTTTTTCTTCCATTGTTGTTGTTGTTTGTTGTTTTTAAGTTTTTTTTTTAATCTGTGTATGTATTTGTGCAAGCACCAGTACAACTGCCTATGGAGACCAGAAGAGGACATTGGGTCCCCTGGATCTGGATTTATAGGAGCTTGTGAGCTACCCAAGGCAACTGGGAACTGAACTTGGGTCTTCTACTCATCCATTGAACCATCTCTCCAATCCCTACTTTTGTTTTTTTCTATAGGGTCTCACTCTGTACACCAGGCTGGCCTCTGCCTCCCAGGTGTTGGGATTAAAGGTGTGCACCACACACTTAGCTACATTTAGTTATTCTTTTATGTGTACAGGAGGAGTTTTGGCTGCCTGTATCTATATACCATGTGTGTACAGTGCCCTTGGATGCCAGAAGAGGGCATTGGATCCCCTGGAACTTGAATTAACAACTGAGTGTGAGCTGCTGCGTTCATGTGGGTGCTGGGATTGAACCAGGATCCTTTGGAAGAGCAACCAGTGCTCTTAACCATCTCTCCAGCCCTCTCATTTTAAATATTAAGTTTTGCAGTGCTGATGGTTGAGCTCACAGCCTTGGTCATGATAGGAAAGTATCACTAAGTCGTGTCCCTTGCACTCTTTTTAAAACAGGTTTTAGTTAGCATGTATTAATAATTAGTTAGGGTCTTTGTTAGACGTCGTCGTGCTTGTGAGTCGTGTGTTTTGACCACATTCACTCCTCCATTAACCTCCTGTCCATTCCCATTCTTATGTATCCCTTCCCTCTTCCCAGCCAGTCTTCCTTCTACTTACATGTTTATTTTAGAGATTTAATTTTTATTATTTCTTAGTTATATGTATATGTGTTTGTGAACATGAGCACAAGGGGCGCTGTAATTATAGGTGGTTATGAGCCACCCAGTGTGGATGCTAGAAACAACTTTGGCCCTCTGGAAAAGCAATATATGCTCTTTAACCACTGAGTCATCTCTTTAGCCCTCTTTTTATTTTAAAATTTTATTTACTTATTTTTGGTGACTCATTGAGTTTCTTTAGGATTGCTTACAGAGCATGGGGACCTTATCAGTCTCTCCCCAGCATTTATTAACTTTCTAGACATCATCTGGGAGTAGGCTATGTGAGCTCCCTCCATGAAAGGATGTTGATAATAGTAATCTTGTACAGCTCTTCGCAGTGGCTGTGAAGTTCTAGAATGCAAGATCTGGGACTGGAGAGATGGTCTAGTTTTTAAGAACACTTGCTGCTCTTGCAGGGGACTCAGATTTGGTTCCCAGTCCCCACACTAGGCAGTTCACAACTGCCTATAACTCCAGTTCCAGGGAATTGGACAACTCCCTATGGTATCTCAGGGCACTGTACAAATGTGGACCACTGTATACATGTGGTGTAATATAAAACCTTGGGCACTGGAAGACAGTGGTCCGCAACATTCCACACTTCCTCCAGCTCTTCCATTCTAATTATCCATCTCCTATTCTTTGATGTTCTCTGAGCCTTGGTGGGGGTGATATAGATGTCTCATTTATGACTGAGCATTTGACATTCTTTTTTTTTTAAGATTTATTTATTTTATGTTTATGAATGCTTTATCTGCATGTACACCTTTATGCCAGCAGAGGGAATCAGATTCCACTATAGATGGTTGTAGACTACCATGTGGTTGCTGGGAATTGAACTCAAGACCTCTGGAAGAGCAGCCAGTGCTCTTCACTGCTGAGCTATCTCCGGATCTTCGACACTTATTCTTAGCACTGTGACCAGTTCAGAGCCTCTGTGGTTCCTACTGACCACTGCCAAAAGCAGCTTCTCTGACTGAAGCTGGCAGTATTAATCTGTAGGCATAAACCTAGAAGGCGATTTAACAGGGGCATCATGTACATTTAGCAAAGCACCTGTGCCTCCCCACAGGCTTATCATCACCCAGTGACAGGCATTAGACCAGGTTTGTAGTACCAGGTGTAAGTTACCCCCCCCATTTCCCCCATTGGAGGCCTCAAATCTAGAGCTGCTGTGGAGGGCACCTCTTCCCTGTATTGTCGCATTCATGACCCATGATCTTGGTGACAGTTCTGATATGGGATTCCCTTCTATATGCTGCAATTACCGTTAATAAATAAAGAAACTGCTTTGGACCTATAGCAGGGCAGAACTTAGCTAGGCGGGAAAAACTAAGCTGAATGCTGGGAGGAAAATGGGCAGAGTCAGAGAGAAGCCCTGGAGCCGCTGCCAGAGACAGATGTGCTGAAACTTTTCTGGTAGGCCACGACCTCATAGTGATGCACAGATTAATGGAGATGGGTTAAAATTAAGGTGTCTAAACTAACTGGGAGGCTAGGAACCAACAAGTGACCTTACTACACAGTTCTTCCCTAGCAACCTGAATAGCACCTTCCTGCACTATGAGGACTAGCCTGTAGTGAGGGGCTGCGGGCAGGCCTGCTTTTCGCCTCACCCGGCTCCCGCACGGCTAGCTTAGTCCCAGAAATAACAACACACAAATTGTATTCATTTAAGCACTGCCTGGCCCATTATCTCTAGAGAGTTAGTTACTGACTAACTCTCATATCTTGATATTAACCCATTTCTAATAATCTCGTGGTAGCACCACGAGGTGTGGCTTACCAGGAAAGATTCAGCATGTCTGACCTGGTGGCAGACTCCATGGCTTCTGGCTCATAGCCCTCTTCCCAGCATTCTGTTCTGTTTACTCCGCCTACCTAATTTTCTGTCCTATCAAGGGGCCAAGGCAGTCTCTTTATTGACCAATGAAAATAACACAATAGACAGATAACCCTCCTCCATCATTTCCCCTTTTTCTGTTTAAACAAAAAAGAAAGGCTTTCATTTTAACATAGTAAAATTACACATAACAAAACAGTTACCAAGCAAGAATTACAGTCACAATATTTATAACTATATCTTTATCATAATAATGGAAAACTATAACTACGACTATCCATTCTTTAACTCCATCAAAGCCTCCAGAAGGATATATTACCTAAGTAAACAAGAAGTAAGCAACTTCCAAAACTCTAGAAATGACAGAGACATCTCGCTGCCTGGACAGTCACCCAAAGTTCCTCTGTATCGTTGGGGCACCCATCTTCAGCCTTCAGGCCCATAATATCCAGAGACATTTTCATGAAGCAGGAAATTTCAAAGGCAATTCAGTCACTATCTGCTGTGTCCTGCAGAATGTCTCGCAGACTCTTTCATGAATCAGGAACTCCGAAATATCATCTCACCTTTAGGCAAGTTCAGCAGTCCTCTCTCTGCAGGTTCTCTGTGTCCAGTTTATACAACAGTCCAGGCAAGAGCAGTTTCTTGCCCAAATGGCTAACCAACTCCATAAGGAGCCTCTTCGATGCCCATCTTCCTCTTGAAGTAGATTGGTGCTGCCAGGAGCAGACGTGTCTCATTGTCATGAAAAGTCCTAAGTTATTAAAACATTAAATGCCATGTCCTGTAGTCTTTGAAAGATATGAATGTCTATCTGAAATATATCTATGCACTTCTAGAAAACCAGACTAACATTACTACAAGCTTGACTATTATCGATGATTATCCATTAACAACCTATATTTTTAATTATACATTGCATTTTTAAAATGAACTACACAATCACAATACATCAGTCAAGATCAGAAATATATATACATATAACAAAATTGACCTTAAAATCCATACCAATGAAATTATTCATATCTATATCATATCCCCCTTTAAATGTAAAAGAACATTTATAAACAATATTTGGGAATACGGACGTAGTTATTTCTCTCCAAACTTCTTCCTGCTGTATAGGGGCGCTGTTAATCAGGTCTTTCATGGTAAAACCTGTCTGCCAGGTTTATCTCAGTTGGCAGTTGAGTGAAGTAATTTCTTGAGGGTGTTCACAGCAACCTTTCAGGAGGACGTGGTCTATCATACCATATTGGGATAGAAGCAATCCACAGGGTCTCAGCCTCTGTGAAAACAAAAGAAGAACCTCCTTTCCAAAGTATCATATCCTTAGATCCAAATTCAGAAGTCAAGGTATTTTCAACATATCTATCTTGGATTAGTTCAGCAGCATTTATAAACAAATATCTTTTAGCAGTTGTTGCTCCTTCCTCAGCATTCAAACAATTCAAAGAGAGCATAATAGCATACAGTATCAAGATTCTCTGTGTATTTTCCATCTCTATGCAGCTTTATTTTTAACCTCTATTTCTTTTATTTTTACTTTTACCTTTTGACACAGGTTCTCTGTATATCTTTGTCCTGGAATAACTCTGTAGACCAGGCTGTCCTTGAACTCACAGAGATCCCTCTGTCTCTACCTCCCCAGTGCTGGGATTAAAGGTGTGTGCTACAACAAACACCTTGAACTCACAGAGATCTGTCTGTCTCTGCCTCCCAGGCATTGGGATTAAAGGTGTGTACTACCACACCTTGAGGTCACAGAGGTCAATCTACCTCTGCCTCCCTTGTGTTGGGATTAAAGGTGTATACCACCACACCCAACTACTTTCTTTCTTCCTTTTTTACCCTAAGAACTTTAACCTTTAGCCTACATATACTTTTAACAAACTGTAAACTCTTTAGAGGTTTTGTTCATCTTTGAACCTCTCTTTACTGTATCTCTCTCCTTTTTTCTGACCATATGAGCCTTTAATTTACTAAGCAATATGGAGAGCCGTGGCTTTGACAGCTAGATCCATCTCATTTTTTAACTTTTCAGCCTCATGGCTGAGATACCAGCCAGAGCTGTGTTCACTGTCACAACTCTATGGTGTTTCAAGGTCCTTGCTAGCAAGCAAGCTGCAGCATTCTGCTCACAGACCACACTCAGTCGGACTGCCTGCCTGAAAGAGTCAGAGTTTGCCTTGGCAGGACAGCCCAGAAAGCCGACATTTTAAAACAGCACAGCTTTTTTCCTGCTACAGCTTAAAACCGAAAAGCATGCGTTCAGCTTTTCATCAACACTGTTTAAGTGATTCGTGGCAGGACCTCTTAAAAGAGCTGCAAGTTTTTGCAGCTAAAGCTGAGTCAGGAAGCCTCTCTTAGATGAGAGCATTTGCTTGTCTCTAGCAAGCAGAGCAGACCCGAGAAATTGCTGCCACCAAGAAAACATGCTTTACTCTATTCTTTTCCAAACTTTCTCAGGCTTTCAGTGGATGCAGTTATCCACGTGGGCGCCATCTGTAGTGATGGGGCTGCGGGCAGGCCTGCTTTTCGCCTCACCCGGCTCCCGCACGGCTAGCTTAGTCCCAGAAATAACAACACACAAATTGTATTCATTTAAGCACTGCCTGGCCCATTATCTCTAGAGAGTTAGTTACTGACTAACTCTCATATCTTGATATTAACCCATTTCTAATAATCTCGTGGTAGCACCACGAGGTGTGGCTTACCGGGAAAGATTCAGCATGTCTGACCTGGTGGCAGACTCCATGGCTTCTGGCTCATAGCCCTCTTCCCAGCATTCTGTTCTGTTTACTCCGCCTACCTAATTTTCTGTCCTATCAAGGGGCCAAGGCAGTCTCTTTATTGACCAATGAAAATAACACAATAGACAGATAACCCTCCTCCATCACTAGCCAGTAGGGAGGAAGCTCCCATTTCAGTTCCAGCTTGATTTCTCTGCTATGAGCAGAGTCTGCTGTGTCCTCAGCAATAGGGACTTGCCATCTCATCTAGTGCTGGTAGGCAGCCAACAGCAGTGGCAATAGCCTGTGTTGTTTTGGGGGCCTCAGGGACTAACATGACCCATAGCCATACCAGGAGTAGCCAACCCCTGGTACTTAAAAAATTATTATTCAGTTAGCTTACCAAGCATTAGGTTTCTTCATGGCTTGTAAAGATATATCCTTAGCTTTAATCGATTTTTTTTAATATTTATTTATTTATTATGTATACAGTATTCTGTCTATGTGTATGTCTGCAGGCCAGAAGAGGGCACCAGACCGCATTGCAGATGGTTGTGAGCCACCATGTTGTTGCCGGGAATTGAACTCAGGACCTTTGGAAGAGCAGGCAATGGCTCTTAACCAGAGCCATCTCTCCAGCCCCGATTTTTTTTTTTTTTTTGAGGCAGGGTTTCTCTGTGTAGCTATGGCTGTCCTGGAACTCACTCTGTAGAGTAGGCTGGCCTTGAACTCAAAAGTTCTGCCCACCTCTACTGGTGTGCACCACCACCACTACTCGGCCCTTCTTTCTTTCTTTCTTTCTTTTTTAATCTGCCTGCCATTTTATTTGGTTCTTATTCCTTAAAGATATTGTAGAAAGCTGGGCAGTGGTGGTACGCATCTTTAATCCCAGCACTCGGGAAGCAGAGGCAGGCAGATCTCTGTGAGTTCAAGGCCAGCCTGGTCTACAAGAGTTAGTTCCAGGGCTGGAGAGATGGCTCAGCGGTTAAGAGCATTGTCTGCTCTTCCAAAGGTCCTGAGTTCAATTCCCAGCAACCACATGGTGACTCACAACCATCTATAATGAGATCTGGTGCCCTCTTCTGGCCTGCATGCAGACAGAATACTGAGAATACTGTATGCATAATAAATAAATAAATCCAAAAAAAAAACACAACAAAAAAAAAAGAGCTAGTTCCAGGATAGGCTCCAAAGCTACAAAGAACCCCTGTCTCGGAAAAAAAAAATATATAGATAGATAGATAGATAGATAGATAGATAGATAGATAGATAGATAGATATGGGGGGATATTATGGATTAAGTGAACTAAAAGTTCTCACAATTACTTTACTAAATTTACTTGCAGAGATTACTCCAAGGCTTTTATTTAATGAATGACCATCTCGATGTTAGCAAACTGGGGACTTATGACCTGTTGTGTAATCCCTGTGAATTAAAAATGTTTGTTATAGTTTCAGTGGTTGGAAAAAGATCAAAGGAATATTTTGTGGCATGAAAATCAAAGTTCATTGTACATGTGTAGTTAGGATGAAACCACATCCTCTTCTTTACATATCACTTAGATCTGACTTCAGGCAACAAAAGGGAAGTTGAGTAGAGACCTAGATTGCATGGCTACAAGGCTGAAATAAAATACTTACTCTCTGGCCCTTTTATAGAATAAAAGGAAAAGAACTCCTTTTGTAATTTCTACTTAATTCAAACATTCAGCTGTGTTTTGTCATGCCCTGCCTCCCTTGTTGATGTTCTTGTCTGGGGAGATAAACTCTGTTGTAAACATTAGTTGTGAACAGCACACTGTTTTCTCCCCCCCCCCCAACAGGGTTTCTCTGTGTAACAGCCCTGGTTGTCCTGGAACTAGCTCTTGTAGACCAGACTGGCCTTGAACTCACAGAGATCCGCCTGTCTCTGCCTCCCAAGTGATGTGGGATTTCCCTCTGTATGCTGTGATTACCATTAATGAATAAAGAACTACTTTGAGCCTATAGCAGAGCAGGCGGGGCGGAGGAGAGGTAGGTGGGGAGGACTGGACCAAGCAGTGTTTTAATTAATACAGTTTCTGTGTGATTATTTCGGGGCCTGGCCTACAAAACGAGTTTCAGAACAGCTTGGGCTGTTACACAGAGAAACCCTGTCTTGAAAAAAAATGTTTTCAAAGTATATACATGAAATGTTTACATTTCAAGCATGAGCACCTTGAGAGCATAAGTAGTGTGAAATACCTAGGACCGGGGCTGGAACTCAGTGGTAGAGAGCTGCAAGGTTCCCATGTGAGGGAAGCAAGGAAAGAGGCTGGAGGATATAATCATGTCTATGGATTAAAGTTTCACATGAAAACAATACAGATCTTGCAAAGTGCTGGTGGTACATGCCTTTAGTTCCAGTATTCGGGAGGCAGAGGCAGGCAGATCTCTGTGAATTCGAAGCCAATCTGCTCAGAAAGACTAGAGAAACCCTATCTCAACAAAACCAAACCAAATTAAAAAAAGAAAGAAAAGAAAAACAAAAACAAACAAACAAAAAAACCTCTGTAGGTTTATAAAGTTGGGTTCTCCAGTATTTTGGGTTTCCAGAGACATTTCAGAAAGCTGGTTCAGCATCCAGGTGTAGCCAGCCTTTTGACATTGATGTGCCGCCTACAACATTCATCCTTGAGAACCATACAATGAGTTACCAAAAAAATTATTAGGGCTAGGGAGATGGCTCAGCAGTTAAGAGCACTGACTGCTCTTCCAGAGGACCTGGGTTCAATTCCCAGCACCGACATGACAGCTAACAACTGTAACTCCAAGATCTGACAGCCTCACACAGACATACACATAGGCAAAGCACCGATGGAAATAAAATAAGAATAAATTATTTTTAAAAATTATAAAAACAACCACCCCCAAAAAGAAAGTTACAATGTTTTAAGTTGGCAGTTCTCTGTCCTTAGTCATGAGTTGGACCTGTCTCTATGCCTTTATGGTACAACGAAGTATCTTCTAGAAGAGAAATCAATGAATTGGACTTAGGAATTTAAGACTTATGTCCACAGTATAGTTCAGGTTTTGATTTTGTTTCAACAATTTTATTTTCATAAAAATGTGTTAGAGCCCAGTGCCGTGGCACACGCCTTTAATCCCCACACTAGAGAGATCTCTGAGTTTGAAACAAGACTAATCCATATACCAAGTTTGAGATCAGCCAGACCTATATAATGAGACCCTGCCTCAAATTATTAATAAGTTAATAGATACTTTAATTTTTTTTCAGACAGGGTCTCATTATTAAACACAACTTGGGCACTCCTGGCCAGGGCCTTTCAATCTCAGGATAAGCTTTTCTCTCTCCACATAATATCATACCCTCTAGGCCTCCTTTCTCCCCTAGGATACCATACCCTTGCCCAATGCTTTTGAATGCCATGGGGACAGCCACATAGGCTAACTTGAAGTGGCCTTAAACTGTTGGTCGGGCTCCACAGGGGGCATTTCCATGGGACCTGCTTTTTGCAGGTCACTTATAGCTTAAGCTGGAGCCTTTGGTGGCTCCTTCAGGTCTCACTCTTTCAGACTCTTGTCTTTACTCTGGCCAAGCCTATCATTTCTCCCCTAACTCCCTAAACCAGTGAAGCTCTTTCTGTCCAGAGTGTCAGGAAAGGCTCCACGACACCATTGATGAGGAACATAAATGGTCGAGCCCTTGACTAGCCTGAACGTGATTCTAGGTCCAACCTCTAGAATCAGCCAAACAGTCAAGTATGTGAACATTTAATTTCTCACAACTTTCTATAACATTGAGTACTGTTTCCTTAGTTCTATAATTGATTTTTTCTCAAGTTAGTCCTATTGCTGGTTTGATCTTATTATTTGGGCTCTCCTTTGTTTATCTGCAAAGAGGATCCGAGAGCAAACCAAGCCTAGGTTCCCCCAAAGCCTCTCAGTCTTTCCATTTCCCCTTTGATTGCCCATAGGTCGTTCTCCCATAATAACCGGTCACACCTGTGTGAGGGCCCACAGCTGTGAGCCTGTTCCACCTTGACTGGAGGTCAGAGAGTTTGTGCTTATTTTTGCACTCTCAAAGTTGTTGACAACAGGTGTGGCTACAAACAAGCTATTCTGACCTAGGATATAGTTAATTATTTTGGGTATAGAGGTGGATCCGCTCCACCTCGACCCAAGGTCAGAGAATTCAAGTCTATTCCTTATATCATGTTAATGACGTCTGTTGCCTCCCACTCCGCTTTTGGGGTGAAGTATATAAGCATGTGGAAGATAAACACGAATGATTCAATATTCACTGAATTTCCCTCCCAGGGCTATTCTGTGTTTCTGCCTCTTATTTCTCTCAAATCTCTGTTCCTTTTGTTTAATCTAATCCTCACGCTCCTGCCCTGGAATGTATCAATTCTGTCGACGCTGTTCTTTGACACACTTGCCTGTACCTTCCTTCCTATTTTTATACTATTGGTGCTGAGGGTGGATGCTGCTTTAAGTTATGTGTATGTATGCGTGTCTGTGTGAATGTATGCTATGTGTGTAGGAATCCCAGGAAGGCTAAAAGGGTATCAGATCTCCTGGCAGTTACAGGCAGTTGTAAGCGCCTGAGATGGATACTGGGAACTAAACTTGGGACCTTTGGAAAATCAGCGAGCACTCTTACCTACTGAGCCATCTCTCTCCTTTCTTTATTTCTCTTTTTCTCCATTCTTTTCTCTATTTTTAAGATTAAAAAAGCAAAAAACAAAACAATCAATCAAGTCCAAATGGATCAAAGACCTCAACATGAAGCTAGCCACACTGAACCTTATAGAAGAGAAAGTGGGAAGGACACTTGAACGCATTGGCACAGGGAACCACTTCCTAAATAGAACCCCAGCAGCACAGACACTGAAAGAAACAATTAATAAATGGGACCTCCTGAAACTGAAAAGCTTCTGTAAAGCAAAGGACATGGTCAACAAGACAAAACGACAGTCTACAATGGGAAAAGATCTTCACTAACCCCACATCAGACAGAGGTCTGATCTCCAAAATATACAAAGAACTCAAGAAATTGGACACCAGAAGATCACATTATCCAATAAAAAAAAAAATGGAGTACAGACCTAAACAGAGAACTCTCAACAGAGGAATCTAAAATGGCTGAAAGACACTTAAGGAAACGCTCGACATCCTTAGTCATCAGAGAAATGCAAATCAAAACATCTCTGAGATTCCGTCTTACACCTGAAAGAATGGCCAAGATCAAAAACACTGATAACAACTTATGCTGGAGAGGTTGTGGGGGAAAAGGGAACACTTCTGCATTGCTGGTGGGAATGCAAGCTGGTACAACCCCTTTGGATGTCAGTGTGGTGATTTCTCAGAAAATTAGGAAACAACCTTCCTCAAGACCCAGTAAAACCACTTTGGGTATATATTCAAAGGATGCTCAATCATGCCATAAGGACATGTGCTTAACTATGTTCATAGCAGCTTTGTTTGTCATAGCCAGAACCTGGAAACAACCTAAATGCCCCTCTACCAAAGAATGGATAAGAAAAATGTGGTACCTTTACACAATGAAGTACTACACAGCAGAAAAAAAAAATCTTGAATTTTGCAGGAAAATGAATGGAACTAGAAAACATTATTTTGAGTGAGGTAACCCAGACACAGAAAGACAATTATCACATGTACTCACTCATAGGTGGTTTTTAAACATAAAGCAAAGAAAGCCAGCCTACAAACCACAATCCCAGAGAACCTAGACAACAATGCAGACACTAAGAGAGACTTACATAGATAGACTCTACATGGGAGGTAGAAAGTAGAAAAAGACAAGATCTCCTGAGTAAATTGGGAGCATGGGGACCTTGAGGGAGGATTGAAGTGGGGAGGGGAGAGGCAGGGAGGGGAGCAGAGAAAAATGTAGAGCTCAATAAATATTAATAAAATAAAATTTTTTAAAAATTGGGTGTTGGTGGCGGTGGCGCACACCTTCAATTCCAGCACTCAGGAGGCAGGTGGATCTCTAAGTTCAAGACCAGCCTGGTCTACAGAGTAAGTTCCAGGACACCCAGGGATACACAGAGAAACCCTATCTCAGAAAAGCAAAAAACGAAAACAATAACAACAAAAAGACCTGGACAGTTGCAATAGTACAGAGGGTAAAGGTACTTGCTATGCAAGCCTGCCTACCTAAGTTAGAGCCCCAGAACATGCTGGAAATAGAACCAGCTTCAGGAAGTTGTCCCCTGACTTTCTCCTGTGTACTGTGCATCCCTATCACCACCCATGAAAGTTTGCATTTCTAGGGATTGATTCCCTTCCTGTCGATCCTAAGCCATTCTGAATGGGATTCTCAAATAGGCCTAAAGGAGAGAGTAGGCCCCATGATCCTTGCCACCCCAAGTGGGACTAATAACAGTCACTAATGCAGGTATACAATCTTTATTTTATTAAAACAGGGTCTTATACAGCCCAAGCTGGCCTCAAACTCGCTTTGTAGCTGAGATAACCCTAAACTCCTGGTACTTCTAACCTACCTCCCAAATTCTGGGATTACAGGTATACACCACCATGCCCTGCTTAAACAAGCAATATTTTTGTTTTCTTTGGTTTTTCAAGACAGGGTTTCTCTGTGTGGCCCTGGCTGTCCTGAAGCTTGCTCTCTAGACAAGGCTGACCTCGAGCTCACAGAACTCTGCCTGCGCCTACCTCTGCTTCCCGAGTACTGTGATTAAAGGCACCAGCACTACTGGCCAGCTACACAGGCAATCTTAACATCATTTGTCAAGGTTCTTGGAATGTAAGAGTCCCCATCCAACTTATCCAAGAGGTGAAATTTCAGTCTGGCTTGGATTTTGAAAATTTGCAGCTAACCCTCTGCCCCTCCTCTTCTTGAGGATACTGTCTGTTCTTGTGGCCCCAGGTGAACCCAGAGCTTCTGTGCCCATTCAAAGCTCAGAGAGCGGAATCTTTAAAGTCTTTCATCTATTTGAAGCAAGACCTCAAGCCAAGTCGTTAATACAAAAGAACCCAACCCAGGAGATGAATTTTTGGTTTTTGTTTTTAAAAAAGGATCAAGTTAGGCAGACATGATAGTGCCCTTTAGTCCCAGCAGAGGCAGGTGAACCCTGAGTTCAAGGCCAGCCTAGTCTGCAGAGTAATTAGTAAGTTCCAGGACAGTCAGGGCTACACAGAGAGACCCTGTCTAATTAAAGAGAGAGAGAGAGAGAGAGAGAGAGAGAGAGAGAGAGAGAGAGAGAGGTGGGCATTTTTCCTTCTCTGGTAGACATGTTCATAAAATGTTCATGCAGGGTGGCAGAAGAGTTAAGTAATATGCCACAATGCTTAGCTGATTCAGGCCTGGGAAATTCCTGAGCCAAACGTTTGCTCTAAAAGCAACATCTAAGGTTGGGGTGGTGGTGCCTCAAAACTCATCCAGCCTAATTTTAATTTTATTTTTAAAATTTTTTTAAATTTATTTTTATTCCACTCACCCATGTGTGAATGTGAGTGTGCATGTGCATGCATGTGTTTAGGGAAGCTGGGAAAGGGGTCAGACCCTGAAGAGTCCAGGCATAAGAAAATAAAAATGTAAAAATAAAGAAATATAAAGTTATAAGTCTAGGAGAATAAGAACAGACTATCAGCAGCTTTCTCAGCAGATCAAGGATCATTCATTCACAGTGAGCTATTTTCTCAGATGCTTGGGAAGCGTAGGTCATTTTACAACTGGCTGTTTTATTTACAAGGCCAGAGTGTCTCTCTACAAATTAAGAGCAGTGTCCTGACCATCCTTAATAAACAGTAGATGTGAACTGAGTTTAACCTTTAGGAGACAGAGATATGTGACCTCTGGGTCAGACACCGTCTCTGTTATGGGAAACTGGCACCACCAGAGGAGAGGCATAAGACCCCAGTTTACACCCGGAGGTACCAGGAGACAGTGGATAAATACAAAGGTTTAATTAATGAGCTCTGATGATGAAGGTTATAAAATATGACAGTCAGTATCTAAAGATTTACCTGGAAACAATGTAAAAGGTTTTTCCTACTAAATTCTCAGCCCAGAAACCAGTTAATTCCAAATTCCTCCTAGACATTAGCACTCACTCCCCTCCCTAGGGTCTCCGCTGATCAACCCAAGGGTCAGGGCAAGGTTGTAAAATTCTTTTATTCAGGGATAATACCTGGTGCCCCTGCTATAAAAAGTAGGTTTAAAAACCAGCCGTTGGCCACAGCCTAACAAACACCATCTCTGGCTGTGGTCTCAGCTAGCTGATAAGCTTCTGTGCCCCGCGGTGTTTTATTTTTATTTTTTATTTTTAAGTTTGCTTCTGGTTTTCCTAGGATCTGGTTTCTGGAATAAAGTTTGCTTCTGGTTTATTAGACTTGGTGGTATTCTCATCTTTGTGCGACCCTCCCTGGACCCAACAACCCCTTGGAACTGGAGTTAACAGACAGGATCCGAACTCTCATCCTTCGAGACAGCAGGGAGCACTCATAACTGCTGGGCTCCTCCCGTAATTTTCTTTAATTCATTCATTCATTTTTGTATTTTTGAGATAGTTTCTCTGTGTATTCTTGGCTGTCCTGGAACTCACTCTGCAGACCAAGCTGGCCTCGAACCCACAGAGATCCGCCTGCCTCTGCCTCCTGAGTGTTGGAATTAAAGGCGTGTACCACCATTGCCCTCTCTAATAATTTTATAATGGACAAAAGCTGCCTCCCCCTGAAGGTTCAGGTCTGAGCCAAGTGGCTCCAGGTCTCGGTTTCAGTCCTCTGCTGGTTATTTGGTCCCACGTGGCTGGCTGACACTCCAAGAATTCACTCTGCACTGTGGGTGTGGCTGTGTGAGGTGTTTGAGAGGTCATGAATGTCACAGTATGACTATAGAAGAAGGGTCATTTGCGAGGGAAGCCTCAGGAAGAAGGAAGGTGATCCTGGCCCCTTCTGGCCTGGGGCTAGAGGCTGTGTTAAAAAAGGTTTACTGTTTGGGCTGGAGAGATAGTTTAGTGATTAAAAAACACTGGCTGCTCTTCTAGAGGTCCTGGGTTCAATTCCCAGCACCCAAATGGCAGCTCACAGCTGTCTGTAGCTCCAGTTCTAGGATATCCAACACCCTCATATAGACATTCATACAGGCAAAACACCATTGCATATGAAAAAAAAATTAAAGAAAAAGAACTGGGCAATAGTGGTGCATGCCTTTAATCCCAGCACTCAGGAGGCAGAGGCAGGTGGAACTTTGAGAGTTCGAGGCCAGCCTGGTCTACAGAGCTAGTCCCAGGATAGCTAGGGCTATTACACAGAGAAACCCCGTCTTGGAAAAAAAAAAAAAAAAGAGGAAGGAAGGAAGGAAGGAAGGAAGGAAGGAAGGAAGGAAGGAAGGGAAAGAAACAGGTTTACTCTTGAGGCAGAGACTGAGGGCTAGCAGTCTGGCAGGCGTATGCAGGCTGCATAGAGGAGGGATGCTCTGAGAGAGGAGGCAGTGGTGACGCAGTACTGAGTTCCCCTCTTAACTTTTTAGTATTTTGTTTCCCAGTGCTGCAGTTATGTGTGTTTGTGAATAAGAGCAGAAAGGAAGGAGTGGGATGGTAGGGTCTCAGCCTGATGCTCAGCCTGAATTCAGATTTGCTGGGACACGTCCGATGAACACACTGGGCAGCCTTTCCAAAACCTGACCTCTAAACTACCTAGAGTGATCTCCATTCTCCCTTGCCCACCTGCAAGCTTCAGTTGAAGAGAATCCACTTACCCAGGCCGTCTTACATACAGAGAGGCTTGTTGACAGTACATTGTGAACCAAGAAACCAGTGGCCCCCGACTGCTCCGTACCCTGTCCCACCCAGCCCCGAGGTTGAATTCTCCCATCTGGACACACGGAACAGGAACTGTGCCCTGGCTACTTTTATAAAAAGGCTCAGCTGCACAATTCTCCAACTCTCCAGTGCAAGGCAAGCTGGCAGTCTCCAGCCTCAGCACACCCTCAAACAGCCTGGTGGCATTTCCGCCAGCTGCAAGCTGTGACAAAGAGTCAGGCCTGAGGGAAGAGTACCCAAGGTCAGGCCTTTGTCACTGTGGCTGGCGCATTTGCACCGGAATAAAAATTCAGGCAGCTCCCATTACTTACTTTTTAAAAAATACTTTTTTTTTAAATAATTGATGCTAGAATTGTTCTTATCTACAGGCTTGCTAATCTTTATCTTCTTGGAGTAACTAACACATGTATAACACAGGGTTACCACACCAGGAACATGCAATTTTTTTTGTGTTAGAAACATTCAAACTCCTAACATTTTTTTAGATTTCTTTTTTTTATTATTATGAGTGTTTTACCTATATGTAGGTGTGTGTATCACATGTGGCCTGATGCCCTTAGAAGTCAGAGGAGAGCATCCCTTGGATCCTCTGGAACTGGAGTTATAGATGGTTGTTAGCTGCCATGTGGGTCCTGAGAATCAAACTTTTGTCCTCTAGAAAATCAGCCAAGTGTTCTTAGCCACTGAGGCTTCTCTCCAGTCCCATAACCTTTTTTTTTTTTTTGACAGAATTTTATGTAGCCCAGGCTAGCCTCTAAAGTAATGTCTAACTGAGGATGACCTTGAACTTCTGATCCTCTGGGCTCCGCCTCCTGAGAGCTGGGGTTAGAGGCATTCATCGCCAGGTTTATGTTTATTCATTGCTGGGCTCAATCCTAGGGCTTTATGCACGCCAGGCAAGCACTCTACCAGCTGAGTCACCAGCCATTTGGAAATAGTCACTAATTGTTGTCAGATATTGTCATTTTCCTCATTTCCAAAGGCACCTCTGCAGTTCTGGTCTGAGCACAATCTCCACTCAGTGGTTAAAGTGTGATCATGAGGATTCCAAAGAAGACATAAAACTGAGGCTTTTCCCCGTCTCCAGCTCTGGCTGCGTACCTAGAAGAGGTGCCGCTAAACAAATGATTTACTTTTGTTATTTTAATTATGTGTACGCTGCATGTAGGCATGTGCAGAAGATTGCAAGTGCACTTAACATGGTTGCTGGGAATCGACCCTGGTCCTCTAAAAGAGCAGTCACTGCTCTTAACCAGTGAGCCAGCATTTCAGCCCCTGAGACTGAATTCTTCTTCTTCTTCTTCTTCTTCTTCTTCTTCTTCTTCTTCTTCTTCTTCTTCTTCTTCTTCTTCTTCTTCTTCTTCTTCTTCTTCTCTCTCTCTTTTTCTTTTTTATTTTTTTTTTATTTCGGGACAGGGTTTCTCTGTGTAGCCCTGGCCAGTAGCAGTAGACTGGGCTGGCCTCAAACTCACTGTCTGCCTCTACCTCCTGAGTGCTGGGATGAAAAAGCATACACCACCACTGCCTGGTGAGACTGACTCTTAAAAAAATTATGAGACTGGGCTCAGTGGTTAAGATCACTGGCTGCCAGAACCTGGAAACAACCTAGGTGCTCCTCAATAGAAGAATGGTTAATGAAGGTGTGGAATATATACACATTGGAGTTTTACTCAGCAGTAAAAAACAATGACATCTTGAATTTTGCATGCAAATGGATGGAAATAGAAAACGCTTTACTGAGTGAGGTAACTCAGACCCAAAAGGAGGAATATGGTATGTACTCACTCATAAGTGGATTCTAGCCATAATTAAAGGACATTGAGCCTATATTTCATGATCCTAGAGAAACTAAATAAGAAGGTGAACCCAAAGAAAATCATATAGTTATCCTCCTGGATATTGGAAGTAGACAAGATTGCCAGGCAAAACTTGGGTGCACGGGGATGTGGAGAGGTGGATGTAAGGGGAGATGGGTAGAGAGAAGGGAGAAGGGGAGGATTCAGGAGAGCTTGGGGGAATGGGATGGGTGGGATGGAGGAAGGGTGGATATAGCAGCAGGGAAGTAAATATCTTAATTAAGGGAGCCATTTTAGGGTTTGCAAGAGAATTGACTCTAGAGGGGTTCCCAGGTCCAAGGAGAGGTCCCCAGATTGTTCCTTGGGCAGCCAAGGAGAGGGTGCCTGAACTGGCCTTGTCCCATAGCCACACTGATGAATATCTTGCATATCACCACAGAACCTTCATCTGGCGATGGATGGAGATAGAGACAGAGACCCACAGTGGAGCACTGGACTGAGCTCCCAAGGTCCAAATGAGGAGCAGAAGGAGGGAGAACATGAGCAAGGAAGTCAGGACCACAAGGGGTGCATCCACCCACTGAGACGGTGGGACTGATCTAATGGGAGCTCACCAAGGCCAGCTGGAGTGGGAGTGATGGAGCATATGATCAAACTGGACACTCTGAATGTGGCTGGCAATGAAGGCTGACTGAGAAGCCAAGGACAATGGCACTGGGCTTTGATTCTATTGCATGGACTGACTTTGTGGGAGCCTGGTTTGTTTGGATGCTCACCTTTATAGACCTGGATGGAGGGGGGAGGACCTTGGACTTCCCATGGGGCAGGGAACCCTGACTGCTATTAGGACTAGAAAGGGAAGGGGAAGTGGGGAGGGGGAGGGAAATGGGAGGCGGGGAGGAGGTGGAAATTTTTAATAAATAAATAAATTTAAAAAAAAAGATCACTGGATGCCTCAGGCGGTGGTAGTGCACGCCTTTAATTCAGCACTCGGGAGGCAGAGACAGGCGGATCTCTGTGAGTTCGAGGCCAGCCTGGTCTACAAGAGGTAGTTCAGGACAGGCCCCAAAGCTACAGAGAAACCTTGTTTCAAAAAACAAAAAAAGACTGACTGCTCCAGAGCAGTGGTGGCAAGCCCAGCACCCAGCAGGCTAAGGCAGGTGGATCTCTGTGAATTCAAGGTCAGCCTGGTCTACAGAGTGAGTTCCAGGACAGCCAGGGCTGTTACACAGAGAAATCCTGTCACAGCAAACAAACAAAAAATCCCACTAAAAATAAAAACCCACAAAAAAACAACTAAGCAAGCAAAAATCACTGGCTGCTCTTCTAAAGGACCTGGGTTCATTTCCCAGCATTCCCATGGCTGCTCACATCAGTAATTCCAGTTTCAGTGTGTCTGGTGCCTTCTTCTAACTCCTTTTGGCACCAGGCTTACATTTGGTGAGGAGAAATCATTCATATGCATACAAATAAATCTTTTTGTTTTATTTTGTTTTCTAGACAGGGTTTCTCTGTAGCTTTGGAGTCTGTCCTGGAACTAGCCCTTGTAGACCAGGCTGACTTCGAACTCAGAGACCCACTTGCCTCTGCCTCTCGAGTGCTGGGATTAAAGACGTTTGCCGCCACCACCTGGCTCATACAAATAAATCTCAAATATATATTTACTTATTTTATAGGAATGTGTACCTGGTGAGTTTCTATGTGTCACATGTGTGCAAGAGGCCGAAAGAGGGCACCGAATCCCCTGAAAATTAGCATTAAAGGTGGTTGTGAATCACCATATAGGTCCTGGGAACTGAACTCAGATCCTCTGCAAGATCAGTAAATGCTTTGAACCACTCTGTGTTATCTGGGGTCAACTGGTTGGCAGTACTTTTTTTTTTTTTTTTTTTTTTTTTTTTTTTTTTTTTTTTTTTTTTTGAGACAGGGTTTTTCTGTAGCTTTTGGAGCCTGTCCTGGAATTAGCTCTTGTAGACCAGGCTGGCTTCGAACTCACAGAGATTCACCTGCCCCTGCCTCCCAAGTGCTGGGATTAAAGGCGTGTGCCACCACCGCCTGGCCCAAGCAGTAAGTGCTTTTACCCACAGGTCTATCTCGATGTCTCCTCTCATACTTTTTGAGCTGTGGTTCTCGATCTCTGCAGTGGTGCAGTGGGAAGAAGCAGGTAAATTTCCACTTGCTTGTTCCTGGCATGGGGATCTGGCATTGCTGTTTCCTTCCCTTGGCAGGTATTCATTGCTGACACTTCTGTGGGTGCTTTATGTTCTGTCATTGCCGGGACCTCTCGGTTTAGGCGAACACTGTCGTTGGGTTCGTTTCTTACTCCTTCGGCCCTAGGAATCCGGCCATCTCTTTAGCTTCTGTTGACTGAGGTCTTGTTGTCCCTCCAGGCTTCTCTGTTGGGTAAGACCTGCAGTCACGGCAGGTGTAAGGGTTTGAATATGATTTTCTTTTTTGAGACAGTCTCATGTAGTCCAGGCTGGCCATAAGCTCAGTATGTAGCTGAGGATGATCTTGAACTCTTGGTTCTCCTGCTTCCACCGCCCCAGTGCTGGGGTCGTAGGGGTGCACCATCATGCCTGGATTATGTGGCGTGAGGATCAAAGCCAAGGGTTTGTGCACAGCGGGCAAGCACTTTACCCCTAACCTGTATGGTCTGAGTGGGAAATGTCCTCCATAGGCTTCGGTACCAAGGGCTTGGTCACCTGCTGATGGGCTTCGGGGAACTGGTTGGATCATGAGGGCTATGACCTGCTCAGGGTATTGTATCTTCGGTGTGTTCAAAATGTGATGTCATTACTAGGAGGTGGTGCCTTGGAAGAAGTAGGTCACTGGGTGCATGCTGGGAAAATGCATCTTGTTCCCGTCCTTTCCTCTTTGTCTTTTGCCATAAGGTGAGCAGAGCACTCCACCATGTGTTCCCCACCATGATATTCAGCCTCATCTCAGGCCCAGGGCATGAAACTGGCCAGGCATGGACTCAACCCTGTGACCGTTTAAATAGATACATCTTTCCTTTCTTTAAGCTGGTTTGCTCAAGTTCATTGTCAGAGCAGTGAAAACCTGGCTACCACACCAGGTCAACCTCCTCTTGTCATCCAGAGTGCCCACCTTTGCCCCAAAGTCTGGTCTACCCCTCACTGGTTCAGTTCTTCAGGGCTGACACTTACCGAGAGTGGGGTAAGTAAGACACAAAGTGAAATTCTCTCCAAAGAAAGTCTCGAGAGCCTAGAGATGTGACTGAATTGGCAGAGCATTTGCCTAGTGTGTCCAAGGCCCTGAGTTCCCTAGCACTACAAATCCAGGTGTACATGCTTGTAATCCTAGGACGCAGGCGGATCAAAAATTCAGGGCAGACAGGAATGGTAGAACTCCACTCAGAAGCAGAAGTAGACAAATCTCTGTAAGTTTGAGACCGACCTGGTCTACATATAGAGTTCTAGGCCAGCCAGGGCTACATAGTCAGATCCTATCTCAGAAAAAAACAAAACAGAAAGTTCCAGGTCATTCTCCAATGGAAGCCAGGGTGAAACACATGTGACTCTGTCAATCAGTACTTTTTTTTAAATTCACATCTGGAAACTGCCCTCCAATTTTTTGTACCTTAATTATATCCAGTTTGTAAATCCTGCTACTCTAACACCGTACTTTGGAGTTTAGTATCTATTTGTTACTCAGCTAAAATGTCAATTTTAACATCTCATTACCTGTGGCTGATGGCACATCTTGAACTGAAGCTCCCGACCGTCTACCATTTGGATCTGTTCCCCTGGCCAGGCTGTATACGGAAAAGAAGCTAACTAGAAAGAGCGGAAAGCCTTCGTTTCGTCAGGATCTGAAAGCATCTGGGTCCTCAGGATAGCCCAGGGATGGTGGGAGAAGGTGGAGGGCAGCAAGGGCTGTCTTCCCTAAGCGCAGATTGAGACACGGCTGGGGACTTCCCGAAGGAAGAGCTGAGAGACGAACGGTTTGGAAACGGGCCATGCAGAACCTGGGAATAACATCTAGTCCCCCTGAGCCTTAGTTTCCCCATGTGTGGGATGCAAATGATCTTTTGCTTCTAGATGAGCTCTTGTAGAGGCTTTCTGAGAGACAGGTGACGTGTGTCAGGCATAGTCACTGACTGCTGGACTCTGTTTAGTCTGCCTTTCCAGACTGGTTACCCTGAAGTCAAGAACTCCTACTCTCGCAGGGCAGTGGTGGCGCATGCCTTTAATCCCAGCATTTGGGAGGCAGAGGCAGGCGGATCATTAAATTCAAGGCCCACCTGGTCTACAAAACAAGTTCCAGGACATCCAGGGCTACAAAGAGAAACCTGTCTCAAAAAGCCAAAAAAAAAAAAAAAAAAAAAAAAAAAGACTTCCTGCTCTCGGTGGAGCACAGGTTCCAGGATGGGATTGTGGTGGTGCTAGAGTGTGTCTGTTTGGAACACCAGTGGGTGTGGGTTTGCTCTGCAGAGAGGCGTGTTTAACTCTCACAGGCCCTCCTCCACCAGGCCGAGGCTGGACAATGTGACGGGGGCGGGGCCACCTCACCATATTACTCCAGAATGGAGCCAGAATTCCTGTAGTTCTTTGTGATGATTTAAGTTCTTTTTCATATATATTATTTGAAACACTGAACCCGATTCCTTTTGCTTCCGGTTTTGCTGTGACTCAAATTCCCATCCCTGAGATTTTTTGCTTTCTCCCGTGCTCTCTCAACCACTCTCTTCGTCTGACTGCCCCATGCACTGTATTCAGTTGCTCAGATGGGCGGGGGGGGGGGGGGGGCGGGGGGGAAGCGTGGGCTAGGAAACCCCAGCAACCTCGAGTTAATGCACCGGGGCCTTTAGCTTGGTGATTACTACAATTGTTGCTTAGTGGAAAAGA
The DNA here is from genome assembly GCF_982192425.1 of Myodes glareolus. NCBI lineage: Eukaryota > Metazoa > Chordata > Mammalia > Rodentia > Cricetidae > Myodes > Myodes glareolus. The sequence continues at coordinate 34,576,576 of NC_142034.1, forward strand.
GCGCCATTAACTGGGCTCTCACCCTCGTATTAGTATTACCCTGTAATTTAGTGACAATTAGATTCCCAGAAACCTAGACATAGGAAGCGAGTGTGCAAAGGAGGCAGATGGCAGAAAGCAACAGTAGTCAGGGGATTTTAATTAAAGGCATTGCTTCCAGAAGGTACAAGGCCAAGGATGAGTGGGGCTGGAGCTTGGAGCAAGGTAATCATGCAGTTGATTAAAGGAACTTTATTTATTGGCTTTGAGGCTAGGGGTGGCCATGGAGATCCCACGAACTGGGCTAGGCCTCGTAGAGAGCAATGGGGTTGAAAGAGGCCTTGTGAGATCCCTCCATCTGCCCTGCTTCATCATCTTGGGATCTATGGGAAAGAAGCTGGGTTCCCAGAGTGCTTCATCTAGATTTCTCCCTGAGGGAGTCTATGTTGGAACCTACATCCTTCCTACTCTTTGACACCGCAGAAGGCTCAGGTCTGGCAATGCCCATTCTCATTGGCCAGGTATACAGCTAGGGAATGGAGATGAGGGACGTGTATGTAGCTAGGGCTATGGCTTGGATGTGGTTTCTCCCTCCTGAGAGTCGTATGTTCAGAGCTTGGTCCTAGTGCATGAACATTAAGAGGCAGAACCTAGCAAAAGTCCTTCTTCTGGGCCCCCAGGCCTGGTTTGGCTTCTTATCTGCTGTGCAACCCCTCTTTCCTGCATGCACTCCTGCTACTATGCCATTTGTCATCCACCATGAGGCCTTCACTAGAGCCAGGCTGAGGCTAGCGCCATGACCTTGCATTTCCAGAACCCCTTTTCCTCATAAAGTATAGTCCTTGGTATTCTTTATCGTAATAGAAAACAAATCCATCCTGAAAGGAGGAGAACCCGTGAAGACTTGTGTGGATAGAGAAGGCTGGAGGAGAATGTTCAAAGATCCTTACAGAGAACTATTTTTCTGTTCAAGCTGCAGAATTTGATGTGTGTCAAGCCCTAGAGTTTGGGGTCCCAGAGGTGATTATTACGTCACTCTCTTTCATGGAACTGATCCAGGAAGAAAAGAGTCAGTTGTGAAATTTCAGCCTAGCTCAGTCTGTCTTCATTCTTCTACAACAGTAGCCAGCTTTGGCTACAGCCAAACTGCTGATGGTAGCATTGGCTAAGTGTACTGGGTAGATGTAGTGGTGTGTGTGTGTGTGTGTGTGTGTGTGTGTGTGTGTGTATTGGAGACTGAGGTAAGAGTGGAGTCAGGCCAGGGAAGAATGATCTGCCGGCCCAAGCAGATGTGAGAAACATTGGGAATACTTTAGGGGGAGGGTCCCCACTTCTCTTTGCTCTCCACTTCTTCCTCAGAGGGTCCAGTCTATCTAAAAGACTTAAACGCACAAAAGCATTAAGTAATGAAACACCTTCTAGAGTAGTAGAAGATTCTAATATTTCAGGGAGTTGGAGAAACTCAAGACTTTCTACCCAAATTAGTGGGCAGAATCTGGATGCCTGGGGGAGAGGGTTCCCCTTCCTTCTGACTTTCTTGGCATAGAATTCTCCGCTTCTCAAGGTAACCATGTGATCGCAAATTGGGGACTTTCCAAGACAGTTTCAGTTTTAAACCATTTTAGCCTATTGTCCTCTAAAGTACTTATGAGGCCACATGCCCTGATTTTGTTATGGAAAAAACCATAAGTACAATCATAGCTTAGAGCATTTCCTGGCTGGCGGAGACTACATAATCTGGACCTTCCCTAGCACCTCATCCTTGTGGCATTTGGAAGAACTATCGGAACTCCACCTAAGAAGTTTTAGCTTGCTGGTGGGAGAGAAAGGATGGGTGATTTCCTGGGAATAACTTGATTCTGAAGATCCCAAAATGTACAGAGGCTCACCCTTGTCATAGACTGGCTCAGACCTCTGCCTCCAGGCCTTCACACTTCGATCCCCAGTGACTTTAGAGAGCTTCCGGCTCTTCAGAATTCTGTCTCACAACAACAGTAAAAGTGCCTGCGCTAGAGAGCAGTCTTTTTTGTTGTGTTTTTTGAGGCAGGGTTTCTCTGTGTAGCCCTGACTGTCCTGGAACTGGGTGTTAGGTTTCAAACCTGGTACAAATAGTCAAGGTGCCTATTTAACATAGTCGAGCAGACACTGGCCTCCTGGTTCTCCCAGCCACCCTCAGTCCTTACCTGTTACTTGTCCTCCTGATTGGCATACCCTGCCACCCACCCTTGAATTCTCCAGCCCAGGGGTGGGGCTGCCCTTACCCTAGATCCCCTTCCCTATATAACCCAATCATTTTGGTTACCTGGCCTTTCTGTCTACTCTCTTTTGGGCCTCCTGGCTGCTGCACCTGGTTCTCCCCTCTTTCTCCCCCCCCCCCACTCCACGTCTCAGGGACATGCCCACTCTGGACTCTCCCAGACATCCCTGCCTCTCCCACATACTTATAATAAACCTTCTCCACCACACCTAGGACCAGTCATGTTCCTTCATTTTTATTTCCTTTTTTTTAAATTCATCTGGTTCTTATACCTGGAATCAATCATGTTCCTTGCCTTTTTATTTATTTTTCTCATTCATCTGGTGGCAAAACCTGGGATCAGTCATGTTCTTTTCTTTCATTTATGGTTTCCATTCCCTGGGGTTAAAGGTGTGGGCTACTGCTCAGCTTTGACATCTACAATATGAGAGATAACTGGCCTCCTTATCTGGGGTATTTGTTACGTTGGTCTCAATCTGCTGCTGTCATAAAATCAGATGTATGTCCTGAACTTTGGCAAAACTTCAAGGCTATTTTATATGCAGTAAAACTTGAGTAGAGCAATAAAAACATATCAATAATATATCACATATAAACTATTATATACTATATATACATGGATACATTTGATAGAAAACAGAACAGACCAGAATGCATTGCACTGGGTTTGCAAAAGTAATTATTTTTCTTTTTCTTTCTTTCTTTCTTTCTTTCTTTTTTTTTTTTTTTTGAGAGAAAGGGTCTTTCTACAGAGCAGTGGTTGTCCTGGAACTCACTATGTAGACCAGGCTGATCTCTAACTCAGAGATCTGCATGACTTCCTTCTGGAATTAAAGGTATATGTCACCACCACACCTGGCCTGGTTTGGATAAGTATTTCATGAAGCTTATTTTCTATCTGCTTGTGCGTGTGTGGGTTCTCTATCACTGTGTACCATAAGCTTCATTTCAAAGGTCACAATTTAAAATGTTTGAGACCATTCTGTTGGGACAGGACACACAGTCACATAGAAACTGAGAACAGAACTACGGCATGTAGCCAGCTGGATGGCTCAGTGGATAAAGTTGCTTGTCACCAAGACTGATGACCTGAGTTCAAATCCCTAGGACCCACATAGTGAAAGGAGAGAACCAACTCCCGTAAACTGTCCTCTGACCTCCATACATGTATGGTGGCATGTTTGTACCCCACCCATAAATAAATAAATGTTAAAAAAATTAAGTGTCTGTGGAAGAGCTAAGGCAAACCTCCTCCCCTGTGAGCTGATGCCACCGGTGAGGGAAAAAAAAAGGCACAGGCTACCAAGTACCCTTGGGAAAGGGGCCTGGCCTGGGCCAGTGAAACAGTACAGAAAGGAGAAGGGAAGGGGTCTGTGTGTGCAGAGTCAAGGCACCTCCTGTCCACTCTGCACAGCCGTCTGCACAGACAGCCACCTCCTGTCCACTTGACACAGCCGTCTGCACAGACAGCCACCTCCTGTCTACTCTACACAGCCGTCTGCACAGACAGCCACCTCCCGTCCCTCTGCACAGTCAGCCCTGCACCACTCTGCCTGTGTCTTTAATGTATTATCTCAGTCTCACCACACCCATTAGAAAAGCAATACTGTTTTTATTGTCCCTGTTTTACAGATGAGGAAGCTGAACTTCACTAGCCTGCAGGCACCTTGCTGCTATGTTGCAGACAAAACTTGGCCTAAAACCCCAGGGTGCCCATTTTCAGTCCATGCCCTTAAGTCAGCAGACAGCTCCCCTTTGCTATATGAAAGGGGTTTGGGGTTGTCCCAGAACCATGGTCAAGTTTGGTCAACTGGGATCCTGCCTGAGGATGCAGGGCAGGCAAGGCCAGAAGTGGAGAAACCCAGGTTTTGCAGCCTGCTTGCTGCAAGGGTGGCAGCCTTTCCCCAGCCCTGCTCCTGCTCACTGTCTGCTCTGCCATCGCAGAATATGCTGCTAATTATAACCAAACACAATGAGCAATCAGAGCCTGCTGGCGGTGGAGCGCTCCTTAAAGGTCTGGCAGGCTTTTCATTAGAACCTCCCAGTAGCCTAGAGGCTTAAGCAGGCTTTGCTCCCCCCTCCCCTCTTTTCCTCCTCCCTCTCCCCTTCTTCTCCTCCCTTTCTCCCTCTCCTACCCCTGGTGCACGCAATGCAGTCAGTGGGGGACTTACCTAGCTCCCATTGTGCCCAGTTCAATGGCACAGGCAGAATGGGAGCCAGGACTTTCTCGCCTTGTGTGAGGTAATCATCTCCCCAGCAGTCTCTTGGTGAGAGTAAAAAGGCCTGGCCCAAAGGAGCCGTGGATCAGGAGAGTTTTCAGCATCCTGTGTCCTTGGCTGCTCTTCTGAGGCCCTTCCTTGGGCATTTGTGAACATTTATTCCAGTACAGAAGTGCTCACTCCGGCGGTGCTGGTCTCTGCAGGATATGCCAGGGAGTGGAACCCTTTCCAAATCTTGGGGGACATAAACCTGAGTCAATAAATATATGCATGAAGTCATTATAGCCCTTGGAACACTTCTCAAGTGTTTATTTTGAGGACTCAGGGAACTGGAAAGGATGCAAAAGGAAAGACAGCCTGAGATCCCGGATCATCTTTCTTGGCCTGTTTCTGGGCCGAACCCATGGGCAGGCTGATTCTTGGTCCAACCTCAAAGTGATAAGGTTTCCTTCTTGGCCCCTTTTCTCTGTTGCCCTTCCCGACACCTAAAGTCTTGCCAGTATTAGCAGGGAAGCTCTCTTGTGTCCCTGCTGGAGCATCCTTACCCATAGTGTTAGCCATTTCTCTTGTTCCTCAGACAAAATGCTGACAGAAGCAACTCAAGGGAGGGAGACAGATCTGAGAGCCTCTCACTTCTTGGCTGATCAGGAAAGCTCAGGCAGGAACCAGGGTAGGACATCCCTTCAAGGCCTTACCCCTAATGACTCACTTCTATTAGTCCCCATGTAGCAAAGGCTCTACAACTTCCCAAGTCAGTGCCACCAGCAAGGGACTACATGTTCACTCCTGTGAGATTGCAGGAGATACTTCAGATTCAAGCCACGGCACCTGCTGTTGCCCAAGGCACATTAAGACTTTAGATGAAGCTGGGCAGTGATGGTGGCACACCCCTTTAATCCCAGCACTTGGGAGGCAGGGCAGGTGGATCTCTGTGAGTTGGAAGCCAGCCTGGTCTACAAGAACTAGTTCCAGGACAGGTTCCAAAGCTACAGAGAAACCCTGTACATGGAAAACCACACACACACACACACACACACGCACGCACGCGCGCGCACACACACACACACACACACACAGACTTTAGGTGGAAATTCAAGACATCATTCCTCTGAGGAACCAGCATGGAGTGAAGAGGGATGGTTGGGTTCTATTCGTTGCAGATTCTTTTAAGCCTCTGTGGCTCAGTGCCAACCCAGAGCAGCACAATGGTGACACATACAGCAGAGGAGATGAAGGAGAGCCTGGAACCTTGTGAGAGGACATCCAGTCCCAGAAGGCAGTAATTTTGGTTTTATTGTTCTCTCTCTCTCTCTCTCTCTCTCTCTCTCTCTCTCTTTTTTTTTTTTTCTTTTTTTGGTTTTTCGAGATAGGGTCTCTCTGTAGCTTTGGAGCCTGTCCTGGAACTAGCTCTTGTAGACCAGGCTGGCCTTGAACTCACAGAGATCCGCCTACCTCTGCCTCCCGAGTGCTGGGATTAAGTAATTTTGGTTTTAAAACTAGACAAATTATTTTGGTTCTGGGCTGAATAGGTAGAGAAGAGGAATGGTGGCGTTGAGAGAGGAAGATGACATCGTAAGACAGAGGTGAGAGTAATACAGGGAAAGCAGTTTTCTTCTTTGTTTTTGTTTGTTTGCTTGTCTGTTTGAGACAGGGTTTCTTAGCCCTAGCTGTCCTGGAACTCACTCTGTAGACGAGGCTAGCCTTAGTGCTGGGATTAAAGGCATGGGCCACCACTGCTGGCAGAAAGCAATTTCCTTTCATTGAGACAGGGTCTTCCTGGGTGCCCTAGGCTGGCTCATGATCTCCTTGCTTTAGTTTTCAGGGTGGCAAGATTACAGGAATGCATCACCATCCCTAGCTATGTGACAAGATAATTCAAGGCAGGCAGAGGCAGGCAGATCTTTGTGAACTCCAAGCTAGCATGGTTTACAGAAAATTCTAGAGAGTTATACAGAATCATATAGTGAGATCCTGTCTCAAAAACAGAAATACCCATGTACTGAGACCAATTAATTTTTTGGGATTTGGCCTTCAGGAAGTCAGAGATATGATCCAAGTTTGGGGTACTGTACAAGGATGCCATTTCCTAATAAAGTCAAAGTGGAGATAAACTAAAAACTCTCAGGAAATCAATGCAAATAACAACTAAAAACCAAATTTCTCTCAGTTGTTAGCAAAGCAATTCAACTCTTTTTTGTTCTGCCTTCAATTCTCAATTTATGCCCCACAACACCCTATATTTTAGACTCAGCTATTTTCCAAAGAAGAATGTTACTATTAGCCCTTAGAATATTTTTTCCGCAGTCATTCTTGGTTTGCACAACTCACAGGCTGCTTGGTGCTTTTGAAATAAATTTGGTCAGGGTATTTTGTTGTTGTTGTTGTTGTTATAAGTAGTGGAAACCATCTCAGACTGAAGGAGCACGAGGCAGAGGAAGAATGGGAGCAGATGTCATGAATATTGGAGCTTCATCTAAAGTGCCTTGGGTTGAGGCAGCATATATGCCTTTGATCCCAGCATGGGAGATGCCGCCAGTGGATCTCTGAACTGGTGGCCAGTCTAGTCTGTATATTGAGTTCCAGAACAGCAAGGACTACATAGTGAGGTCCTGTTGATAAAATAAACAGGCCAACTAAAAGGCCTTATGGGCTGGAGAGACGGCTTAGCAGCTAAAAGCACTGGCTACTTTGTTATAGAGGACCCAGGTTTCATTCCTGTCACCCAGATGAGAGCTCACAACCACTTGTGACTCCAGACCCAGGGGATCCAAAACCTTCTCTGGCCTCTGTGAGGGGCACTAGGCACGAACTTGGTTCACAGATACAACATGCAGACAAAACATATAAAATAAGGGTAAAGGGAGTACTCGGGAGAAAGAGATGGGTGGATCTCTGTTTGAGACCAGCCTGGTCTACATAGTGAATTCCAGGACAATCAGGGCTACATAGTGAGACTCTATCTCAAACAACAAAAGAAAATGTCTTGGGTTGGGTCCTCTTTAATAACCTGCTTTCTTTCATTTATGGCACTTCTGACTTTGACTGTCTGCTTGGATCTTTATTGGCTGTGTGCCTGACTGGCCAGTCATTAACTATTCTGTATGTCAGTGTAACAATCTCTCCAATCATTGATCACTTCCTAGACAAGCTGTGATATAATAATAAATACACTTTAAAAATTACATCTTTGGGGGGGCTGGAGAGATGGCTCAGTGGTTAAGAGCATTGCCTGCTCTTCCAAAGGTCCCGAGTTCAATTCCCAGCAACCATATGGTGGCTCACAACCATCTGTAGTGAGATCTGGTGCCCTCTCTGGCCTGCAGGCACACATGTAGGCAGATATTGTATACATAATAAATGAATAAATATTTTTTTAAAAAATTACATCTTTGTATTTAGTTTGCACATGGGAGGGATTCGGTGCCGTGGAGCATGCATGTGTGGAAGGCAGAGGACAGTTTGCAGGAACTGTAGGGTCTGGTGCTCAAACTCAGGTCTTCAGACTTGGTGGCAAGCACCTTCACCCACTAAATCACCTGGCCAGCCTCATGTTCTGTTTTTGTCCCCAGTTCCTGACACAGCTCTTAAAACTCAGAATATTTCCTGTTGTTTTGTTGTTGTTGTTGATCCTAAGAAGCCACCTTAATCACTGAGGCAGAGAGTGCATACCATTCCCAGCGTTCCACGTGTTCCCCCAGCTGCAGAGAATGCCCCTCCCAGTCCTTGGCTTCTCTGTCTTCCATCACAATAGACTCTGATGTAAGCTGGCTATAATGTCATGTACCATAGTCCTAGCACTGGATACTGAAGAAGGGCGACTGAAAGTTCAAGGCCAGCCTGGTCTAAGAGTTCAGACCACATATTAAAAAAAAACAAAGGCAAACAAAACCAACATTGACACATAGTCTGGGCCCTTGTGTGACGTTAGAATAGGTCTGTGTGTTCTCTGAAACTTGTATTAATCTGTCTAGGCTGTCATAGCTAAATACCACGTGCTGGTTGGCTGAAACGACAAGTTTATACCCCACATCTCTCGCAGTTCTGGGGCCAGATGTTGACATCAAAGTTCTGGTCAGTTTGGGTTCTGCTAAGGATTCTCTCCCCATGGTGTTTCCTGAGAGCATTCACTTCCAGGAGGGCAGAGGGTGCCTTGAGCTCTCATCTTACAGGGCAGGATTCTCAGGGAATGGTGGCACTTGTGAGACAGAGGCAGGCAGATCTCCACGAGTTAGAGACTACATAGTGAGAACCGAGAGAGAGAGAGAGAGAGAGAGAGAGAGAGAGAGAGAGAGAGAGAGGACCTGAGTTCAAATCCTTAGGACCCACATAAAAGCTGGGTGTGGATATACATCCTGTAACCCTGTGTCGAGGTTTAGGTAGCAATAGAGTTCTGGCTCTGCCAGCCAGCAGCCAGCCTAGCCAAAAGTAAGCAATTCACTGAGACACCCTCACTCAAAAAAACAAAACAAAACAAAACAAAACAAAAAACAAACAAACAAAAAAAAACCCACCACCACCACCACAACAACAAAAACCCAAAAAACAAACATCCAGGCAGTGGTGATGCACACCTTTATTCCCAGCACTCAGGAGGCAGAGGCAGGTGGTTGTCTGAGTTCAAGGCCAACCAACAGTGAGTTCCAGGACCGTCAGGGCCACACAGAAAAACCTATTTCAAACAAACAGCAGTGTCAACAATAACAACAAAACCCAAAACAAAACAAAAGTACCCAAACCAAGCAGCCAAACACAAAACTCTAAGATAAAGAGTAATAGAGGAAGGCATGGAAATCATCCTCTGACTTCCACATTCGTGCACAAGGGCACATACAGCCACACACACATGTGCATGCACACACAGAGGACATGACTCCTGTCAGAGCAGAGTTCTGCCTCCATGATTTCATTCAACTTTATAGTCATACACGGATAAAATGACATTCCTATCATATAATCGTAGGGAAGTCCCCTCAGATTAAATTGCCTAATGACACATCTCTCAGACTATATCTTTATCATTTAGCAGTACTTGAGGGACTGGGGGTGTTGCTCATTGGGTAGAGTGCTTTCTGGGTTATGCATGGAGCCCTGGGTTTAGACACCAGCCCTGCATATGAACTAGGTGTGGTGACTCAGTTTCTCCCTCATTTTTTGTTTTTTGAGGCTCTCTACATAGCCCTGCTGTCCTGGAACTTACTAGGCTGGTCTTGAGTTTACAGAGAATCACTTGCCTCTGCCCTGCAAAGAGCTGGGATCAAAGGGGTACACCACCATGCTGGACCAATGCTCTTAATCCTTGCAGTTGATTGCATGACATATCCTCTCTTCCCAGGCCTCCACGTAGGTCAGCCCACATCTTACTTTCAGCTTATGACATCATTTTCTTCCCACTTAGAACAAAAAAAAAAAAAGATCAGAAAATAGTCCTTACTAACCCCCAAAATACCTTCTTCCTTTGGGCAGACCCACACAGGATGTCTTCCCTCCATATGCTGTGAATGGACCATCCACATGTCAGTCTGTGTCCAGCCCCTCCCCTTGTACAGGATTCTCTTCCTCTCCTGCTTATTAAAGGCATCACTCCGGCAATTATCCTCTCATCTGCATCATCAAATGTTCTCTCTCGGGATTGTTCTCATCAGCATACTAATGGGATAGAAAAGCTCATCTTTTAAAAAAAAAAAACCTCCCATTCCCCCTCATTCACGTCACCATTTGTCTGCTAACCACGCTCAACCCGAGTTTAAAAATATCTACGCTGAGCATGGTGAAGCTCACCTTTAATCTCAGCACTTGGGAGACAGAGGCAGGTGGATCTCTGTGAGTTCCAGGCCAGTCGGGGCTGCCCATAGAGACCCCATTTCAAACACACAAACAACAAGTTTATTCTTGGGTTGGTGGTGCTGGAGAGAGGACTCAGACTCAGAAGGCAACAGAGCTCTTGCAGAGTGCCTGGGTTTGATTCCCAGCACTCACATCCAGTGGCTCCCAGCGCCAGCTCTGAGATCTGGTGTCCCTGTGATCCATGAGCACCTGCACCCACGTGCACACACGCGTGCGCACACACACACACACACACACAAGCCACAAAACTTTAAATAGTAGCTGGGGAGATGGCTCATCTATTAAGATCATTGGCTGTTCTTCCAGACAACCTGGGTTCCATTTCAAAATGCTGCTCGTAATCACCTATAACTCTACTTCTAGAGAGGAGGTGATACCCTTCCCTAGCTTCTGTGCACACTAGGCATGCTTGCAGTACACAGACATACACACAGGCAAAACACTCATGCACATTAAAGTATTTTAAATATGTCTCTAAAAAGGGAAAAGACGTATCTATGCTATTTCTACGTCCTCACTTCCTATTCTCTCTACACTCCAAGCAGGCTTTTGTCCCAACTGTGACATCAAAACCATGTTTTCCAAGGTCATCAATGACTTCCATGTTGACAGATTTGATAGATAATTTTCCATTCTCGCTTGACCCATCAGTAGCATTTTGTCCTTGATTACTCTGTGCCTTTTTGTTTTCTCCACTTTCTTCAGTTGCTCCCAGTACTCTAGAGTCATCCTCCTGCCTCACTACTGGGCTAGATGCACTTTTTTCCTTTTCTTTCTTTACTCTTTCTTTCTTTTCTGTTTTGTGTGGTTTTGTTTTTTGTTTGTTTTTTTGTTTGTTTCTTTTGTTTTTCAAGGCAGGATTTCTATGTGTAATCCTGGCTGTCCCGCGCTACCGTCTCGCCCGCAAGAACAACGCGGGACACTTAGGATTCTTCTGCAGTAAAGCTTTATGCGTCTTGAGAGGGAGAGCATAAGCTTACATGGCGGAGACCCCGAATGAGGGGAACCCAGCCCTTATAAAGGAAACAGTCCTTGCTTCTGACGTGTCACTCTTGGATTGGTCCACTGCCCATTATACCAGATGATGCCTCGGGAGTAGGCAGGGACGCAGCGGTAGAGAGTTACCAAGCCTGTGCGCTGGGATTAAAGGCGTGTGCTACATCACCTTGAACTCACAGAGATCTGCCTGTCTCTGCCTCCCAGGCATTGGGACCAAAGGCGTATACTACCACG